>NC_133112.1:19022146-19372146 GCF_022965805.1 Primulina eburnea | reverse complement strand
CACGTTCACCGACTTCCAAACCCATTCATAATTTGGTCACAAGACATTTAGCATACCTCAAAAACTTAAAATATTTTCTTGCATGTCATACATACTTACTTGGCGTTGAGGGATTCGTTGGACTTCGACTGGGGCCGTTGCAGCACATACTAGCATGAAATTGCATACTTAACTTGCATAACTTAACGTAGAAATCATACCAACTCTCGAGTTCAATCATTACTTAGGACATTCTAAAATTTCCCATGACGCGACCCTGATAATCCTTGCACTAAACCATGACGTCTAACCTCAAAGCATACTAAATTATTTTTCCCAAAAACAAAGGACACGGACCCCGTACCTACATCCGTGTAGGGGTCGTGTAGACTCTGGAATTTTTGAAGGAAGCAAAGGCACGGACCCCGTTTCAGGGTCCAGGTGGACATCCGTGTAGGCACTGGAAGAATACACTAAGTGAAACCCAAAGGCACGGACCCCGTGCCCTCATCCGTGTAGGGGTCCGTGTAGATACTGGAAAAGACGCCGAAAAGAAAACAAAGGCACGGACCCCGTGTCAGGGTCCGTGTACCCACTGTGATCGCGAACTTACGAAAATTCTGTACATGCTTTGCTGAACATCCTAGACTCCATTACACGGACTATGAAACGACACCATGAGTCGTTCCTAGAACACTAAGGCATTATAACAAACCCAAGTAAACATTATCATTACCCCAAGAGTAACAAACCATCAACAACAATGACACAACTCAAAACTCGTCACAATGTTACTTCTTACGACTCTTGATTCAACTTAGTGCCTATCGACCCGACTAAACCATTAGTGACCGTCCAAATAAAATAAACAAGGTACATATATGCAGCAACGATCATCCGTCGATCTCCAACGAAGCCTGCAACAATTAACTTCAAGGATACATCAATATCATAACTTTTCTGAAAACGCAGTTTGAGCAGTCCCACGAAAAACATCATAACTCACTCAATTTTCATCCAAAAATCTCGAATTTTTTATCAAATCGAAGGCATCGAAAAGTTCTACAATTTTCTAGTTGAAAGATTTCCCAAAATCCCGACAGACAAATCGCAGTTTTCAACAGAACAGTGAGTTACGGTATTTCAGATCTAAAAAGTATTTCAAACGCATTCAAACCATTTTCCGCTCAAACGACGAACGTCACACATAGATTTTCACGCATAAAAATACACAATGCATACTATGACAAGATCGATGCAGAAAGAACAGAATATACGTGCCTTTTGATATTTAAAATACCGTAACGACCATACCGAAGCGGAGATGGCGTGAGGGTCGATCCGGGACGAACGTGGCGCTAAAATCTTGTAATAAAATTCATGAAAGTTGCTGAAACTTTTCAGAGAGTGGGGCGGCTGATCTTGGTTCTTAGAACCCTAGGATTTCTTTTTAAAAATATAAAATCTGAATGTGTGTGTTTCAGTGTGTGTAAAAACATGTAAGTGTGTGTGAGTGTGTGTGGAGTGTGTGAGTGAGTAATTAGTGGAACAATTTGCTTAATTAAATAATTAATCAAGCTATTTAAAATTCTAACTCCCTTAACAAGTCAATAAAATAATAATTCACTACACACCCTTAATTAAATCCCTTAATTAAAATAACACACACAAAATGCTAACTTTAAAAGTTCAAACTTTTAAATCACTAGATAGATAAATTTGGCTTTAAAATACTAACAGCTTAATAAGTTAGTTAAAATACCCCAACCTCAATTTAAAAATAAAATACCACGTTAAAATTGCCAAAATCGTCACCGGTCTTTTCCTCGCGATCCCGCATCGAATATTCGCCTGAATCATGAAACTCAAGAAAACATTTTAACGTGCGTCGCATAAGCATATTTAATTTAAAATGATGCAAATAAATAAATAATGAATTAAAACACAAATTAATGAAATAAACATGCATTAAAACCATTTAATAAAAATACATAAGGAATTTAATGAATTGCACACATGTGGTTCATGTAGACCTCAAACTTTCGGGACCTCACAATAACCATCATATCATAATTCTCTCAACATCTAAACTTCAAACCATGCTGAAACTGAATACAACTTACATCCTTTGATAGCCCTTGTCAAGAGGAGCAAGAATCTATGCTTGGATTAAAGTTTGGATGGTTGGATGTTACACAATCTAAATTCTAAAATGAGAGAAGCCTTGCACCTTTCTGAAATACTCTCGGTTCTTGCTGCTGCGTTCTGAAGGAAATGAAGACACATATACCTTATATTGCATGGCTGAAGCAAGTGTCTTATTTTTCAGCAACCACGTTGCACCGCGACTGCGCTTAGCTCTCGGCAGCACTATCTATTTTCCACAATTGACGACCGCCGGTGCGGTCCGAGTTCGTATAAAATTTCCAACCCTACCGGCCATCTACCGCGGGTGCACTGCTTCTTGGACCCCGGGTGCGGTGTCCCTTCGGCATTTCCTTCAAAATTTCAGAATTAAATAACCGCAGGTACGGTCTAAAATGGAGTGCAGGTGCGGTCTCTCATCCATGCAATATTTCATTATCCCATCTCACTTAATACCTCTCGTTGCATGTCATCCATACTCATATTTTCGAATGTCACGTCAATGAAGACTAATAAATCTAGTGCTTCTCATTACCTGTCATGCATACTCATATCTTCCGAGTATCACATAAATGAAGACTAATAATCTCAAGCCTTACAATTAGCATGGTCCTTCTTGTAATATGATTTAGCAAACTGGGATTAATTTTTACGCATAAATTTACCAAATATTTTGACAACTAAGGACATAGTTTCATTGCTTATGTAACGCCACAGATTCGATGAATGTCCTCACTGTACCAAGACGGGTCTTTCAGCGTGCTTGTGTCCTCACTCACACGCACCCTAGGAAACTTCACAGGGGGTCATCCATCCCAAAATTGCCCAATTTAAGCACTTTTAACTTTGAATTTTTTATGTGATGAGCTACCGAAAAGAAGATGCACCTTCTTGATATGTGTTGGAAACTGAATTTCGGTTGTTTGACAAACTAATTGCTTAAATCGATTGGATGAACTGATCAAGAAATTTGAGAGTAACTGAACAAATACTCAAAACTGAACCTACGCAGTCAACTAACTGATCAGTTGGAAACTGATCAGTTGCTACATTCAGTTGTGAGCTTACCCGCCATTGCTTCAGCTGTACGCGTCATCAGTTAATGAAAAGAACATTCAACCGACAAACAGTACAAAAGCAGACTGCAAATACTAGTGGAAATGCCGCAATTTAGCTGTAGTGTAAGAATGTAAAAAAAAATTGGCGTGGCAATCGACGGATATAAAGATTAAAATTATATTGATTATTACCGTTGAAGAGAAGCCTATAAATAGAAGAGAAGAGCAGTTAGAAAAGTAGAGACGATAAAACGATCATTGTTGTTGTTACTCTACTGAAACTCTCGCCCACACTCAAATATTTAGAAGCTCACTTTTATCAGATTTATTCGTAGCATTATAGGCTACTTTTCGAGCTTACTAGCACAAATTGTAGGGACCCGGACGCTAATCATCTTCTTAATCATCACTGGGATGTAATTATCTATTCTGATAAACAGGGTCTAAAAATTCTTCTTTTTAAAATATAAACGCGGAAGGTAATGGCATCTAATAATATACATATCTGTATAAAATACATTTCAGTATTAACATACAATAATCTAATCTAAGGTTCAACTACTAAATTCAAGTAATAAAACCCAATCTACTGTAAGTCCGGAATCACCACGCTAACTCGTCTTCTCTCATCGTCATCTCGACCCTGATCCCGCCCCACCTGTTGTCATGCACACATACAAAACAAGACAACAGCCGGATAACTCCGGTGAGAATAAATCCCAGTATAAAACATGGTAAACATGTATATACATAAAATAATTCATGAAACATGCTGTTACGAATAAAATCGAAACATTAGATTTCATAAGCTATGAAATCTAATCACACAACAAGCATGCACTTCAAATCAACCAACCATGCATATAACCAATCTAAATCATAAAACATGCTAGCACAATTGGAAGCAATAATGATGGGTCCTATGATCTAGGAACCACATCCATATAAGCATGCAGTCCTAATCAAATCACGTCTAGACTTGACTCGACTAGAACTCTAGGGATCCCGGTGTGAATAAGACGTCACTACCTACCCTCCAATCGGGGTAATGAACGTCTCATTCCTAGACTTCGGTCTGAGCTGTATCAACGGCGGCAATAAGAGTAATACCTACTCCTATGTTGAGATACACCGAAACGTCTAGATATTTGACAATTCCTGTCAAAGACTTTCCTATCTTAACTGCAATGAATAACAATCTGTAAACAAAGCATAATCATATTCATAACTGAATATCACAATTATCTTACCTGCTTGAATACAGATTCTATAATCAAAGCATAATCAGATAACAATATAAACAATAATCTAGTATGTGATTTTATTGGGAAACTCAAATTAATCTAATTTGAGTTATGCGTCCCGAATATCACATGAATTATACCTTTGTCTTCCTGATCTGGTGAAGACGACGTCTCGAAGTCGAATCTGTTCATCCCTGATCTGAAACGACAATAACAAATACACTGTATCAATATGTAGTTCAAATCACAATCTGTTCTGAACAATACCCAATTCAGTATATAATCTGATCCATATCTGAACAAACCACAATCTGATTCATATCAACAAGATCATAATATAACATAAATCAATACTGAATCTGACCAATCTGCGCCAACTGATGTTTAGACGGCATATCATATCATGTCGATAACCCGACAATCTCAACATCACAAATAACCTATCAGAACTTGGAGTCAATACCATAATATCATTCTTCTAATTCCAGCATATGAATGTCTAACAACTGCATCTTCAGAAATGCTGAAATATATAATACAGACATACGGTATGATTTCCTCTATCTGACTTCACATAACTACTGAATAACCTATCCAGACCCATAAGAATAATCCTCTATTCATTCTTAAATCAAGAATACTACCATTTAGTTTGAAGTCTCAGTCAATATCTTCTAAAATTCATAACAATTGTATAACCAACTTATTCTTAAATCTGTCTTCGATTATACAATATCTACGGTAGTATAAACACCATATCTGAATCATATTCAATTCTGACAATATCATAAATTCAAATCTGGTCTAAACGTAACAAAACTTACGTCCAGATGAAGCCTGCTTTGATAGGAACACAGTACTGTAGGCGGATTTAAAATCGGACGGGCGGATTGTTCACAATCTCCAACTTTTCCCTCGGTTTCTTCTTTTTCCCTTCTCCTTCTTATTTCTTTCTGATTCTTGTTAATTACGTTTGTATATACATATATATATACACATCTCGCATGAAAGGCAAGTGGCTTATTCTTCATGCTGCACGTCGCTCGCTAGGGCGGTCAAAACTTGCTCGCTAGGGCGAAGCACTCTCGGCCCTCACAATTCTACATGCGCGCTCGGGCGGACAAAAAGTGCCGCCCGGGCGAAGGACTCTCGGCTTTCTACCATTAAACCCTCTCGCTCGGGCGGTCATAAACTCCCGCCCGGGCGAATGACATTCGGCCCAAATCTTGTGTCCCTCATAATTTTTTCCAATTTGATCTCGAACTGGCCCGGCTATAATTACATCAAGTCATAATCAACAAATCATCTCAGATTACGTTAATTAAATTCTCGGGCATTACATTTCTCCCCCTCTTAGATCTGAGTTCGTCCTCGAACTCACCAATCATCAAACCAAATCTGTCAGAAGAAATATATGACAGAGTTTAACATCCAAACTCATTTCACTAGCCGAATCAATCCCATATTACTGGCTATATAACACCTGTATACGCCAATTGCAATTTATAACAAAGCAATACCACCTGTAGTTGCTATTCCATCTTCGGCTCCCAATACCAATCGTCATCATCCGACATTGGTTTCTTACATCTATTCATTCTAATCTAGCTGGATAGTTATGGTCATACCGTAAGTCATACCCTGACAACCATTCATAACAGCTAGTACTAACATCTAGTACTAAAGTTCTACCCATATCCGCCAATATCTGGTTACTACACGCTGACTACCTGTCAATCTGTAACAACTCTGCGAGGGAGAACTCATGATATTTCCGTCACAAGTACCGCTCCATCCAAATCACAATCTGATATCATCTAATGCAGCATTCTAGTAAATCTGACAATTCCTTTGACATTGATCTATGTCATCTGGTTCTGTTTGTACGTAATCTGGTACAAACTGATAGATATAGATTGAATATTCTGTCAATCATAATCATATCATATCATAAGCTGTAGAATTGACGGTACTTTTATCCCGAAAGCCATACTCACATTTTCTTATTCAGAAATATACTAAATCGGTAATCATCTTCTGATTCATATCTTTCTGGCTTCTTTTGTTCTCAATTCAAACATATCAGTACCATTTCTACCAATCTTACAACATAATTTGCTGTCCCAACTGATCTCATCTATCTATGCCACATTATCTGTTCGAATATCTTACATTCTGAAATAGCTGAATGAAACCTGAATCCACCCCAGTGCAGTTCTGACACTACCTGTGACTTCAGATTCGAACTAATGCTGTACAAGATCAGTTAATAACATAAAAGAACGAAGAAATACCTACCTGGTATTCGGCTCTGACTATCAATACCAAAAGCTGTAAACAATTCTGATAACACACGATAACCAAACCCATATAAAATGCAAATTCATATAGCTGTTAAATTGATCTGATCAACAAAGTACAGGTCTGAAAATTCGGATCACTGTTCGGGACTACTGTATTTTCCACAAACAACTCTGATACAATTGGAACTGCATAGTATCACACACTGAATAATAATTACAATAACACCAAATCAAACTCAGAATATAAATATCCTATGCTGATCTAGTGAGTTTAAGAAAACTCATAACATAATAGATTCTGGCTGGCTGACCAATCTTCATACTGTCCAGATCAACTGCTATATTTCATCTGCAAATAGAATATACTCCCAACCAATATAAGATGTCTCAAATACTGATTTAGAATCATAACAATACTCAGCAGATGTAAAGTAATACAAGAAAAAGATAATCAGAATAAGATAATCTGTCCAAATCAGATAAGGAAGTTCTGACATATCTGACATTCTGCTAATTCTGACATTCCTGATACCACATAGTCTGAATATAAACCTGTATCAATAACTGCATTCGGATCCATACCTGACCCATTGCTGTATACAATAATCACAGTTCTCGGAATATTTAACCCAGTCTTCAAATATTCAATATAAACAATCAGATGCTATGGATATATCCCGGAATCATAGATATAACAAGCATAATTCTTCAAAATACCCCTGAACACATAATCTGTCAATTTAGAAACCAACTAAAATGTCTTCCAGAGAAATACACAATCAACTGGATTCCTTAGCCCATACTTTAATCTGTCACTTCTTCCTGTTCATTCTGATATAAAACACATCTGACATCCTATCTAGGCCAACACCAGTCAACTATTAGATTACTAGCCCATGTGTTACTGCTAGACTCGATTTCAGTGGATCTACTGAATACATAAGGATACTATATATTCCTTTCTGTACTAATCGAGTCAAGAACAGTACAATGATCTAAGGAATTCTAGATCTAGAATCCTCATTTATCAACTATTTCCAGAACACATGCTACAATATTTCTGTACTTGTTTAGCAGTACATATCCATACTGAGATCGAAATCATATAACACCAGTACATCATATCTAGCCCAATCCCGGTTTCATTCTACTGTAGTATATAACATGTCACAGAAATCTCTGATATCAACATATTCTTCCAAACAGTAAGGAAATCAATACTACAGCACAAACAGACCCCATAAATATAGCATATCATCATGCTACTCAATCACAGATACTCATGGCGAATGCATTAGTATATATCAATACATCTGCAGTATAATCATAAAGAATAGTACCTATGGTAGTTTCTGGGTTTGTTTCTCACGCATTGCCACCCGATGGTCCTGCTCCCCAAAATCTTTGGGAACCCTTCTGAGGACACACTCTAGCAAAATGCCCATGTTGTCCGCAGACATTGCATCTACCAGTCACTCCCTGGCATTGTTCGGTGGGATGTCTCCCTCCACACCTAGCGCAATAAACTCCAGTATAACTCGGACTGGAACCACTGGAACTGGAGGAACCACTGCCTAACTTCTTGAACTGTTTCTTCCGAGCTTTCAGCAAATCTTGCTTTCCACTCGTGCTGCCACGTTCGAATCTCGAAGGGAATTGTGGTGTCTGGGGTTGCTTCACACACAACCTTGCTAATTGCCGAATCAGACTCTCTTCTGCTCTCTTTGCTTTACTCAAAACATCAGCAAAGTGATAGGGTCGCTGTAGATTCATGAATGCAACTATCTCCGAATTCAATCCTCTAATGAATTGATTCACTACAGCTTCATCATCCCTAGCCATATGAGGAGCAAAACGCAACAGAGTAGAAAATTTAGCAGCATAATCATCAATATTCAATTGACCTTGACTTAAATTCTCAAATTCTGCTTTCTTGTCTTCTCGGTACGAGGCGGAGAAAAACCTTTGATAGAATTCAGTCTTGAAGACTTCCCACGTGATCACGGTACCCCGTAGTGCTAATACTCTTTTGATTGTAATCCACCAACTTCTGGCAACCTCTTGTAATTGGTGAAATACCAATTTAACTCTTTGGTCATCTGTACAATCCAGTAGATCAAACAATATCTCTATGTCCTCAACCCAGTGCTGACACGTTTCAGCCGTCTCTGTACCATTCAGAATCGGCGGCTCAAATAACTGAAATTCTGCCAACTTAGTTTCCATCGGAGTCGCTGACACATCTATCTGCGGTTCTGGTATGTATGGCGGATCATACGAAGTACGGCCTGTTTCCACAATCCTTCTGGGAGGTACATCTGATTACCACACACATTAGTAACCCAATAATACAAATATGTGCCAATTTTTGCTGATCATGATCATCTTACTGCTGATCATGAATTCGATCCGATTCATATTCAAGAATACATAATCCCAATTCAAATCATATAATCAGGTAAGCATGTATCTTAAAGCAATAACACATAGTCTCATGCTAGCACACAATGTCAATCAACATGAAAATCAATCTCATGCTAGCACAGACATGCAAGGAAAGAAAATTCATCTACCCCGCTCATTCTCTTCTATCTTAATCTGAGTCAGTCTAAAAGATCTATCAGTTCTTACTATCTCAATCTAAAAGATCTATCTCTAAAGGAACTATCGCTAAAGGAACTATCGCTAAAGGAACTATCGGCTCTGATACCACCTGTTGTGGGGACCCGGACGCTAATCATCTTCTTAATCATCACTGGGATGTAATTATCTATTCTGATAAACAGGGTCTAAAAATTCTTCTTTTTAAAATATAAACGCGGAAGGTAATGGCATCTAATAATATACATATCTGTATAAAATACATTTCAGTATTAACATACAATAATCTAATCTAAGGTTCAACTACTAAATTCAAGTAATAAAACCCAATCTACTGTAAGTCCGGAATCACCACGCTAACTCGTCTTCTCTCATCGTCATCTCGACCCTGATCCCGCCCCACCTGTTGTCATGCACACATACAAAACAAGACAACAGCCGGATAACTCCGGTGAGAATAAATCCTAGTATAAAACATGGTAAACATGTATATACATAAAATAATTCATGAAACATGCTGTTACGAATAAAATCGAAACATTAGATTTCATAAGCTATGAAATCTAATCACACAACAAGCATGCACTTCAAATCAACCAACCATGCATATAACCAATCTAAATCATAAAACATGCTAGCACAATTGGAAGCAATAATGATGGGTCCTATGATCTAGGAACCACATCCATATAAGCATGCAGTCCTAATCAAATCACGTCTAGACTTGACTCGACTAGAACTCTAGGGATCCCAGTGTGAATAAGACGTCACTACCTACCCTCCAATCGGGGTAATGAACGTCTCATTCCTAGACTTCGGTCTGAGCTGTATCAACGGCGGCAATAAGAGTAATACCTACTCCTATGCTGAGATACACCGAAACGTCTAGATATTTGACAATGCCTGTCAAAGACTTTCCTATCTTAACTGCAATGAATAACAATCTGTAAACAAAGCATAATCATATTCATAACTGAATATCACAATTATCTTACCTGCTTGAATACAGATTCAATAATCAAAGCATAATCAGATAACAATATAAACAATAATCTAGTATGTGATTTTATTGGGAAACTCAAATTAATCTAATTTGAGTTATGCGTCCCGAATATCACATGAATTATACCTTTGTCTTCCTGATCTGGTGAAGACGACGTCTCGAAGTCGAATCTGTTCATCCCTGATCTGAAACGACAATAACAAATACACTGTATCAATATGTAGTTCAAATCACAATCTGTTCTGAACAATACCCAATTCAGTATATAATCTGATCCATATCTGAAAAAACCACAATCTGATTCATATCAACAAGATCATAATATAACATAAATCAATACTGAATCTGACCAATCTGCGCCAACTGATGTTTAGACGGCATATCATATCATGTCGATAACCCGACAATCTCAACATCACAAATAACCTATCAGAACTTGGAGTCAATACCATAATATCATTCTTCTAATTCCAGCATATGAATGTCTAACAACTGCATCTTCAGAAATGCTGAAATATATAATACAGACATACGGTATGATTTCCTCTATCTGACTTCACATAACTACTGAATAACCTATCCAGACCCATAAGAATAATCCTCTATTCATTCTTAAATCAAGAATACTACCATTTAGTTTGAAGTCTCAGTCAATATCTTCTAAAATTCATAACAATTGTATAACCAACTTATTCTTAAATCTGTCTTCGATTATACAATATCTACGGTAGTATAAACACCATATCTGAATCATATTCAATTCTGACAATATCATAAATTCAAATCTGGTCTAAACGTAACAAAACTTACGTCCAGATGAAGCCTGCTTTGATAGGAACACAGTACTGTAGGCGGATTTAAAATCGGACGGGCGGATTGTTCACAATCTCCAACTTTTCCCTCGGTTTCTTCTTTTTCCCTTCTCCTTCTTATTTCTTTCTGATTCTTGTTAATTACGTTTGTATATACATATATATACACATCTCGCATGAAAGGCAAGTGGCTTATTCTTCATGCTGCACGTCGCTCGCTAGGGCGGTCAAAACTTGCTCGCTAGGGCGAAGCACTCTCGGCCCTCACAATTCTACATGCGCGCTCGGGCGGACAAAAAGTGCCGCCCGGGCGAAGGACTCTCGGCTTTCTACCATTAAACCCTCTAGCTCGGGCGGTCATAAACTCCCGCCCGGGCGAATGACATTCGGCCCAAATCTTGTGTCCCTCATAATTTTTTCCAATTTGATCTCGAACTGGCCCGGCTATAATTACATCAAGTCATAATCAACAAATCATCTCAGATTACGTTAATTAAATTCTCGGGCATTACACAAATCATCTTATTTTCAATCCGATCTTAAAGAGATCAGTTGTGCTAAGTCCATTTGACTACTGTGAAATAGATTGTAAACTAAGAGTTTCAGTTTTGGCATTTTTAAGTCCAAAACTGAAATGAGTCTGTACAAGTGTTTGTATTGATCAAATTCTTTTAGTGGATATCATATCCTTGTGATAGAAGGGGTGACGTAGGATTGATTGAAATCTTCGAACATCCACAAAATCTCGTGTAATCTCTGATCATTTTTTCATTCTATCTATCAGTCAGTTTATTTCCGTACTTTATTGTTAATTGATTGATATTGACTGACAAGATTTTGAGTTTCAGTTTGTTACTAAACTGACTTAACATTCGAAAAGATTGTTATAATTAAGAGTTTTTATTCAACCCCCACTTCTAAACACTCCTTCACCAGTTAGTCGATCCTATCAAGTGGTATCAGAGCAGTTAAATCTTGTCTGAGAATGTTCTTATCCAAAAAACCGATCGCCATGTCTTCATTCAATAAAATACCAATGTTTTCCAAAGAAGATTTCGATGACTGGAAAATCAGAATGCAGGCTCACTTAGCTGCACAAGATGACGATATGTGGTATGTCATTACTGAAGGACCCATGAAAATCTGAAAGGTAAATATAGCAGTTGCAATAACTGATGGGGCATCTCATCGCATTGAGAAGACTAGAGAGGAATGGACAATTGAAGATAAAAGGAAAGCTAACCTCGACAATGTGGCTAATGACATCTTATACAAAACGCTGGATAAAGTCACTTTGAGTAAAATCAAAATGTGCAAAACTGCTAAAGAGATATGGGAGAAACTGATTCAGCTTTGTGAAGGAAACGAACAAACCAAGGAGAAAAAGCTATCAGTTGCTGTTCAGAAATTTGATCATATCAAGATGAAAGTTGGAGAATCCATGATTGATTATGATGAGAGGGTCAGTGGTATCATAAACGAGATGAATGCACTTGGAAAGGTGTATTCGAACAAAGAAATAGCACTGAAGGTGGTCATAGGTCTTCCCAAAGAATGGGACGTCAAGACCATGGCTATGCGTGAATCAAAGGATCTTAACAAGGTTGAACTTCACGATTTTTTTTTTCTGATCTAAAGGCATACGAGTTTGAATTACAAATCAGAGAAGGGGAACCTTCTACAACAAATGTCACAACTACTGTAACTGCTTTCAAACTAGAACAAACTGGTTCAGTTGACAAATCTGCGGATCAGCTGAGCAATGATGTAATGTCATTATTTATCAAGAAGTTTGGAACATGGAAAATTCCAGAAACAATATCAGAAAATCAATCCAACGAAGAATCCTATGTTTGCTACAATTGTGGCAAGACTTGACAATTCATTGCTGGCTGCCCCAAGCCAAAGAAGGACAGTCTAGGATCAACTGAAAACGAAAAAAATCCCTATGAGCACACAAGAAATCTCATCAGAAAGAAACATGAGGTGCTTCTAGCTGAGGAGAGTAAGTCGAAGTGGACAGAAACTGACAGTGAAGAGTTAGAACCTGAAAGCCCAATCAGTTCAAGTGATGATGAAGATGACGTCAGGTGCTTAATGACAGATGATGCTGAACTGAAGTCAACAAGTGAATAGGTATTTGACTTCAGCTCTACTGATTTCACTCATGAGGAAGTTAACATCACATTGCATGACATGGTAAATGAGTATCATAAACTTTCCCGATCATTTGAGAAGGTCAGAGCTGAGCAAAATGATCCATGTGATAACAAAACTGAAACTGATGAGTCAGTTAAAGTGCTAAATCTAAAAAGGAGATTACGAAGGAAAAAGCTGAAATGATTGAGAACCAAGCTTTGATAAATCAGTTAAAAACTGAAATTTCAAAACATACTGAACTGATTCAAGCTTGGAACAAGTATTCGGTTACATTGACTGAATTGCAGAATTCACAAAAATCAGTTGATGATAAAACTGGTTTATGATTTAACAATCATGTTGAAAATTCTGCAAGTGATACACAGCCCAGGTTGAATAAAAACAAAGGAAAGTACATTACCTTTGTAAAATCAACTGTGAGGCGCGGGGCCGAAGAGGGCGGGGGGTGATCGCCGGTGCCATCAGTTGCACGGACAATGAGCGGCTCCTGGCAGGCTTCTAGGTGGAGGGAACATGAATGAACCGACCCACACGGGAATGAGAGGGATTCTGAGACTGTGCAATGTAATGGACTGAACAATTGAAGAGGGCTTAAAAGATTTGATTGGTACTACTCATATCACGAAGGTGCATCTTCTTTTTGGTAGCTCATCACATAAGAACTCCAAAGTTAAGCGTGCTTGACTTGGGACAATTTTGGGATGGGTGACCTCCTGGGAAGTTTCTCAGGGTGCGTGTGAGTGAGGACATAAGCACGCTGGAAAGATCCGTTTTGGTACAGTGAGGACAGTCGTTAAATCTGGGACGTTACAAGTGGTATCAGAGCCGACCTCTCTTAGTACGGTGTGGTTCGGGGACGAACCAAGCGGAAGTTGGTGGGCATGTGAGGCCCGGGGCCGAAGAGGGCGGGGGGTGATCGCCGGTGCCATCAGTTGCACGGACAATGAGCGGCTCCTGGCAGGCTTCTAGGTGGAGGGAACATGAATGAACCGACCCACACGGAAATGAGAGGGATTCTGAGACTGTGCAATTTAATGGACTGAACAGTTGAAGAGGGCTTAAAAGATTTGATTGGTACTACTCATATCACGAAGGTGCATCTTCTTTTTGGTAGCTCATCACATAAGAACTCCAAAGTTAAGCGTGCTTGACTTGGGGTAATTTTGGGATGGGTGACCTCCTGGGAAGTTTCTCAGGGTGCGTGTGAGTGAGGACAAAAGCATGCTGGAAAGACCCGTCTTGGTACAGTAAGGACAGTCGTCAAATCTGGGACGTTACAAGTGCCATCAGTTGCACGGACAATGAGCGGCTCCTGGCAGGCTTCTAGGTGGAGGGAACATGAATGAACCGGCCCACACGGGATTGAGAGGGATTCTGAGACTGTGCAATGTAATGGACTGAACAGTTGAAGAGGGCTTAAAAGATTTGATTGGTACTACTCATATCACGAAGGTGCATCTTCTTTTCGGTAGCTCATCACATAAGAACTCCAAAGTTAAGCGTGCTTGACTTGGGGCAATTTTGGGATGGGTGACCTCCTGGGAAGTTTCCCAGGGTGCGTGTGAGTGAGGACATAAGCACGCTGGAAAGACACGTCTTGATACAGTGAGGACAGTCGTCAAATTGGGGCGTTACATCAACCATGGTAAATGAGTTCTCAAAACCGAGTAAACCAACTGTTCAATCGCCTGAAAGTAAGAACAATGCCAAATGGTATGAAATTAGATATAGCTTTGAGAGTTCGACTAATTCAAGAAACCGGTCACCTAAACAATTCAGTTATAACAATCAGTAAACAAGGAATGGCTATTACAATTACTAAAACTGTAAGCCAGTTCAGAAACGATATCAAAAGAACAGTTAGTTGAAAAAGGGTATAAATCATATTGTTTCTTCCTAACACCAAACACTTAATATCCAAAAGTCGAGAAAAACTTTTGGAACAAAGCAACTGGAAATTCAGTTAGATCGGTCCAAGTCTGGGTTCCCAAAAAAGTCTAATCAGTTTAGGACCCAAATGAATTTGGGTACCAAATTATATCCTCTATGTGATTGCAGAGGCATGTACAAACAAAGAATCTACATGGTATCTAGACAGTGGATGTTCACGGAATATGACAGGGGAAGCAAATTTTCTATCTCAACTTACCAAATACAATGGACCAAACATCAGTTTTGGAGACAATTCTAAGGGTAAAACTATGGGTAAGGAAGGGTAAGATTATCCATGGTAACTTTACAATCAAAGATGTTTTACTAGTTGAGAATTTGAAGTATAACTTGATAGCATCAGCCAGTTATGCGACAATAATTTCTCAGTTCAGTTCGACAAACACAATTGTTCATTTAGAGACTCAACTAATGAAGTAATTCTAACTGACAATCGTTGTGGAAATACTTACAAAGTCAGTTGGACTGATTAACCTCATGCACCAGTTTTTTACATTGCTTCCAAATCTTCTAAAAACTGGTTGTGGCATAAGAGGTTGAACCGCTTAAACTTTAAATCTATTTTCTATCTGAGTAACTATGATCTTATAACTGGTTTGCCCAAAATAGATTTCTCAAAGGATTAAATTTGTTCAGCATGTCAGTTTGGTAAAAAAGTAAGATCATCTTTCAAAAACAGAGGTTGTAAATCATCCTCTCGATGTTTAGAACTGTTACATATGGATCTTTTTTGTCCAATACCAGTCATGAGTTTCGGGGGAATGAAATATACCTTAGTAGTTGTGGATGACTTTTCAAGATTTACTTGGGTTATTTTTCTCAAATCCAAAGACCAAACTGCTGCACAACTGATTAAGCTTTTCAAAAGATTTTTAAATGAAAAATCAGTTGAGATAGATCGAATAAGATCTGATCGAGGGACTGAATTCGTCAATCAAAATCTTTCACAATCCTTAGAAAATGATGGAATCAAGCATGAGCTCTCAGCAGCAAGAAACCCTCAGCAAAATGGTGAGCTGAAAGAATAAATCGGACCTTTAAAGACGCTGCTAGAACAATGCTTGCTGATTCTGGTATTTCTAAAAAATTTTGGGCATAAGCAGTAAACACTACATGTTACACTCAAAACATATCAATTATTAATAAGAATCATTTGAAAACACCATATGAGATCTGGCATGGACGAAAAAGTGTGGTTTCCTACTTCAAAAAATTCGGCTGCAGATGTTTTGTTCTCGATAATGGAAAAAATCAGTTAAAAGCTTTTGATGCTAAATCTGCAGAGGGAATATTTATTGGATATTCATCAATTAGTAAAGCATATATAGTTTTAAATAAAAGCTCTTTAAATGTTGAAGAATCAATACATGTTGTATTTGATGAATATGTGCTAAATGATAAGCCAACTGATCCATTTGAGCTAGTTGATCGATTTACATATATCAGTTTGGAGGATGATAATGAAGAAGAGAATCATATCAATCGAAACATCCTTCAAACACCTGAACCAGAAGTACTGGATCAATCAGTTGAACAAGAAGTTATTCATGATAAAAAGTTGGTGGAGCATATAGATAATATTCAGTTACCAACTGAAACTGAAGAAAGCATTCAGTTGCCAACTGAAGCAGTTGCTGATTGGGACGCAACAAATACTGAACTCAGATGGAAGAAATCACATCCTCCAGAATTAGTGATAGGTATTCCATCTGATTCGGTAAGAACTAGAAATCAAATGATTAATTTATTTATTCATTCAGCTTTTGTTTCACAACTGGAACCAAAGAAAACTGATGAAGCTCTTGCTGATCCTAACTGGATAAATGCAATTCAAGAAGAGCTCAAACAGTTTACCTATAACAATGTCTGGAACTTAGTTCCAAGACCAGTTTGTAAAACTATTATAGGTACAAAATGGTTAATTTGAAACAAACTGAACGAAGATGGTTCAGTTGCACGCAACAAAGCAAGACTTGTGGCACAAGGATACAGGCAAGAAGAAGGAATTGACTATGATGAAACGTATGCACCAATTTCAAGACTGGAAGAAATCAGAGTGTTCCTTGCCTATGAATCATTCATAAATTTTAAAGTCTACCAGATGGATGTGAAAAGTGCCTTTCAGAATGGTCAGTTGCAGAAAGAAGTTTACATTGAACAATCACCAGGTTTATCAATCACTCTTTTCTTGATCATGTCTATCATCTGAACAAAGCTTTGTATTGTCTCAAACAAGCTCCAAGAGCTTGGTATGAGACACTTTCAAAATTGCTAACTGATCATGATTTTACTGTTGGATCAGTTGATAAGACTTTGTTCAAATTCTCTAAAAATAATAATATTTTACTTGTGAAAATTTATGTTGATGACGTTATTTTTGGATCAACTAACCCCAAATTATGTGAGAAGTTTTCCAAGTTAATGCAGAACAAATTTGAGATGAGTATGATGGGCGAACTGACATTTCCTCTCTCTGTAAGTGAAGCAATTTGAAACTGGTATTTTTATCAGTCAGATCAGATATACGAAGGAATTGCTTAAGAAATTTGGCATGGAAACATGTTCAGCTGCAAGTACTACCATGAGTTCATCAGTTAAACTTGAAAAGGATCAAGGGGGAATTATCAATTGAGATGACACTCTACAGAAGTTTAATAAGTTCATTATTGTACCTAACTGGAAGTTGTCATGATATTGTATTTGTTGTTTGTATGTGTGCTAGATTTCATGCGAATCCTAAACAATCGCATTTTTCAGCTGCCAAACGTATTTTAAAATATCTTAAGGGCACACAAAATGTGGGATTATGGTATGCTAAAGACGTACACTTCTTTAAATTTAGTTAGATATTCAGATGCAGACTATGTAGGATGTAAGATAGATCGTAAAAGCACCAGTGGATCATGTCAGTTTCTAGGAGACAGACTTATTTCGTGGTTCAGCAAGAAGCAAACATCCATAGATACTTACACAACTGAAGCAAAATACCTTGTTGCTGGAAGCTGCTATGCCCAACTGCTCTGGATCCAGCAACAACTGAAAGATTATGGGGTTGATGCTAAAGAATCGCCAATATTTTGTGACAACACAAGCCCAATTGAAATCACTTACAATCCAGTTCTTCACTCAAGGACTAAGCACATTGATGTCAGGCATCACTTCATCAGAGATCATGCTCTAAAGAAAGCTATCAGACTGTAGTATGTTCCAACTGAACAACAAGATGCAGACATCTACACCAAACCACTACCAGAGACTAAGTTTTCTCATTTTTGAAATATAATTGGTTTAGTTGATTTAACTTGATTACATCATTTTTTTTTCATTTTATTGATTATCATTTATAACTGATCAATTGATCTTTTATCAAAAATTAACTACTCATTTAGTCAGTTGTCAATTAATAACATTTCAGTCACCTGTTATCAGTTAGTTTTTTTCGACTAACATCAGTTTGTTTGCAGAAAAGTAAAGAGACAACAATGAATAAATTGAAATTTTATTGATGAAAACAATAAAATTGAAGCGCAGTTAAACGATCCATGTGTTCTGAAGTGGCATCTTGCCAAACAGTCAACCAGTTATTCAAATCATGACTCCTAATACTCTTGAAGGTTTCTGTATTAGAAATACTTTCAAGCAAGTGCCATTCCTTCCACCGCATCATCCTTGACAAGCTCGGAAATATGATCGACTTCAGCAAGTCTCTTAAATTTCCTTGCAATGGATCTCTGCTTAGCAGAAGCAGGAAATTTACCACTGTTGATTGATTGAAGTTCATGAGCTGTAGTCCAAATGGACATAACTTCTGAAAAGAAGTACTTTTCAACAGCCTTCTTAAATCAATGAAAGCGATATGGTGTCCATGAAGGATGAGGGACGTGGGTACTGCTTTCACAATCTATCAAAGTTTAAGATGTTATTTTCAAATGACAAACGGTCTTAATTATAGACAGTTATTGAAGAGACAAGAGGAAGACGAAGAGCCATCGGTTATCCAATAGATTTAAATGATCCAGAATAAGTTTTTATTACCCTTATTTTAATTTTATGAATTTATTAAGGGGGAATATCAGATTTTAATTGGTAAACTAAGAAGACATTAGTCAGTTGATCTTCAACTGAACTGAATCGGTTCCCAAATGGTCAGTCAGCTGCTGACATGTGGGGACCCAGGGCTCTAATTCTTTTTCTTGGGATTAAATGGATCGTTATTCTAAAATGTGTGTCAAATTTTTCGCTTTTACATTTAATCAAATGTAATTAAACAAGCATAAGTTCTTTATTAAATTTACAACATACAAACACAATACATGTCTTATTCTGTATGTCCTCAACTAACCAGTATTAAAAGACAGTACATAATAAAAGACAACTACGGGTCCATCTGCTACGCCCGTGATCTCCACGCTAACAGGATCATCTCAGTCTCGACCCAGATCCTGCCCCACCTGTTGTTATGCACACATACAGACATAACAACAGCCGGAAAACCGGTGAGAACAAATCTCAGTATAAACATGTAACATGCATATAAACAATCTAAACATGAAACATGCTGATATGAATGTCATTCATATAAAATCATGCAATGTGAATCTAATCATGTCTAGATGCGACTCGACTAGAAATCTAGGGATCCCGTTGTGAATAAGACGTCACTGTCTGTCACCTACCCTCCCAATCGAGGTGCTGTACGTCTTATTCCTAGACTTCGGCCTGATCTGTATCCACGTCTACAAAGGGGCGGTGATCTTCCCCTAAGCTGAGATATCGCCGAACATCTAGTAGTCTGCCTGATCTTCAGACTGCCCTATCTTAATGCATGAATACAAAATCTGTAAACAAGCATAATGCAAGGCTACATGATCTGTAAACAAAGCATAGCAAGATCTGCATGCAAGTTCTATAAACCAATCTATAACAATCATAATCATATCAAGGTATGAACAATAAAACAAGTATGTGATTTTGGTTGGGAAACTCAAATGTGATCTCATTTGAGTCGTGATTCCCCAAACAAAACATGTACTATACCTTTCGTCGTAGAATCGCTGTCACGATCGCCAATACGAATCTGAAATGGAAATGTTGATATACACATTCTATTAATTCCCAACTCAATTCAATCTATTTACCATTCACTAAACAAGCTGGATATAATTCGACAGTATAACTACATATTTCTTCGATACGGATCAATCTAATTCTCAACATATATCCATAATCAATAACCTCAACTCATAATCCCCCTCATAAGCACATGAGAGTATTCAAAATCTGCATATTCTATTTCTAAACATGCTGAAATTCATAGAACTTGCATATGATATCAGTTCTTTGATCCATTTACCAATATATCATGCTCAATACGTCAAGAATACAATATAACTATCATATTCCAATTTCCTCAACATCTAAAATCCAAACCATACTGAAATTAAATGAAACTTACATCACTTTGTAGCCGTCGATGCAAGGATCAATAATCTAAACTCGGATTTAAAATCGGATAGCTAAATCTTGATAAATCTTACCTCAAAGTTTTGAAGAAACTTGAGGATTCTAAGAGGTGCTCTCGATTCTGGTCTGCTGAAGTGAAGAATGAATGATTCAGCTCAATTCTATATATATAGGTGCCATGTGTCAAGACAAGAAGAAGGGGTGGATGTCTCGCATGCAGCACCGCGGGTGCGGTACTGTAAGGAGCGCGGTGCGCTAGGCTTTCGGCAGGACTTTTTATTTTTCAACGGTGATGACCGCGGGTGCGGTCATGTAACTACCGCGGGTGCGGTCACAGCACCGCGGGGGCGGTCTAATTCTACCGCGGGTGCGGTGTGGCTACGGGAATGTTACTAATTTTCTGCCCATTGCACCGCGGGTGCGGTGCTTACAAGCACTGCTGGTGCGCTGTAACTTCGAATTACAATGGCATAATTCTACATTTTACGTCAAACTTCTTGATCTCTTATTTCTTATCTCTATACACATTGTTCATAACATATCTGTCAATTCAGAATGATCACTCGGTGTTCTGAGCATTACATGACATATCTGATCTTTTCCAATAAGTTAACTGATTAATCGTATAATATTCCATATTAAGTGAAGTGACTGATTGTTGTTGCATTTAATTGTTGTCATTCAATGCATAGTACTTTGAAACGTGGACCGACGTGATTCATTTATATTCTTCACACGTTTTCATCATACATACACACGCTTTTATCTAATTTTTCCTGGACTAACACGTGCCCAAAATTTGAACAGTCACATACATATGTACTTTACCCAGCCCCAATTCAGTTCTTCTTTCTTACGCGCACATCAGCATTCAGAGCAAGTTACTACTCAAAGCTTATCCTCTTTTGCATATCTCAATTCACTCAAATGGCCAACCAAGTTCCTGCTTGCATTCTCAATGCCATGGCTGTTGATTTTGATTTAGTCTTGACTCTGAAGGATGAAGGCATCAAAAATATCTTTCTCAAACTGGAAGTAGCCGGGCTGAAGGGATTTCTGGGAAAATCTTCCCAAGAAAATTATCTGAAGGAGATTCAAGATTTCTACACTAATGGATACATCACTACCGATGGCAAGATCGCTACTACTATCAACACTCAGCTGCTGATTATTGATGAAGACTTCTTCAGCGACCTATTTCAACTGCCTTCTGAGGGGCTTGAATATATCACTGAGGTGAAGGCATCTGATGTTGAAGAGATGCAAACTCTTCTTTCTGCTGATGGTCGGAAGATCAAGGTTTCTGATTCCAAGAAGGAACTGAAGCAAGAGGTACAACTGCTGGCTGATATTGTAGCCAAGGGTCTATTGGCAAAGGCAGGTTCATTTGTTGCCCTAACAGTGGAAAAATTTCAAGACATGATGGCAATCATGGCTGACAGGAAGATGAACTTGCAGAACGTTATTTTCAATATCTTGAAGAACATGTTCCATCAACCAAGCAATCCAAGGGATTTGCAGTGCAACTCAGCTATATGCTGAAGGCAAAGGGGGTTAGTGGGTGATGCTGATGAGAAATCATCGAAGTTCAAAGTTTTCAATGCCAAAAATGTCCATCCATCGAAGCTCAAATTGGACATGTCTCCTCAGCAATTTTTGAAAATAATGAAAGAATTGGGATGCAGGAAACTCTCAAGTCAGTCAAAAAGGATAAGACAAAAGTCCAGAAGACAACCAAGCGCAAACTGACTGTCTGTGAGACTGACTCTGAGAAGACTCCGTCGCCCAAAATCACCAAGAAACCTAGGACAATGTAGACCAAACCTGCTGCTACAGTTGGAACTATCCCAACTGAAAGGCTAATTCAGTCAGGAGCTCAACAGCCTATTCAGGCTATACCTCTGCAAGCCAGTCAAACTGAATCTTCAGCTGAGGTTCAGCTACCTCAATCTGCTGCTCAATCAAAGGAGAAGATCACTGAATCTGGTGATAAAAAGAAATCGGCTCGAATCAAGGCCCCTTTGATCAACATTACTGGCCACACTCCTTTACCGATTGCAAGACCAAAAAGAGTAGTGATCAGAGAGAGAATTGATACAACAACTTCAGGGCTAAGCATTCCTCATACCCTAACTGATTCAAAAGGCAAAGGGAAAATGCAAGAAGAGCCTAGGCCAACTAACCCAATCCAAACTTTTGATCTGATATGGAAAGAGATCAATGAGTTTTCGTTGACAAAACTGAAATTCTACGATGAATGTCTTAAATTCTGAACTGAAGTTTTTGCTACGCAGCTTCAGAAGAAATCAATTCTAGAGAAATTCATAGAACTGAAGAAGGTTGTGCCTAAAATAGTCAAAACTTCTTCAATTGTTCAAACTCTGGAGCGGAATAAATATTTCTTTGACCAGATGCGTGAGAAGAAGTTACAAAAGATGCTTATTCAGTTGCGACTCAATTTTGATCCTACCAGTCCAACCGCATTCAATGATAAAGCTGTTTATGACCAACTGGACTCGGATCTTCTACTGCTCCAGATGGAAATCAAACAATGGGAAATGGACCAAGAGCTGACTCTCCCAGCAGATTCCAAAAATCTCTCAACTCAAGAGCCAACTGAACAATCAGCTAAACATCAGGAGCAGTCCAAAGAACCAGTTGCTGAGTTTTCCAAGCAAGCAACTGATTCTACTTCCTAAAATGTACAACCATTATATTCTACACCTCCATCCTCAACTGTTGAAATTAAACTTTATTCTGATACTGAGCTTTCACTGGAAAATCTTGATGAAGTTATCAATTCAGTTACCGCTGATATCCAGCTGGAAACTACTGGAGCAGTTGAAAAAAATTTTGAAACTGAAGATCCAACCCATCAGGCTGAAGAACCAGCCTAACAGGCTATTTTTTAAGAAACTGAACAGCTAGTTCAGTCAGCTGCCATGACTGAACAGGCAGTTTTTGAAGTTGCTCACCTAGACTCGGCACAAACTAAAGACGTTCCAACTGAAGAACCAGCTAAAATTCAGTTGTACGTCCAACTGAAGAACGAGTTTGTACATCATCTGCGCAACAAACAAAACAACCATCTACTGTTTCAGCTGATCAACAAATTGAAGAGCCATCAAGTACCTTTGTAGATCCGAATCCTTCTCAACAACTTCAACAGGAAGACTTACCAGAACATGATTCAGAAATGGTGACACTTGAAGCGGATACAACTGACAGGGCACTGAGTATATTTGATCAACAAGACAGAAAACAAGAACCATCACCTTCTGAAGCTATGTCTCCTGGCATCTCGATAGCAAGTTAATCCTCGATCGAAGAAATTCAGTAGAACCTGAAAAGTCTGCCCTTAACATGCCTAGAAAAAATTTTTGGATCAAAACTCATGAAGTTAATATATGCAGGTGCAATATTTCGAAATTTCTGGAAAATAAATCATGTTCTTCATACATCTCCTTTTCTCATCTGCGCAACAAACTGAACAACCATCTACTGTTTCAGCTGATCAACAAATTGAAGAGCCATCAAGTACCTTTGTAGATCCGAATCATTCTCAACAACTTCAACAGGAAGACTTACCAGAACAGGATTCAGAAATGGTGACACTCGAAGCGGATACAACTGACAGGGCACTGAGTATCTTTGATCAAAAAGACAGAAAACAAGAACCATCACCTTCTGAAGCTATGTCTCCTGGCATCTCGATAGCAAGTGAATCCTCGATCGAAGAAATTCAGTAGATCCTGAAACGTCTGCCCTTAACATGCCTAGAACAAATTTTTGGATCAAAACTCATGAAGTTAATATATGCAGGTGCAATATTTCGAAATTTTTGGAAAATAAATCATGTTCTTCATGCATCCAATAATTAAAACATTAATATGATATGATGGATGAGAAAAGGAGATGTATGGCGTGCCTTTCCGTTATATACGCACGAAAATCCGTTGACGACTGAAGAACAGGACGCAACCTTGGCTTTATTTTCCACTTGAACCCTTCGAAAATTCTCCTTGGATGATAAGTTTGAGTGTCGTGTGTGTGTAGGGTGATGAGGAGAGAATTTTCAAATTTTTAAAGTGTGCGGCCGAGAGAATGAGTGGCTTGTGTAGGGTTTTAGCTGTTATATATTTGTTAAATACACTAATTAAATTACTAACTAGGCCTTAGGCCTATTAAGCCATTAAATTAAGCCCATTAGTCTAATTTAAATAAAATATTAAGAAAGTTTTTGTAAAAAAGAAATTTGTGAATTTATTAGCCAAGTTTGCCAAAAAGCTCGCATTTTGTTGAAAACCAACACCAATAAAATTTACGTCTCGGCGTGTAAAATCATTTTAAAACCCCTTATTTTCAAAAATATAAAAACCTCTCAATCATATTTAAAATAAATAAAAATAATTATTTAATAAAAACATTTTACGTTTTACAGCCCTCGGTCCCCGTTTCTCGATCGTCACTTGAATATTCCTTAAAAATACAATTTTATGCATGATGATAATAAAATCATAATTAACATGTAAACATGTATGTAAACATGTTAATTACTCATTTTTCATAATTCTTAGATTTGCATGCAGTTGGATTACGTCGTCTTAATTTTGGACCTTACAATTCCTCCCCCACCTTAAATAGAATTTCGTCCTCGAAATTAGAACTTACCGAATAGATCAGGATAGCGACTTTTCAAGTCCCTCTTGGTTTCCCAAGTAGCTTCCTCTTCCGAGTGATTCAGCCACCTGACCTTGACAATTGGAATGACTTTGTTTCGCTATCTTCTTTCTTGCCTTGCTAAGATCTGGACAGTTCTTTCTTCATATGTCATATTTGGAGTTAATTGTAGAGGTTCATAATTAAGCACATGTGACGGATTCAACATGTACTTCCGCATCATTGAAATGTGGAACACATTGTGAACTCCCGCAAGTGCTGGTGGCAAAGCCACTCTATAAGCTAGTGTCCCAATCCTCTCAAAAATCTCAAACGGACCTATAAATCTTGGACTAAGCTTGCCTTTCCTGCCAAAGCGCATAACACCCTTCATAGGTCCTATTTTCACAAATACGTGGTCTCCCACTGCAAACTCTAAGTCCCTTCATCTTTTGTCCGCATAACTCTTTTGTCGGTTTTGTGTAGTCTTCATTCTCTCACAAATTTTGACTACAAGCGCGGCAGTCTCTTCAATCATATCTGGACCAATATCTCTTATTACTCCAACCTCGTCCCAATGAATAGGAGATCTACATTTTCTTCCATAAAGTGCCTCAAAAGGAGACATCCCAAATGATGATTGGAAACTATTAATGTAGGTGAACTCCACTAGAGGTAGCTTTGGTTCCCAACTGCCTTGAAAATCAATAACACAAGCTCGCAGTAGATCTTCCAAAATCTATATAACTCTCTCCAACTGGCCATCGGTCTGAGGGTGGAACGATGTACTAAACAATAACTTGGTCACCATTGCTGCATCCAGACTTTTCCAGAAAGATGACGTGAATCTCGGATCCTTGTCAGAAACGATGGATACAGGAATCCCATGCAGCCGAACTATCTCCCGAATATACAAGTCAGCATACTGAATCATGGTGAATGTCGTCTTAATAGGTAGAAAATGCGCTGATTTTGTAAGATGATCTACTATCACCCAAATGGCATTCATCCCCTTAACGGTCTTTGGCAATCCCACTACAAAGTCCATGGTGATTTTTTCCCATTTCCACGCGGGAATAGGGAGTGACTTCAACTTCCCCGCTGGTCTTTGATGCTCTTCTTTGACTTGCTGACAAGTCAAACACTTGGATATAAATTTCAGAATGTCCCTCTTCATGCCTGTCCACCAATATAACAACTGCAAATCTTTGTACATCTTCGTACTTCCCAGATGGCTGGAGTATGGTGTGTCGTGGGCTTCCTTCATAATAAGATCTCTCAAGGAATCATCACTAGGGACCCATAGACGATCTCGATAGCGAACTAAACCATCCACCACTGAATATAAATTCCGGCCCTTGGCTTCATCTCTAGCTCTCCGCTTTTGCAACTGCTCATCAGTGGACTGTCCATCTCGAATTCTATTTCTCAAAGTCGACTGGACTGATAATGTGGCAAGATTTGGGGCCTCGCCCCTAGCATACACTGTAAGCTCAAACCGTTGTATCTCGGACTGCAACGGTTTTTGGAGTGATAATTGAGTGATAACTGCTGCCTTTTCTGCTAAACGCGTCAGCCACTACATTGGCTTTTCTCGGATGGTAGCTAATGTCACAATCATAGTCCTTCACTAACTCAAGCCATCTACTCTGTCTCATATTCAACTCTTTTTGGGTGAAGAAGTATTTCAAACTTTTATGATCGGTGAATATCTTACACTTCTCCCCATAAAGGCAGTGTCTCCAAATTTTTAGTGCAAAGACTACTTCTGGAAGCTCAAGATCATGAGAGGGGTATTTCTTTTCATGAATTTTCAACTTCCTCGACGCATAGGTGATAACTCGGTCATGTTGCATCAGAACTGCGCCCAAACCAAGTTTAGAAGCGTTGGTATAAAGAACATACTCCCCTTGCCCCAATGGCATAGATAACACTGGTGCGGATATCAAGGCTTGCTTCAACTTGTCAAAACTGTCTTGACACTCGGGTCCCCAAAAAAAATTTTCATTTTTCTTTGTCAAGGCGGTCATAAGTACCGCTATAGATGAAAACCCCTGAATAAACTTGCGATAGTAGCCAGCTAGTCCCAAGAAACTACGAATCTCGGTGACACTCTTTGGTACTGGCCATTCTTTCACTGCTTCCACTTTACTTGGATCGACTTCCACGCGATCACTAGAAATGATGTGGCCTAAGAATGCCACTCTATCAAGCCAAAACTCACACTTGCTGAACTTGGCATAAAGCTTCATGTCTTGCAGTACCTGCAGTGCGATCCTCAAGTGACGGCTATGCTCCTCTCTGCTCTTGGAATAGATCAATATGTCATCAATGAAGACAATAATAAATTGATCAAGATACGGCTGGAATACGCTATTCATGAGATCCAAGAAGATCGCCGGCGCATTGGTCAACCCGAATGGCATGACCATAAACTCATAGTGCCCATATCTTGTGCGAAATGCCGTCTTGTGGACATCTGACTCTTACTTTCAATTGATGGTATCCAGATCACAGATCAATCTTAGAAAATACCGATGCTCCTTGCAACTGATCAAATAAATCCTCAATTCTTGGCAGTGCATACCTATTTTTGATAGTAACCCTATTAAGTCTCGATAATCAATGCAAAGACGCATGCTACCATCTTTCTTTTTCACAAACAAAATCGGAGCGCCCCATGGAGAGTAACTAGGATGAATGAAACCTTTGTCTAGCAACTCTTGAATTTGATCTTTTAGCTCTTTCATTTCGGCAGATGCTAGACGATAAGGTGCTTTTGATATAGGAACTATGCCCGGCATTAGACCAATATAAAATTCCACTTCACGGTCGGGCAGAATGCCAGAAACATCCTCGGGAAAGACGCTAGGAAAATCTCTCACAATATCGACATCCTCTAACTTCTGACTGATAGATGCATGTGCAGTAGTGACACATGCTAGAAAAGCTTGGCACCCACGCTTAATAAGCTTCCTCGCACATAGACTAGAGATAATATGCGGCATTTGCTTGTTTCTTGCCGCCTCGAACACAAAAGATTTACCACCTGGCGGTCGAATAGATACTGATCATTGACGAAAATCAATCGAAGCTCCATTCGCTGATAACCAATCCATCCCAAGTATAATATCGAATGCGGGCATAGGAAGCACAATAAGATCTGTCCGAACAACGTCTTTGAATAATAGAATCTTCCAATTCTTAACAATCTTAGACGTGAGCATTTGATCACCAGATGGACTAGAAAATTTGAAACCCAAACCCAAATCTTGAGGAGTATTTTTCAGTCTTTTGACGAAGGTTTCAGATATAAAAAAATGCGTAGCTCCTGAATCTAGCTATGCATAGGTAGCTACGCCTAGAATGATGATCCTCCCTGCGGTGAAATATGAATTTTAAATCTTTTCGTGTTGAAACTTAAGGATTTGCTATCATTAATTCCCAACGTTATATATAGATTGCGTGTTGAACTTAAGCATTTCTTGAAAAATTTCATTTTAGCCCTTTCAATTTTTCGAAATTTTGGGGGATTAATTGTGCAATTTTTAAAATGTGAGGTCTTTAATGCAATTTTCGAAAGATAAGGGACCTAAAAGCAATAACCGAATTCTTAAGGACAAAGAAATTTTCGAACACTTCAAGGGTTAAAATGAAAAGTTCGAAAATATAAGGACCTTAATGCAAACATCCGAAAACAACTGAAACGTATGCCCTTTTTATTGCTTTAAAAGTACTAGAAAAAAATTTTATTTTATAACACTCAATACACATTTTCCCCATGAAAATATTTTTATAAAATATTTTACCCCATAAAATAAAATACCAACCATCTAGCATTTTGAAAATCAAGTGCAATATTCATAAAATGAAATCACCAACTGTTTTACCAAACCTAAAAAAAACAATAAGTTTGAAAAGTATAGCTCATACTAAACCTCTTAAAAATCTAGTATACCCATACTAAACCTCTCAAAAATCTCTCAAAAAGCATAAATAAATAGTCTTAAAAATTTTTAACATAAATCATGAGTCGTAAATGATAATGCGGAAAAAGTAGAAGCGCTGGTCCTCGGGTTGTGTGCGACATCACTCCAGTCAAATCATGTGTCAAGTCCTCCCTCAACCTCACCTACATCCATCACACATAGTAAGTCTAAAGACATAACACATCATAATTTTTATAACAAATAATACTTTATAAAACCACATGCAACAGTGAAAATACTTGTAAGTAAAAATAACTCTTCATGACATGCAAACATGAATTACCTTTTTCCTTAACATGACATGACAATAAACCTTTAACATGATCATAAAAATTTTCCATTTCCATTTCCTTTTCCTTTGTTGAATTCAGATCATTAATTGTAACTTTCCTGAACATGACATGAAGATGAAAAATCGATGGATCCATCTACATTAAACCGCAGTACTGGGCGGCGGGGACATCAGCGACACTCTCACGGGTCAACTGAGCCTTGGCCTATCCTTATTCGAATAGAAATACGATTGTTGGGGTTCCCTCTGGGGCTTTTTCCCTCAAATGGGTTCCCTAGGGGGCCTTTTCCCCTCACGATATTCTCATTCTTACCGTTACCACAAAACCGTTACCACATATTCGTAATGATGAAAATACGATCGTCGGGCTTCCACTAGGACCATCACCCTCACGATATCTCCAACATTATCGAATTAGTCACCATTACTTCGCTTTCTTCAACGTTTACATTCTCATCACTTTATGAAATCATGCAATAACATAACATTTTTGTTTTTGAAACCAAGCATGCAACATGTCTTTTAAATGTCTTCCTTAAATCATAAAAATCTCTTAGACATTTAAAAATCATATTTTAATCATGAATATTTCATACACATTTAAAAATAATCATAATATCATAAAAACAGCATTTAGGGCACTGCCATGACGTTTACTAATTTGGAGTAAAAAGACCGTTTTACCACTGAACTTGACATTTTACGTTTTTGACTTTTTTTCTTGATTTATTGACTCTAACATGTCCCAAATAATTATTTAAACTTACATGAATTTTTCCATAATTTTATTTAGCATAAATATTAGACTTTTTCATTTCTCTTTAAATAATTGTTTTGATGGTGTTTTAATCCCGAAAAATCCCAAACTTTAATATAAAATTCCTAAATTCAAAATTTAGTCTTTTATATTATTTTAGCCCTTATGGACCACGACTCAACCCCCGTGAGCCGTTTTCCAATTTTCATTAATTAAAAACCCAAGGTTGACACCTAAACTTCGACCCCGAGCCAACTTTCGATTTTCACGAGTTACCCCCGAACCATGTTGGTCCAAAACTTGAACAACATCCTAAAGTATCCTACTGGACCCTAAGTTCACCAAGACACCAACCCAAAACCCAAAAACAAGCCACCCTAACTCACCCCTATGCTAGCCAAGAGTTTTAATATGCATGGACTCTACGTTTGTTGCGATCAAGACCCTAGCCGACAACTCTAGCCACAAACCAGCATCCATGCACTTACCTAGGACCCTAAGGACTCACCCTAACCCTGCCCAACAAGCTTAGTCCGAGCCCTTCCCTTCCCTGCAGCCACGCACCCCTGCACGCGAAACTGCCATGCTTCTCGGGTAGAGTCCTAGCATGGCTAGGACTCTTTACCCAGCCCCGACTTGAGTCCTAGCTTGGCTAGGACTCTAGCCTTGACCCTTGACAGCCCCGGGCCGAGCCCTGGCCCAAGCCAACCCCTCCACATGAAAGCCGAACCCCTTAACCCCAAGACAGAAACGATTCTCGCATGGTGCTTTTTTCCTTTGACTGTGATGTGGTTTAGGCGTGTGTGTGTGACTCTAAAACATGTGTAAACCACTCTTGATCTTACCTTATGTCATGGCAGCCCCTTAACATGCCTAGAAAAATTTTTTTGATCAAAACTCATAAGTTAATACATGCAAGTGCCATATTTCGAAATCCCTTAGTTATGATTTTCTTTAATTTTTGGCCCTAAAACTTTTATTTGGAATTAAACCATCCTTTAAATAAAATAAGGCACAAAATCAATATCATTTTCCATGGTTTCTAGAATCATAACTTAAATTCAACTAAGTAGAACATGCAACCTAATTTCCGCTAGGTTAGATCTTGTTCCCAAATCAATTCTAATAACCAATTTAACATTTCATGCATTATTAAGCAATATATAAAAATGTTAAACGACTAGGTTACCCGTAATGAGTCTAGTGTCTGCCTCTTCCTCAGCTTCCTCGGCATTCATAACATAAGCTCGTGCCGTAGTAGCTGCTTTCTTCTTTGGGCACTCGATAGCTCTGTGTCCAGGCTCCTTGCAGTAGAAACATTTAAATGATCCCCATTCACATTTTCCAAGATGTAGACGGTTACACTCTTTGCATGGTTGCCTCTCAGTAGGCTTTGGTGCTCCAGGATTTTGGGGCTTTGGTGGTACTGGCTTCTTGACTGGACCCTTGGAACTTTTGAGGCCCTTGTGGTCTAGGAGGACCTGTATATGGCTTCTTACTAGGCTGATTATTATTCTGATGTAGTTGCCTCTTGTGCTGTAGCTCAAAGTCAATGCCTTCAAGAATTGCTCAGCCTGATATGCATTGGTAACTGCTGTAGCCTGATCCACAGGACGCATCATCATAACCTTATCTCGTATGGTAGGTCGCAGACCATCCATAAAGTGTCTAAACTTCTCTTCACCATCACTGGCAATAAGGGGTACAAAGTGACAACCCCTATCAAATTTCATGACAAACTCAGCAACAGTCGAGTCTCCCTGACGGAGGCTCATAAACTCTCTCTTCAGCCGTCCTCTCACAGCAGCCGTAAAATACTTCTCATAGAATATCGTTTTGAATTAAGCCCAAGTAAGTGAAGCAAGGTTAACACCCCGCTCAGCTCCTTCCCACCATAAGGAAGCGTCATCCCTCAGCAGATAAGTGGTACACCTCACATGGTCTGCATCTCCCATATCTAAATAGCAAAAGTGTACCTCCAGAGAACGAATCCATCCCTCTGCAACAAAAGGGTCAGTAGTGCCATAAAATTCCTTCGGCCCTAGCCTCCGGAACTGATCATAAACGTCGTGTTGTGGCCTAGGCGCCTGTTGCATCTGCTGTTGCTGCATCTGCTGTAACTGTTGTTGTAGTTGTTGCTGCTGTAACTATTACTGCTGAATCTGCTGCTCGAAGAGACGAGCCATCCCCTCAAGAGCACGAGTAGCAGCATCTGGTGGTGGTGGTGGTGGTTCATTTCCTTGATTATTCCCTTGGTGATTCACGTTGTTCTCTTCCTGATTCTCAATAACGGGAGCGCGTCTAGGAGGCATTTTATCTGAATGTTTTCTAAGTTATAATGTCACCAACATGCATTTATATCTAAGTCCTCTAATCATGCGACATATCCTATCCCATTTAGCAATTTAAGCATGCAAAGCTTATAAAATTCGTAAACATGTACAATAAACATAGTATTCGTGAAGTCATGCAAGTAACATCATACTGAATCATATAAAGCATTTAAAAACTTAAAACTTTAAGGCTTGACGACTGGTCTTTCCGGCGCTGATGGTGGCACAACCCTTTACAGGACCTTTGCTCTGATACCAACTGAAACGTCTGCCCTTAACATGCCTAGAACAAATTTTTGGATCCAAACTCATGAAGTTAATACATGCAAATGCAATATTTTGAAATTTCTGGAAAATAAATCATGTTCTTCATGCATCCAATAATTAAAACATTAATATGATATGATGGATGAGAAAAGGAGATGTATGGCGTGCCTTTGCGTTATATACGCACGAAAATCCGTTGACGATGAAGAACGGGACGCAACCTTGGCTTTGTTTTCCACTTGAACCCTTCAAAAATTCTCCTTGAATGATAAGTTTGTGTGCCGTGTGTCTGTGTGTAGGGTGATGAGGAGAGAATTTTCAGATTTTTAAAGTGTGCGGCCGAGAGAATGAGTGGCTTGTGTAGGGTTTTAGGTGTTATTACTTATGAACTTACCAACGAACATGTTTACGACCTAACAAGCCGAATACTGTAAAGTTTGAGTTTGGCTTGTTTATCTTAACGAGCCTAATTAAAAGAGCTCAAACGAGCTTTTAACGAATCGAGCTTCAAATATCTCACAAACGGTTTGGTTCGTTTACATCCCTAGATTACGTTGTCTTAATTTTAGACCTTACAGATCCAGTCCAATCTCGCCGGTATAGTGTCTACCTTTTCAAATATCAAGTCTAATCAATTCTTGCACACTATGAGATTTGATTCGATGAAAGACAACACCATAGGAAATTTGCACAATATCCAAAAGAACGTCACTTATTTATTCCTTCAATTAGACGAACTTCGGAAAGACAGAGTGTCAACTGAAGCTCAGTTCCAGACTCAAGCTTTGGTTACAAGACATCTAGACTATTTTGAAAACAGTATGTCTAAAAAAATGAATTTACTGCAAGACAGACTATTAAATGCGGTGTCAAATCTCAACGCAGATGTGAGGATTTTATTAAGAAATTTTGACGAGTTTGACAAAAAAAGGGAAGAACAAGAGCCAGAGAAATCTTCAAAGACATCCTCAAAGACTATCAAAGAGAAATAGATTCTTTTATTTATTCGGATTTTAGAAGATTATTTCATTCTTTTATTCTTGGTATGAATCTGTACATTGAAAGGATTATTTTATCTACAAGTATTCGATTCAGTTGATCAGTTCAAAAATTCCAAGTTTTGTCAAACACCAAAAAGGGAGAAATTGTTGGAAACTGAATTTCGGTTGTTTGACAAACTAAGTGCTTAAATCGATTGGATTAACTGATCAAGAAATTTGAGAGTAACTGAACAAATACTCAAAACTAAACTTACGTAGCCAACTGACTGATCAATTGGAAATTGATCAGTTGCTACATTTAGTTGTGAGCTTACCAGCCATTGCTCCAGCTGTACGCGTCATCAGTTAACGAAAATAACATTCCACTGACAAACAGTACAAAATCAGACTGCAACTATTAGTGGAAACGCCACAATTCAGCTGCAGTGTACGAATGTCAGAACAAGATTGACATGAGAAACAACGGATATAAAATTCAAATTATATTGATTATTACCATTGAATAGAAGCCTATAAATAGCAGAGAAGAGCAGTTAGAAAAGTAGAGACGATAATACAATCATTCTTGCTGTTATTCTGCTGAAACTCTCGCTCATACTCAAAGAATTAGAAGCTCACTTTTATCAGATTTATTCGTAGCATTCTAGGCTATTTTTCAAGCTTACTAGCACAAATCATCTTATTGTAAATCCAATCTTAAAGAGATCAACTGTGCTAAGTCCAGTTGAATACTGTGAAATAGATTTTAATCTAAGAGTTTCAGTTTTGGCATTGTTAAGTCCAAAACCGAAGTGGGTCTAACCGTACAAGTGTTTGTATTGTTCAAAGTCTTTTACTTTATATCATATCCTTGTGATAGAAGGGGTGACGTAGGAGTGATTGGAATCTCCGAACATCCATAAAATCTCGTGTATTCTCTGATCAGTTTTTCATTATATCTATTAGTCAGTTTATTTCCACACTTTATTGTTAACTGATTGATATTGACTAACAAGATTTTGAGTTTCAGTTTTTTTACTAAACTGACTCAACATTCGAAAAGATTGTGATAATTAAGAGTGTTTATTCAACCCCCCCTCCCTCTTCTAAACACTCTTTCACCAGTTAATCATTCCTACCAATATGAGTAGTACATATAAAATCTTTTAAACTCTCCTCAACTGCACAGTCCCATACCTGAACAGTTTCGGAATCTTTCTCCTTCGTGTGTAAGATCGGTACATTCATTTTCCCTCTGCCTAGAATCCTACCAGGAGCCGCTCATTGTCCGTGCCACCTCATGGCACCGACGATCACCCCCCGTCCTTTCCAGCCCCAGGCCTCACATGCACACCAGCTTCCGCTTGGTTCGTCCCCGAACCACACTGTACTAGGATATGTCGGCTCTGATACCAACTGTAACGCCCCAGATTCGATGACTGTCCTCACTCACACGCACCCTAGGAACTTTCCCAGGGGGTCACCCATCTCAGAATTGCCCCAAGTCAAGCACACTTAACTTTGGAGATCTTATGTTATGAGCTACCGAAAAGAAGATGCACCTTTTTTATATGAGTAACAAATATCCAATATTTTAAGCCCTCCTCAACTGCATAGTCTCATACCTGAACAGCTTCGGAATCCCTCTCCTTCCGGTGTAAGATCGGTTCATTCATGTTCTCTCCTCCTAGAAGCCTGCCATGAGACGCTCATTGTCCGTGCCACCTCATGGCGCCGGCGATCACCCCCCGCCCTCTTGAGCCCCGGGCCTTATAGCTTAATTGCTCAACTGATTTCTTACTTACAGACTCTTTGACAGATAGAGTCACTGTGGTTACTGCCAAAGCCTTGGTTTGTTGAGATGTAGATGGTTCTTCTTCAGTATTGATTAAAAGCTCGAACTCGTATGCTTTATATTCGGTGAAAATATCATGAAGCTCTAGCTTGTTCAGATCATTTGATTCTCGCATCGCCACTGTTTTTACGTCCCATTGTCTGGGAAGTGCTCTTATTACCTTCAAGGCAATTTCACGGTTAGAGTATTCTTTTCCAAGAGATATAAGTTCAATAATAATACTACTAAACCGTTGATCAAAGTCGGAGAGAGTTTCTACTGGATTCATTTTTGCATTGTCAAACTTTTATATTGCAATGTTTAGTTTATTTTCTTTGGTCTGATCGTTCCTTCACACAGTTGTGTGAGTTTCTCCCAGATCTCATTTGATGTGGAGCAAGTTTTAACTTTGACAAACATATTCTTATCCTGAGTTTTATAAAGTGTTGGAACATTTCATGTTCTCAATCTTGATTTTGATGTTAACAAAACTTGTTATTGTGTTTCTAACATATTTACTCAAGTGTGAAGTTGCAAACACAAGAAGCAAGTTGAAACTGATTTCTGCACAAACTGAATTTCTGGCAAGCTTCGGTGTTTTGATGATATCTATTAATTGGATGATGAAAATGACATTCCGTCAATTGGACTGATCAGAAAACTCAATTTGGAACAAGTCGTATTTCACGTCAGTTGGGCAAAATCGGATGTTATCATGGTCTAACTGATCGCTCAATTACCAAACTGATCACACGAAAACATCAATCAGTTGGGTTTGAGCAGTTGTGGTATTTTGGTCATATCTCTCAGCTCGGTTATCGAAACGAAGCGATTCAGTATGCGTTGAAAAGAGAAGACGAACATATACAAATCATCTTCAGAAGTCAAAGTCTGAATCGAAGCTTACGATGCTGATAAATGACGATGAAGCTACTGGTTTTGCACAAACTGAAATCAGCTAGGCTGATTTCAGCACACCAGCTGAAATTGAACCAATTGAACCAGCTGCTGACCAACCAACTGAACTGAACCAGCAGTTGACCAACTGAACTGAACCAGTTGCTGACCAGTTGAACTGAACGACCAGTTGAGTTGACCAGAGTTGACCAGTCGGGAAAATGCCCAGCAAGCTGAATTTGACCGTTGCAATCTCGGAAACAGTACAGAAACTTTTTAAACGGTCATATTCTTGTGTCTAACGTATATATAATTGTTGGGGCTTATAAATACAACATATTGAAGATCAAACAATAGCTTTTGAAGTAGATTCAAAGCATGAGAGCTAGCATGAATAAATTAGCTAGATTGAGAGCACAAGCCCTTATGTGAGGATACATTTGATATGTACGTTGTAACTGATAAATTCCTCACACACGATCACTCACACATATACAAGAGAGTTTAAGTTCAAAGATTAGTTGAGTGAGTCTTGCACAAAAACGTAAAACTTGTGTATGTAGTCTTTGCATATGAGACATTAAACAATATGCTGATTGCGAGGTGCTGCCTACAATCTTGAGTGCTAGGGGTTCAGTTTAGGCAGTAGTGTAAGTCCTAACTGAATGGGTTTGTACAAGGTGTTGTATTGTAACGTCTCGCTCGTTTTTAAAAAGTGCGGAATTTTTTTTTTTATACAGCTCGCATTTTCGAAATAATATTTAAAAATGATCTTAAATATTTGGCAGAAAAAATAGCGTAGTTTAAAATAACCAAACTCGTCCAAAACCATACGTAAACGTAAACGTGTAAAAATCATAAAATCATCATCGTAAGAAAATGTTCATCTCCTCTCAATTGCATAAATCGTAATGCGGAAAACATGTGGTCCTCGGGTCGTGTCACCCAACAAGTCTGCCTACTCAGAGTTCGGCACCTCCAGTCTCCTCAGCATTTAGCTAACCTGCATCACACACGCCTAGTGAGTCTAAAGACTCAACACGCCTGTACCAGGAATAACAAGTACATATACAGGCACATAACAGTGAAAAATATCATACTCAACATATCTTTCATTAACTTAAAAAGCTTAATGCCAACATACCTTTAAAGAACTTAAAAGCATTTTGTAAACGTGTTGTGTAAAATCATATCGTCTCAAAGCATGTCATCTCATGTCATCAAATACATAAACGTGTCGTGTAAAATCATATCGTATTAAAGCATGTCATCTCATGTCATCATATACGTATACGTGTCGAGTAAAATCGTATCGTGTCAAAGCATGTCATCTCATGTCATCATATACGTATACGTGTCGTTTAAATCATATCATATTAAAGCATGTCATCTCATGTCATCATATACATATACATTTTCTTTTTAATTGAATTCAGTTCATTAGTTGTGACTTTTGTATCAGCTCTATCGCATCAGCTCTATCGATGGATCCATCTATAAAAAAACCGTGATACCCGGCGGCAGGGGACATCAGCGACAGCATTACCCGCCCACTGAGCCCGGGCCGCAGCTCATCATATCTCATATCATCGTATACATATACATCGTCAGTCACAACGAAATCACATCCTTCAAAATAGCATCATAATCATCACTTAATAAAAACATGTATATACGTAACTTTTCCTTTAAACCAAGCATGCAATGTATTTATCGTAATTCCATAAAATTCATGAACGTGATGCATAACATTTAAAAACATGATAAAACGTGCTCAGGGCGCTGTCAGGACCAAAATCTCGCTCCGGGTGCAAAATGACCATTTTGCCCCTGGAAACCCAAAAATTACCGTTTTGCCCCTAGATATAAAATTTTAAGATTTTTGAGATTTTGTTAATTATATTGAATATAAGAAGTGAAAAATAATTATTGAAGGCTAAAAAAAGTTTTTAAATATTTATTTGGGTAAAATCGATGAGTTTTAAATTAATTTTTAATTATAAGATATTAATGGGTTTTAATCCCGAATTAAACCAAACCTTAACATAAAATTCCCAATTTAAAAACTTAGACTTCTAATAATTATTTGAGAGTAAATATAATCTCCCATAATTTTATTAAGCTTAAATCTAGGCGTTTCCATTAATCCTTTAATTAACATTTCGTGAGACGATTAAATCCCGGATATATCCAAAACTTATCATTATGATCCGAAACTTATAAAACTCCTAAAAATATCCCAAAACATATTTAAAAGCATCCCTAGATGTAAACTTGGGCCTATTTTATAACTTAACCGAATTATTTTAAAACTTGGACCGGAGTCCCGGTTTTAACCCGAATCAAACCGAAACTCCACTAAATTTTTCCAAACTTTTTAACATAACTTAAAAACACTTAAAAGGTCTTAAAAACCTCAAAACTAAGCACCTAAATCTCACGGCCAAGACCTACAAGAAGCTGGACCCATTCTCCTATCCCCACCCGTAGCCCCCCATGTGCACCATAATCATATTTTCTTTCCTATCCCAAAACCAATCGGACCAGCCCCTGCTCAGCTTATCCTAGACACCCTATGACTCCTCTGAACACCTTGAACAAACGCAAATAGTCCCATGCAAGCCTACACGAAGGTCCCGATCGCTAATACTCAAACTACTCTACCCAAGCTTCCCTCCTCGATTGAGTGCGGCCGGTGCTTCAGGTGGTTCCAGCGGTAGTTGGCCATTCCTGGACCGTGACTCATACCCTCCAAGGTATGGTCCAAGCCCCGGTTCAGCCTCTGCACCGCCCGTCCCACTCCATACACGAACCACAGCCCCAACAAGCACCTCCAAGATCCAACCTCTCGATCATTCCACTCACAACTACAGCGATCAGATCGAACCCCATGACCACACCTCAACTTCAGCCCTTAGACATCATAAACCTCAATCTTAACAGCCCTAAGCAACCCTCGGCAGTCCCCTTGCATGCAACACCAAAAACGTGAGTACAAAGATCAAAGAATGCATGGTAAGAAACAAAACCGAAAATCCTTTCCTGCTCCCTGATAAATCGAGTGTTTCCTACACGATATGCACACTTAACAGCAATATACAACGCATGTGATGCAGAAATAAAAGTACGGGGGCGTGCCTTGGGTTTATTATACTAAAAAATGTGAAGAACCGCACAAAGGGAAGGCACCGGAGGATTTTCTTTGAAAGATGAAGCTTGGCCGCCACTTCGCTGAAGGGAGGCTGCTGAAATCAATGGAGAATACAGCTGGGGGATGCTGGAAGACCGAGATAATGAAGTGGTTGTAGAGGGTGTCGGTTGTTTCTTTGCAAGAACAATTGAAACCGAGGCAACCAGCTGTATTTTAAGGGAAGGAATGCTGATGAACCCACATGCATAATGAAGGAGTGAGGGGTTTTCGGATGGTGGGAAGGGTAATTGGTGTAGGGTAGGTTTAGGTTTAGTTTAATTGTAGTTTAGCTTAATTAAAATGTATACTAATGAGTCTCAATTAAATTAAAAAAGGTTTTAAGCCCAATAATCTTGAAATTAGGCCCATTAATTCCAAACACACTCCCGAAAAATATTTCGTGTTGGAAAGATTTTAAAAATATTAGCCGAACCCTCAAAAATTCCCCCGATTTGATAAAATTTGCGTACAGATAAAAATTAAAATCTTGCGGTTAAAAATACACAATAAATCCCAATTCTTGAAAATATTTTAAAACATCTTAAATTAATATTTAAAAACAAATCATGTAATTAAAATAATTTTCTTGAAAATTCTCCAGTCTCCGATCCTCGTTCGAGCACTAAATGAAACTTAAAAAATATTTAATGCATATACCTTTAAAATTTGGTGAAATAAATTCTATCACGCAATAATAATGCATAAAATGCATAAAAATAATTAAACCCATAATTTATGAAATAAACCTTCATTAATGCTTTAAAAGAATTTAATAAAATAGCAAAGAAATTTAATAACTTGCATGCATGTGGTTTACGTGACCCTTCAAAATTTGGGGACGTTACATGTATAAATCAAAGTCTTCTAGTGAATCCTTTCCAAGGGGAAGAAGGGGTGACGTAGGAGTGTTGAAATCTCCGAACATCCATAAACAAATTCGTGTCTATTTGTTTATTTCATTTACTTATCATTTTTGTAGTTTTTAAAGGATGCATTATTGAAGCATTTTATGTGTTCTTCAAATACTAAAATATTGCATACCAAGTGTTTGATAAAATGATTCAACTAAAATTGTTTTTCGCATTCAACTTGCATATATTTTAAATGCTTTACAAAATATTTAATCGGTTTCTACGAAGGATTATTTCGAGTATCTTCCGCTTAGTTTTTTAACCAAACTTGATTTAATTCATCGATGTTCAATATTTCAAGAACCGGGCTATTGTAGCTCAACGGTGCTCCCCCTAATCGATCCTAACATAAAGGATATCATTAGCGACATTGTCATGGTTTGCCTAGTTATTTTCTTCAGTCGTCCATTCAGATCGATGCTTTTCCACCATCTGGAGAGCACCTTAAGTTATAGAACCAGCTGGATGGACTTTCAAAATTTTCATAGGCCCGTCTGTGATGACATACCACATGTCATCATCCTGAGCTGCTAAATGTGTCTGCTTACGAATTTTCAGTCAACATAGTCTTCTTTTGAAAACATGGGAATCTTGTTAAATGATGTCATATAGATTGTAAATATCAAAGTTCAAGAAAACCCGCTTTGATACCACTTGTTAGGATCGGGAAATAGTTTAGAGGGGGAGAATAAACTCTTTAAGAAATTTTCTTTTTTAAAAAAAAATTCTAACGTTTTTAGGCGGTTGAAAATTTTCTCGAGTGGTTAGAAATTTAAACAACTTAAAAATTGCAGAAGACGATTCAGAATTTCTAATGATAGCCACAACCAGTTTGGCTAGCCTGTTAACAAGAGATGGTTCAAAATGAAAGTGCTTGCAGAAAGTAAAGACACGAAATTTTTATGGATTTCAGAGATAAAACTGCTACGTCACCCATTCTTCCTCTTTTGGAAGGATTCCTTTATAAAACTTTGGCTTTAAAAATTGTTGCAATAGCCCATTCCAATCAGGACTTATCACACAACCTATTTTGAAACTCTTAGTGATCACTTTATACTACTGGATGTTTAAGAACCCTCGATTCACGAGACAACTTAGTTAATCAAAAAACCAAAAGTAACTGATATAAAGAAACAGTTTGTTTTGAGTAGCACGAAGTTGATCCTTCAAATGATCAGATATATTTCTGGTGAGTGCGTGCTTGATGAGCGATGAAGTATGGAACTTTAAATGCGCTCAGAAACTTCAAGTATGCAAGCTTAGTGATGTGAAAATGTAGCGGTTCAAAGGCTTGTATTTTGTATACAAACGTTAGTGTTTTTTCTTGAATTTCTTCAACTCTTCATTTATATAAGCTTTCAGTCCAACTATCGGCAAAGGATAGGTAACGTAAACCTGTAGCGTTGAACTAACGTGTCACTATCAGCTGCAAAGTCATTTAATGTTCTCTTTGCTTGTGCAACTTTGAATCTTATTCCTTTGAAGAGTTGCTGCTGAGTATCCTTTTATAGTATCTGTTAACTCCATCAGAACTTGTATGATATTTAAGCAATCTTTCCTTTTGGGATAGTGACATAAATGAAGATCTTTATCAAGGCTGGAACCAAACATGGTTAGCGGTGCAAAGCTTATTGAGTGTTCTGAGCCGGTCAAAGAATGTCCTTGATTTAGTGTGCAATAAATGGCTCTTTAATGAATCGGTTGAAATCTTAGAACAGCCGGTTGGAAACTTCTAATGTTTGAAACTGTAGTATCCCGATGCCTAATTTGAGTTAATTATTGGATTAATTATATTTCGGTGGGATCGGAAGGACCGAACCGGGTTCGGATCGTCCGAATAGGGTTCGGATCGTCCGAAGAGGGTTCGGATCGTCCGAGACAGGTGGTTGGACGCGTGGAAGCCATGCAGAGTTCGGATCGTCCGATCAGGGTTCGGATCGTCCGAGACAGGTGGCTGGGCACGTGGAAGACATGCAATGTTCGGATCGTCCGAAGTGGATCGGATCGTCCGAAGTGTACCGGATCAGAGCGTCCGAAGTGGATCGGATCGTCCGATCGTTGTCTATAAATAGAGGCGCGAGGCTTCATTTCTAACTCGCCAATTTCGAGTGTTCCAGAGCGTTTTAGTCGTTTCTGATAGGTTTCTAGTCTTTTCCCGAGGTTCAGGCACTAGCGGGGAGCTACTGGTTTTGTAGCGGAGCTGTGCTCTAGTTGGGGAGCTAGCGGCATCAGTGGGCTGACTACGGACGCAGGCTTGATTCTAGGACTGATTGCTAGGATCTACTGGTTTGAGGTACGAAAGTACTATCCGAAATAGCAGGATTGAGTATGCTTTACTATGTGTTGCATGTTTATATGTTGCATTATTATCTGTCATATGATGCATGGTTTATTATGCGCCATTTGCATAATCATGTTGAGCCTGACTATTTTTGAGATAGCCTGTTGAGAGGGTGCTCAGCCCTCGTTTGTTGTGGATGGTTGGACCCCGTTGGCCGACGGTGGTCAGGTCACCGGTATATCCACAGGTTTATTCTGGTATGGGAGCCACCTCCTGGTGCGACGGCGCAGAGTGCTACATACCTTGACGTCATTTACCTGAGCAGTATTTCGTTATACCTAGATCCTGGTATTCAGTACATTTTGCATACATGCATGTCATAGTCTTGTATACTCATGCTTTCGGTGCTGAGCGTTTTATGCTCACGTCCTCGGTTTATCTCTGTTTTGGACACCCTATTCGATGGGGCAGGTCTCAGGTTGGACGGTCCAGGAGGGAGTGGGCAGGGAGCCGGCAGAGGTTGACCTGTAGTTGTTGGTATTTGTTCTTGGTTTTAGTTCGATCTGGTTGTTTAAGTATTTTGTACTTACAGTTTCGATTAGGTTGTATAAACTGTTTTTCCGCTGTTTTACCTGATTCAGTTTTAATGTTAATTTTCCATGCTTAAGTTCTGATTAGTAGGTGATTCTGGAACGGGTCACTACATTTATGGTATCAGAGCATGCATTAAGATTTTGGGATTTAGAATTGTTCTTTTGGGTTTAATCTCTGGTAACTTTTGTAGCTAAGAGATGTCTGGTTTTGACGACGATGCTAGTAGTCATGGCAGCGTTGGACGCTGGGGAGACCGCGACGATCGGGAGCGTCGTCGAGAGCATCGAGAACGTCGTCAACACCGTCGTGACGAGCCTCGAAGTTTTAGTATGCATCGGTTCTTGCAGATGGGGCCGAAACCTCTTTCGGGCGGTGAGACTCCGGATGTTGCGGAGAACTGGCTCGAGAGGATGGAAAGCTGCTTCAAGACTTTTCAGTGCTCGGCGGAGCAGCAGATGGATACCCTTTATTTTTTGCTGGAGGGTGGTGCGCGTAAGTGGTGGAGGTCTACCTCTGCACCGATAGTTCAGCGACAAGGTCGAGTTCTTTGGGCCGATTTCCGAGCCGCTTTCATGCTGCTTTATTTTCCGCCAGCTCTTCTGCAGACCAAGGCGATTGAGTTGATCAATCTGAAACAGGGAAGCTTGTCTGTTGATGAGTATCAGCAGAAGTTCTTTGAGTTGCTTCCGTATGTTCCGCATGTCAGTGACAATGCTAGTGCCAAGTATAACCATTTTCTTCAGGGCCTCAATCAGGAGATTTACGATCGAGTTGTTGTCTGCGATGATCCGACATCGTATGAGGGCCTTGTGAACCGTTGTCGCCAAGCTGAGGGCAGTTTGCTGAGAGGTCAAGCCATGCAGTCTGCTCGTCCTACTAGTTCTTTGGGTCCCCGCGCCCAAGCATTTAAGAAGGCTGGATCTACTTCTTCTTCCTCTGGATCTGGAGGAGTTCACCATTTTGGGAAGAAGAGGGGCCCGTGTCAGCACTGCGGGAAGGATCATCCGACGGAGCGTTGTCGCAAGGTTGCGGGTGCTTGTTACAAGTGCGGTGAAATGGGCCACATGAAGAGAGATTGTCCACAGACGGGCGGAGGATCAGGATCTGGTTCTCAGGCTTCAGTTCATCAGAGGCCACAGCAGGGACAGTCTACTCAGGGTTCTAACCTCCGACCGCGTACTCAAGGGCAGGTCTTTGCTCTTAACCAGGATCAGGCTGCTGAGGAGAACGAGAGAGTTATCGCAGGTTTATTTTTGGGTTGTCCTCTAGAGTTTGAGGGTAATGTTTTAACTGCTAATTTGATGATTCTTGCGATGGAGGATTTTGATTGCATTCTAGGAATAGATGTGCTGACTGTGTTTAGAGCTACTGTGGACTGTTATCAGAAGTTTGTGCAGTTTCGTCCAGTTGAGGGCGACAGTTGGTTTTTCTATGGAGAGGGAGCGCGACCCCCGATGCCTGTGGTTTCTGCTCTGAAAGCCTTTCGTGCTTTAGAGTCGGGCGGGGAAGGCTACCTTATCTATGCTATTGATTCGTCCGCAGGTAGTATCGGTGTCGGTGACATTACAGTGGTTTGCGATTTTCCGGATGTTTTTCCCAAGGAGATTCCTGGTTTTCCTCCCGTTCGGGAAGTGGATTTCGGCATTGATTTAGTGCCAGGCACGGCACCAATCTCTAGAGCTCCTTATCATTTAGCTCCATCGGAGATGCAAGAATTGAAACAGCAGTTGCAGGATCTTCTTGACAAGGGGTATATTCGACCCAGTGTGTCCCCGTGGGGAGCACCAGTTCTTTTTGTCAAAAAGAAGGATGGTTCTATGCGGCTCTGCATAGATTATCGGCAGTTGAATCATGCTACGATAAAGAATAAGTATCCGTTGCCACGGATTGATGATTTATTTGATCAACTACAAGGTACCTCTGTGTATTCCAAGATTGATTTAAGGTCTGGTTATCATCAGCTTCGAGTTCATCAGGGAGACATATCGAAGACTGCATTCAGGACCCGGTATGGGCATTATGAGTTTCTGGTTATGCCTTTTGGGGTGACGAATGCACCAGCAGTTTTTATGGATCTGATGAATCGGGTATTTCGGGATTTCTTGGATAAGTTTGTTGTGGTGTTCATAGATGATATCTTAATCTATTCGCATGATCAGCAAGAACACCTACAACACTTGAGGATTATTTTACAAACACTTCGCGAGAATCAGCTTTATGCGAAGTTAAGTAAATGTGAGTTTTGGATTGACAGGGTTGTATTCCTTGGTCATGTCATTTCTAGCGAGGGAGTTTCAGTTGACCCGAGCAAGGTGGAAGCGGTATTGAACTGGTCACGTCCGACGACAGTAGCCGAGATCCGCAGTTTTCTGTTGGCTGGATATTATCGCCGTTTCATTGTCAACTTCTCTCAGATTGCTAAGCCACTCACTCAGCTCACTCGGAAAGATGTTTCATTTGAATGGACATCAGAGTGCGAAGAGAGTTTCTTGGAACTTCGCAGACGTTTGACATCTGCGCCTGTTTTGGCTTTACCGTCTGGATCTGGTGGTTTCAGTGTTTACACCGATGCCTCTTTACAGGGACTAGGGTGTGTTCTGATGCAGAAGGAGCATGTGATTGCTTATGCGTCGAGACAGTTAAAGTCTCATGAGGAAAACTATCCTGTTCATGATCTGGAATTAGCAGCGATCATTTTTGCTTTGAAAATCTGGCGCCATTATCTCTATGGTGAGCGATTTGAGATCTTCACGGATCATAAGAGTTTGAAGTATCTGTTCACTCAGGCTGAGTTGAACATGCGTCAGCGTCGTTGGATGGATCTACTCAAGGATTACGATTGTGAGATCAAGTATCATCCAGGATCTGCGAATCTCACGGCCGATGCTCTTAGTCGCAAGGTGAGGTTATCTGCTCTTCAGACTTGTGCTGTATCTGGAATTATTCAAGATTTATGTTCGATGGGATTCAATTGTAAGCATCGGAAGGGAACAGAGAGTATCCGTATAGCTACTATTTTGTCCGAGCCAGTTTTGTATTCTCGAATTAGAGATGCTCAGATGTCTGATTCTAAGATTCAGAAATTAGCTCGGTTGGCTGATGGAGATAATACTTCTGGTTTCCACTATCAGTCCGAGGGTCTTTTGTGCTTATCTGGTCGTGTTGTTGTACCGGAAGATGACACTTTGAGGGAGGAGATTTTGTCCCAGGCTCATCGTAGCAAGTTGAGTGTTCATCCGGGGAGCAACAAGATGTATAAGGATTTGAGGACTCGATTTTGGTGGAAGGGTATGAAACGTAATGTTTATCAGTATGTCTCCAAGTGCCTAGTCTGTCAGCAGGTGAAGGCTGAGTATCGACGACCCGGAGGTTTGTTACAGAATCTTCCTATTCCGGAGTGGAAGTGGGAGCATATCACGATGGACTTCGTGACTCACTTGCCTATGTCTGTGGGGAATAGAGATGCTATCTGGGTGGTAGTGGATCGGCTTACTAAGTCTGCCCATTTTCTTCCGTATAACAGAGATTTCACTTTCGATCGGATGGCACGGTTGTACATTCAGGAGATTGTACGGTTTCATGGTGTGCCCGTGAGTATCGTTAGTGACAGAGATTCTCGATTTACATCTAGATTTTGGGGCAGCTTTCAGCAAGCTTTGGGTACTACCTTGAGTTTGAGTACTGCATATCACCCAGAGACTGACGGTCAGTCAGAGAGGACTATTCGTACTCTTGAGGATATGTTGAGATCTTGTGTGATGGATTTCGGGCCAGCTTGGCAGGATCATCTGCCACTGATAGAGTTTGCATACAACAACAGTTTTCATAGGAGTATTGGTATGTCTCCGTTTGAAGCATTGTATGGTCGACGTTGTCGTACTCCTCTGTTCTGGGAGGAAGTCGGAGAACGACAGGTCGAGGGTCCAGAATTGATTCAGCAGGCCATGGACAAAGTTCTTGTGATCAAACAGCGGATTAAGACCGCTCAGGATCGTCAAGCAAGTTATGCAAACACCAAGCGCAGACCTCTTCATTTTGATGCAGCCGAGAAAGTGTTTCTCAAGGTATCACCTTTTCGGAGGATTCTGAGATTTGGACTCAAGGGTAAGCTATCTCCGAGATTCATTGGTCCTTTTGAGATCTTAGAATGTGTGGGAGATTTGGCCTACAGATTAGCTTTGCCACCGTATCTTTCTAGTGTTCACAATGTGTTTCATGTGTCTTTTTTGAGACGATACGTAGCGGATGAGTCTCATGTTTTGCATCCGACAGAAGTTCAGCTGAATCCGGATTTGTCTTTTGTGGAAAGACCGGTTTCGATCTTGGACCGGAAGGATAAGGTACTGCGGAATAAGACTATTCCTCTTGTCTTAGTGCAGTGGCAGCGCCGAGGTACTGAAGAAGCTACTTGGGAACTAGAGAGTCGCATGCGGTCAGAGCATCCAGAATTGTTCTAGTTGTAGTATTTTCAGTTATGATTGTAATTTCAGTTGTGCTTTCAGTTGTAATTCATTCTTAAGTTGAATGTATTGTTGTTCAGAATTGTCATTCTTCAGACTCGATTTCGCGGACGAAATCCTTTTTAGAGGGGGAGAATGTAGTATCCCGATGCCTAATTTGAGTTAATTATTGGATTAATTATATTTCGGTGGGATCGGAAGGACCGAACCGAGTTCGGATCGTCCGAATAGGGTTCGGATCGTCCGAGACAGGTGGTTGGACGCGTGGAAGCCATGCAGAGTTCAGATCGTCCGATCAGGGTTCGGATCGTCCGAGACAGGTGGCTGGGCACGTGGAAGACATGCAATGTTCGGATCGTCCGAAGTGGATCGGATCGTCCGAAGTGTACCGGATCGGAGCGTCCGAAGTGGATCGGATCGTCCGATCGTTGTCTATAAATAGAGGCGCGAGGCTTCATTTCTAACTCGCCAATTTCGAGTGTTCCAGAGCGTTTTAGTCGTTTCTGATAGGTTTCTAGTCTTTTCCCGAGGTTCAGGCACTAGCGGGGAGCTACTGGTTTTGTAGCGGAGCTGTGCTCTAGTTGGGGAGCTAGCGGCATCAGTGGGCTGACTACGGACGCAGGCTTGATTCTAGGACTGATTGCTAGGATCTACTGGTTTGAGGTACGAAAGTACTATCCGAGATAGCAGGATTGAGTATGCTTTACTATGTGTTGCATGTTTATATGTTGCATTATTATCTGTCATATGATGCATGGTTTATTATGCGGCATTTGCATAATCATGTTGAGCCTAACTATTTTTGAGATAGCCTGTTGAGAGGGTGCTCAGCCCTCGTATGTTGTGGATGGTTGGACCCCGTTGGCCGACGGTGGTCAGGTCACCGGTATATCCACAGGTTTATTCTGGTATGGGAGCCACCTCCTGGTGCGACGGCGCAGAGTGCTACATACCTTGACGTCATTTACCTGAGCAGTATTTCGTTATACCCAGATCCTGGTATTCAGTACATTTTGCATACATGCATGTCATAGTCTTGTATACTCATGCTTTCGGTGCTGAGCGTTTTATGCTCACGTCCTCGGTTTATCTCTGTTTTGGACACCCTATTCGATGGGGCAGGTCTCAGGTTGGACGGTCCAGGAGGGAGTGGGCAGGGAGCCGGCAGAGGTTGACCTGTAGTTGTTGGTATTTGTTCTTGGTTTTAGTTCGATCTGGTTGTTTAAGTATTTTGTACTTACAGTTTCGATTAGGTTGTATAAACTGTTTTTCCGCTGTTTTACCTGATTCAGTTTTAATGTTAATTTTGCATGCTTAAGTTCTGATTAGTAGGTGATTCTGGAACGGGTCACTACAGAAACTCTTCAGCTGCAAGCGGTTGAAATCTTCTTGTTATACAAGATAGATTGCAGCTGTTTCTTGAAACAACTAGGTGATGTTTTGATTTTTTTCATGAACCAAAACTTATGGGTAATAATAATTTCTTAACAAAATTGATAGCATTTAGCCATGAAATTCATAATGAGTTCAGTGCATAATTCTGATATTACTTTATTACTAAAAAATACAAATATTTTTGCAAATATCTACTATTACATTTTTTCTTAAAAACAAATTATTTTAAATGTCGGGATGAATTCTTATGCTTACTGAGTGACGACCATATCAGTTATCCACTCACCCCACACTCAAATAAGAATGAAGATAAGTTAGAGGATGAAGAACAACTCCAGTTCTATGGATAATAAAGAAAGAGAAGATCGTTGTCAATGTTTAAGTTTCATTTTTATTATCAGTTTATTTCAAATTGTATGATTCCGCACTATAGATAATTTTTTACATTCTACTGATGTAAAACATTCTCTGATTATTTCGGAGTTGTAAAAATATATTTTTTATTTATGAAAAAATAGAATGGTTTGGTAATTCTATACTTCTGAGGCTTATTGTTTTATAATTATGTGATTGTGGGACAAAGCCGGATATCTCCTGAACCTTGTCACGGGGCGTGATAGGTGATTCCAAACTTCACCCAAAAAATTTACTTAATTGGCCTTCAATGGAAACTTATCTAAAGAAGAATATTCCGACTAGAGTTGAGTTGTTGGTTGTTAAGATAGAGAAAGGAGAAGCTCTTGACGTTGAAAAGAAGGCAAAAAAAGTCAAGTCATTTAGAGCACCTACCAAAGACACCAAGAGGAAGTTTATTCTTTTCTCCGATTCATATTTTGAGGATAACGGGGAAAAGATCCCTTCTACTCAAGCGTTCAGCGTAAGTAAAAAATTGACTAAACCCAAGCAGAAGCTGGACAAGCCCGAGAAAATGAAGATCAATCTGATAAAGATTGTCCATGAACCACTCCGATTGGCACCAATTCCAGTTGTTCCCATCTCTGAATGAGATACTTTTTTAGCAGGAGAAAGTATCCAATGTTCAAGCTACCATTAACCTGGAAAAATGAAAATAGTTGATGAAATTGCAAAGGAGAGAATGAACCATTTCGACACATGGGTAGTTTATTGAACCATCGTTCATTTTTGCATCATTAAAGAGGAGCAAAAACTAAAGGCTATGGCCAAGCTAGAAGAACATATTTTTTCCGGGGATGAAACAGATCTTATCTCTGAAGCCCTCCAAGGACGAGAGTTCTTTGAGATGGAAAAAAAGAAAGTGTCCCGCGGCACATTATCAACCAGAAAAGGGTCAACTTCAATATCTATTTTCCGACCACCAAAAATTATGTTGCAATCATTAGTCAACTAGAGATGTATGCACTATCACAGTAAATGATGGTCAAAGTAAAACAGAAGGAGTATGAACTTCCAGATGTTGAGGAAGAATATCCTTTAGCTGTTTTTTACTTAGGTGAAATTCAGTCTGGAGAACAGTGAATTTCAGAAAAGATCCCAGCTGCAATTCCCCAAACTTAGGCTGTTGAATAAATTGTGGTGGACAAACAGACTCAGACAGTCCAAATGACAAATCAGGAAGAGTCTAAAGTTCCCACAAGCATTCCGGTTACTAATCCAACCGATCCAACTCCCACCATTTCCAACACCACATAAGCATCTCCCTGTCCTCTGGCAACAGAGAATTCAACCGGAGATCTCCCAGAGATTCTTTCATTATCTATGGATGAAGTTTTCCACTCTTTGTCTTAATCAATGATGGACCTTTCCTCTTCGATGTCTCGAGATCAAATGTTTTAGAGGGAAGGAATATAAAAAATAACTAAACATTGAATCACTTCCGACCATTCCAATCGGTGCACCAATGCAAGAAGATGATATTATCTCTCCAGAAAATCTGACTGGCGAGGAGATGGTGATTCATAGTTCCTTTAAAACTTATGATGACCAGGTCAAATCGGAAAAAATGGAAGCACTGGTGGTGGCAGCTCGATCCCGCGCATATAGTTTTTTTATGTTAATAGGCTAATAACTTTTATGCATTGTGTCAATGTTCTTCAATGTCTCAACGAAAAACATTTTTCAATTCATGTCCTATTTGTCTTAACTATTAATCTTTAATCTTTGTGTCTAGTTTTGTAGTCAGATTTTTTCATCGTCAAAAAGAGAATAATTATTAGAACATTTCTATTACCCTAAGTTTTTATTAATGAAAAATAAAAACATAGAGTTGTTTTAGGATCCAACCATATTTCTTATGTATGTACATGTTGTTTAGCCGTTGGACAACTCAAGCCGCTCAACATAATGTTAGAGTAGGTGCCCGTCGAGCCAAGTGTTGGCCGAGGGTTCATGTTTAAACTCTATGTATAAACAATCTTTGTTTTAATAATATTTGAAATTATTGTTTTGGCACTTCTTTATCTGTATACCCATGCTAGTTGCATAGATAAAGCACTTGAATATACAAATAGTCGAAAGAATATGAGATGCTCATATGATGAGTATCATGAAACTCATATTTGTAATACTGTATATCTAACGGTTCCTAGTCGATTCAGCTGCCGCTAAGAAGAATATAGGCCGCTCGAGTTTGAGACTAGTATCTGCGATGTGAGTACCATGTTTCATTGGTAGAGGACATTATGATGTCCGAACATGCAGATAGGTGCTCCTTGTAGAGTACACTGAACAACCCTCCATAAAGGACTTCCAAGTGGTTCTCACTTATCGAGTGGAAAAGTCCTAGTTTATAGTTGTACACCATTAGTCCTTATGACCTGGGACAACATTGAGACTCTATGTGCTAGAATTACACTTTGACTTGTTTACCGACTCCCATGGGGTCATCAGGTGGCAAGGTTGGGTGTTCTGTCGAAACATATAGGAGTCGATGCATTGTAGTCGGGGATTCACCGCTTACCTTAGGGTATGGATATCTTTTGTGATATCATGTGTATGTAGTTTGAAATCTCTGATCAAAGTATGGTGGTAATTAAGAAAGGGGTTTCTTAGATTACACCATCGATGCAACTACGACATGACACATAGTATCGATTCATTGAAAACTCTCGATATACCAATGGTTGTCGAATCGATCGGGATATATGAGTTGAAGGGACCGTACTGTACGCTAACCATAATTAAATGGTTCTTGCAGGCACTATCATTTGATACCTAGGGAATCATGTAAGCGATCTTGCTAGGCGTTTAATATGATTGGTTGGATAATATCAGACTTGAGTTCTGACATTCTTGTTATCAAGGAGTTGATAAGTAAGAATGGAGCAATTGAGGTATGCTCATATAAGGACATGTTTAGTCCGAATCACATGGATATGTGAACCCACAGCTAGTTGTATCAATGAACCATTGAGGGCCACACAAGTACTAACTTTCTAGATCCCGCTGAGAAGTAAATTAGTTCAATGTGTTGAACGGCTTATGAAGGAGTTTATAGGCGTAAGGAAAAATAGAAGTATGAGTTCTATGAGAGAAATGTAATTTTTAATTTATGAATGTGTTCCTAAATTTAAAAGTTGGCCAAATAAATAATGTATTTGAAAATTGTGATTTTCATAAACATTATTATGGACTAAATTAAATTAATTCAAGTGTTGAATTAATTAAACACTAGTGGACCTAGTAGAGTCTAAATAATTAAATTAATTCAAGTGTTGAATTAATTAAATAACATTGGGCCTTGTAGAGCCCAATTGGAAATAATTATTTAACTAGTGGACTTGAGTAAAATCAAGTAAAGTTTAATTGGGCTTAAATATGTTTGAGACATAAATTAAAAGTTCATGGGCCCTTTGTAAATGTTACAAGCCCACTTGATTTGCATGCTTGGGAGGTGAAAGGTTGTGGAATACTTTTGATTAAAAAATTGACATGACATGCACATGCTAGCTTTTTCTTTTCCCACAACCAAGGCAAGTCATTCACTCATCCCATTCACTCTCACTTGGCCGAAAATTAGCACACACATTCTCTCAAAAATTTGGTTCTTCAATTGTTGAAGATTTCTTACACTTCTCAAAGAAAAAATCCTCATATTTTTCTAGTGCAAAATATGAGGAGATCTACCTAGTTGGTGGTGGGCTTGATTTTGAAGGAAAGACTCAAGGACAAGGAGAGCTTGTAGATTTGTCTTGCCTTTGAAGAGGCAAGTTATCTACAACTTGGTTGGAGCCATTACATCAATCTTTGAGATTGATATGTAAGGTCCAAAATTATGGCAACGTAATCCAACTGCATGCGAATCTAGGAAATTATGAAAATTGAGTAATTAACCGATTTTAGCGGCTAATTAATTATGTGACATACTTGTTTATATGCTAAATTATATTTTTATTGTCACCATGCATAAAATTGTATTTTTAGGAATATTCAAGGGACGATCGACGAACGGGGACCGAGGGCTGGAAAAAATGCAAAATGTTTTAAATGATTATTTTGTTGTTATTTAAAATATGGTCGATGCTTTAGTATTTTTGAAAATAAGGGTTTTGAGGTGATTTTATATGCTAGGACGAAAAATTTTTATCGGCATTGGATTTTAACTAAAATATGAGCATTTAAGCAGTCCGGCTATTTAATTCACGAAATTATTTTTATCAAAACCATTTTATGATTTATTTAAATCCTAATTAACACTAGTGGGCTTAGTTAGGGGCTTAATAGGCCTGATGTCTACTTAGTTGATTAATGGGTATTTAAAACCCATTAAAACCCTAGGCTTGGCACAAAAACTCACGCCTCTCAAGTCTACCAAGTCAGAAAACTCTCCCTCGGCACAGCAAACTCACGGCACACTTGCACGGCTTAAGGAAGCAGCTTTTTCTTCGAAGGTTTAAGGGAAGCTAGCCTTGGTTCCTTCCGTTCTTCGTCGTATTCGGTTTTTTTTCGTGCGTATATAATGCAAAGGCACGCATAATCTTCCTTTTCTCATCCATCATATCATATTATGATTTGTAATAGTGCCTGCATAAAGAAACATGAAATATTTTCAGGAATTTTCGTAATATGGCATTTATGCATGAAGTATGATGGCTTTTGATTCAAATAATTTGTTCTTTGCATGTTAAGGGGCTGCCATGATGCTATAATATGTTTAAGCAAAGTTTTCAATTAATCGAAGCCCCACACACGCACTCAGGATCGGCAGAAACCAAAAGAAACAAGAAAACTAAAGTCTGTAGGTTGTTGTCATGGGTTATGGGATCGGGTTCCATGAGGGAAGGCTGGGCTCGGCATGGGGTAGGGCTAGGACTCGGCCAGGGATTGTTCAGGGTCTAGGGAGAGTCCTAGCCAAGCTAGGACCCAAGATCGAAAGGCAGGGAGGAGTCCTTGCACGCAAGGACTCTTACCCGAGAAGTGACAATAAGGGGTGCAGGCTTCGGGTGGCTTGCAGGGCTTAAGGTTTCGGTCCAGAGCTCAAGGGCTGGGTTAGGACGACGCTTTGGAGTCCTAGGAAAATGCGAGGGCAAGTGGTTCGGGGCCTGGGCACAACGGCTAGGTCCTGGAAGCAAAAAAAAAAAAGAATAGTCCTACCACCTTTAGAATTCTCGGCCAGCATAGGGTCATTTAGGAGGTTCTCATTTTTATGGTTTGGTTCAGTGTCTTGGTGAACTTAGGGTCCAGGAGGTTAATTTAGGATGTTGGGCAAGTTTAGGGCAAACATGGTTCAGGGGTATCTCGTGAAAATCGAAAGTTGGCTCGGTCTCGAAGTTTAGGTGTCAAATAGGGTTTTAAAAAAAAGTGAAAATTGGAAAACGGCTCACGGGGGTCGAGTCGTGATCCATAAGGGCTAAAATAATATAAAAAGACTAAATTTATAATTTATGAATTTTATATTAAAGTTTGGTATTTTTCGGGATTAAAACACCGTTAAAACGATTAAGAAAAGATAATTGAAAAAGTCTAAGTTTTAAGCGAAATAAAATTACGAAAAAAATTCATGTAGGCTTAAATAATTATTTGGGACATGTTAGAGTCATGAAATCAAGAAAAAAGTCGAAAACGAAAAATGTCGAGTCCAAGTGTAAAACGGTCTTTTTACACCGAGAAATTAGTAAAAGTCATGGCAGTGCCCTAAATGCTGTTTTTATGATAATATGATTATTTTTAAATATTTATGAAATGTTCATGATTTATTTTATATGTCCATGAAATTTTATGATTAAAAGTTGACATTTAAAATACATGGTGCATGCTTGGTTTCAAAAGAAAATATATTTATGCACGATTTTATAAAGTGATGAAAGCATGGAAACATTGATGAAAGTGAAGTAATTGTGACTATGAGGATATGATGATACGATTGAGGATAGGCCAAGGCTCAGTTGACGATCTTATGTCGCTGATGTCCTCGCCTCCCAATACTGTGGTTTCATGTAGATGGTACCATCGAATTTTGAGGATTGAGGAAAGTCACAATTAACGATCTGAATTCAATAAAGGAAAAAGATAATGTTTATGATCATGAAAAAGGTTATGTCATGTTATGATTAAGGAAAAGGTAAAGGTGAGGTTCATGTTATGCATATCAAGAAAATGTTATTTTACGTAAAAGTATTTTCACTGTTGCGTGTGGTTTTATATGTATTATTTGTTACAAAGATTTGGTGTGTTGAGTCTTTAGACTCACTAGGTGTGATGGATGCAGGTGAGATTGACGGAGGTCTTGACGCATGAGATGACTGGACTGAAGGTGCACACAACTCGAGGAGCAGCGCTACATTTTCCGCATTATGCTTTATGATTTAAGTTAAAGATTTTTAAGATTATTTATTTATGCTTTTGAGAGATTTTTGAGATGTTTGGTATGGGCTTTACTTTTCAAATTATTGTTGTTTAGGTTTGGTAAAACAGTAGACGATTTTACTTTACGACTATTTCACTTGAATTTTTTTGAATGCTAGTTGTTTGAGGTTTTATTTTAAAGTGCAAAATATTTTCATGTATCATTTATGTTGGCCGAAATATTTGAAAAAAAATTCTAGCAGTTTTGAAGCAAAAAGGGCAGACGTTTCAGTTGGTATCAGAGAAAAGGTCCTGTAAAGGGTTGTGCCACCGTCAGCGCCGGGAAGATCAGTCGTCAAGCCTCGAAGTTGTAAGTTTTACATGCTTTATATGATTCAGTGTGTTATTACCTGCTTGACGTTATGAATATCATGATTATGCTACATGGCTATTAGCTTTTTGAGTATTTCTGCTATGCATTCTTAAATTGCTAATTAAGTTAAGATATGTCACATGACTAGAGAACTTAGATTTAAATGCATGTTGGTTACGTTAGAATTTGGAAAACGTTCAGATATAATGTCTCCTAGGCGTGCGCCTGTTCAGGAGAATCAAGCTGAGAACAGTGTTAATCTTCGAGGAAATACTCAAGGAAATGGACATCCACCACCACCACCACCGGGGGATGCTGCTACCCGTGCTCTTGAGGGGATGGCACGTCTATTCGAACAGCAGTTACAGCAACAACAATTGCTGCTGGATACAGTTGCAGCAGTTACAGCAGCAGCAGCAGGCACAGCAGGCACCTAGTCCACCACAGGACATCTATGATCAATTCCGGAGGCTAGGGCCGAAGGAATTTTCAGGCACCACTGATCCATTTGCTGCTGAGAGCTGGATACGTTCTCTTGAGGTACACTTCCGTTATCTGAATATGGGAGATGCTGACCGTGTGATGTGTACCACTTACCTGCTTAGGGATGATGTTTCACTATGGTGAGAAGGGGTCGAGCATGGTGTTAACCTTGCTACTATCACTTGGCCTCAATTCAAAGAGATTTTCTATGAGAAGTACTTTACTGCGGATGTCAGAGGCCGACTAAAGAGAGAGTTTATGAGCCTCCGTCAGGGAGACTTGTCTGTTGCCGATTTTGTGAAGAAATTCGATAGGGGTTGCCACTTTGTACCCCTTATTGCTAGAGACCCTGCAGAAAAGCTTAGGCACTTTATGGATGGTTTATGCCCTTCTCTACGCAACAATGTCATGATGATGCATCCATTAGATTATGCTACTGCCACTACTTGTGCGTTCAAGTCTGAACAGGCTTTGAGGGATATTTATTTTGAAATTCAGCGAAAAAGGCAACAACATCATAATAACAGTCAGCCAAGCAAGAAGCAGAATACGGGTCCATCTAGACCTCAAGGGCCTCAAAAACCCCAAGGTCAAAACAAGAAGCAAGGGCAGCAGAGGCCACAGAATCAAGGAGCACCACCGCCTGCTGAGAGGCAACCCTGCAAAGAATGTAATCGCCCGCATCTTGGCAAGTGTGAATGGTGGACCTACAAGTGTTTCTACTGCAAGGAAAATGGGCACAAAGCTGCTGATTGCCCAAAGAGAAAGGCACCTACGGTAGGACGAGCTTATGTTATGAATGATGAGGAAGCAGAGGAAGAAGCAGACACTACTCTTATCACAGGTAACCTAGTTATTTAACATTTTATATTGCCTATTCTTGCAATAAATGTTAAATTGGTAACTATAATTGAGTTGGGAAGCAAGATTTAACCTAGTGGAACTTAGGTTGCATGCTCTTCTTAGTGGAGTTTAGGTTATGATTTTAAGAACCCTAGAAAATGTTATGAATTTGGTGCCTTATTTTATGTTAAGGATGTAATGTTTCCAAATAAAAAGTTTAGGGCCAAAATTGAAGAATATCATACCCAATTGATTTGTGGGTTTTTTTCGAACTTTTGCTATGGGGTATTGTCCAATTTCTGAAAATAAAGGACCAATATGCAATTTCCGAAATTTGAGGTCAAAAATGCGAATTTCCGTTGATTGAGGGACCAAAAGGTAGTAAATCGAAATATTAGGGGCTCTATTGCAATTACCGAAACCTTGAGTACCAAGAGTAGTTTCCGAAAATTTAAAAGGGACTAAATTGAAATTATGCGAAAATTTAAGGGCCAAATTATAATTATCCAAAATTGGGGGACTAGAATGCATGAAATTCGAAAATGTAAGGGCCAAAATACAATTTTCATGAAATGCTTAAGCTCAACATGCAATCTTCTTATGAACTTGGAAAATAAAAATTTAATGATGGTAAATCCTTAAGATTCAACTTGAAGAGATTTAAAAGACATCTTTCACCGCAGGAAGGATTATCATTTTAGGTGTAGCCACCTATGCATTGCTAGATTCAGGAGCTACACATTCCTTCATATCTGAAACCTTCGTCAAAGGACTGAATATTACTCCTCAAGATATGGGTGTGGGTTTCAAGGTTTCGATTCCATCCGGTGATCAAATGCTCACGACTAAGATTGTCAAGAATCTGGAGCTTCCTTTAATTAAAGATGTTGTCCGGGCAGATCTTATTGTCCTTCCTATGCCCGAATTCGATATTATACTTGGGATGGATTGGTTATTAGCGAATGGAGCTTCAATTGATTTTCGTCAGCGATCAGTATCTATTAGGCCACCCAGTGGTAAATCTTTTGTCTTTGAGGCGGCGAGAAACAAGCAAATGCCGCATATTATCTCTTGTTTATGTGCGCGGAAGCTTATTAAACGTGGATGCCAAGCTTATCTAGCATGTGTCACCACTGCACATGAGTCTATCAGTCAGAAATTGGAAGATGTTGACATTTCAAGAGAATTTCCTAGCGTCTTTCCCGAAGACGTTTCTGGCATTCCACCCGACCGTGAAGTGGAATTTTCTATTGATCTAATACCGGGCACTGTTCCTATATCAAAAGCACCTTATCGTCTAGCACCCGCTGAAATGAAAGAATTGAAAGATCAAATTCAAGAATTGCTAGACAAGGGTTTCATTCGCCCTAGTTACTCTCCATGGGGAGCTCCGGTGTTATTTGGGAAAAAGAAAGATGGTAGCATGCGTCTTTGCATCGATTATCGGGAGCTTAATCTGGTTACTGTCAAAAATAAATATCCACTGCCAAGAATTGAAGATTTGTTTGATCAGTTGCAAGGAGCATCGATATTTTCTAAGATCGATCTGCGATCGGGATACCATCAATTGAAAGTCAAAGAGTCTGATGTTCACAAGACGGCTTTTCGCACAAGATATGGGCACTATGAGTTTTTGTTCATGCCATTCGGGTTGACCAATGCGCCAGTGATTTTCATGGATCTCATGAATCGCGTATTTCAGCCGTATCTGGATCAGTTTATTATTGTCTTCATTGATGACATATTGATCTATTCCAAGAGCAGAGAGGAGCATAGTCGCCATTTTAGGACAGCACTACAAGTACTGCAAGACAGAAAGCTTTATGCAAAGTTCAGTAAGTGCGAGTTTTGGCTTGATAGAGTGGCATTCTTAGGCCACATCATTTCCAGTAGTGGAGTGGAAGTTGATCCAAGTAAAGTGGAAGCAGTGAAAGAGTGACCAGTACCGAAAAGCGTCGCCGAGATTCGCAGTTTCTTGGGACTAGCTGGCTATTATCGCAAGTTCATTCAGGGGTTCTCATCTATAGCGGTACCCATGACCGCCTTGACAAAGAAAAATGCAAAATTTATTTGGGGACCCGAGTGTCAAGACAGTTTTGACAAGTTGAAGCAAGCCTTGATATCAGCACCAGTATTATCTATGCCAACGAGGCAAGGGGAGTATGTTCTTTATACCGACTCTTCTAAACTTTTTTTGGGCGCAGTTCTTATGCAAAACGACCGAGTTATCGCCTATGCGTCAAGACAGTTGAAAATTCATGAAAAGAACTACCCTACTCATGATCTTGAGCTTGCAGCAGTGGTATTCGTACTAAAAATTTGGAGACATTACCATTATGGGGAGAAGTGCAAAATATTCACCGATCATAAAAGTCTGAAATACTTCTTCACCAAAAAGGAGTTGAATATGAGGCAGCGCAGATGGCTTGAATTAGTGAAGGACTATGATTGTGACATTAGCTACCACCCGGGAAAAGCTAACGTAGTGGCAGATGCGTTGAGTAGAAAAGTAGCAGTTATCACACATTTATCACACAAAAGACCATTGCAGTCCGAGATACAGTGGTTGAGCTTGCAGTATATGCTAGGGGCGAGGCCCCTAATCTTGCCACATTATCAGTCCAATCGACATTGAGAGATAAAATCCGAGATGGACAGTCTATTGATGAGCAGTTGCAAAAGTGGAGAGAAAGAGATGAAGCCAAGGGCCGGCCGGAATTTATATTCAGTGGTGGATGGTTTAGTCTGTTATCGAGACCGTCTACGGGTTCCTAGTGACGATTCTTTGAGAAATCTTATTATGAAGGAAGCCCATGACACACCATATTCCATTCATCCGGGCAGTACAAAGATGTATATAGATTTGCAGTTATTATATTGGTGGCAGGCATGAAAAGAGACATTTTTGAGATACGTATCCGAGTGTTTGACCTGTCAGCAAGTCAAAGCGGAGCATCAAAGACCGGCGTGAAAATTGAAGCCACTCCCTATTCCCGAGTGGAAATGGGAAAATATCACCATGGACTTTGTTGTGGGATTGCCTAAGACTGTTAAGGGATTGAATGCCATTTGGGTGATCGTCTTACGAAATCAGCGCATTTTCTACCTATTAAGACGACATTCACCATGGTTCAGTATGCAGAGTTATATATTCGGGAGATAGTTCGTCTGCACGGGATACCAGTGTCTATTGTTTCTGACAGAGACCAGCGATTTACTTCATCTTTTTGAAAGAGATTTCATGCAGCGATGGGGACCAAATTATTATTCAGTACAGCATTCCATCCTCAAACCGATGGTCAGTCAGAAAGAGTTATACAGATTTTGGAAGATCTACTGCGAGCACGTGTTATTGATTTCCAAGTCAGTTGGGAACCAAAGTTACCTCTAGTGGAGTTCACCTACAATAACAGTTTCCAATCATCAATTGGGATGGCTCCTTTTGAGGCACTCTATGGAAGGAAGTGTAGATCTCCTATTCATTGGGACGAGGTTGGGGAAAGAAGAGATATTGGTCCAGATGTGATTGAAGAGACAACAGAGCTTGTAGTCAAAATTCGTGATGGAATGAAGACTGCACAAAGCCGACAAAAGAGTTATACGGACAAGAGGCGAAGGGACTTAAAGTTTGTAGTGGGCGACCATGTATTTATGAAAATAGCACCTATGAAGGGTGTGATACGCTTTGGCAAGAAAGGAAAGCTTAGTCCAAGATTTATAGGCCCGTTCGAGATTTTGGAAAGGGTTGGGACACTAGCTTATAGAGTGGCATTGCCACCCGCACTTTCTGGAGTTCACAATTGTTTCATATTTCGATGCTGCGAAAGTACATGTCTAATCTGTCACATGTGCTTAATTATGAACCTCTCCAACTAACTCCAAATATGACATATGAAGAAAGACCTGTCCAGATTTTGGCAAGACAAGAAAGAAGATTGCGAAACAAAGTCATTCCAATAGTCAAGGTCAAGTGGCTGAATCATTCGGAAGAGGAAGCTACTTGGGAAACCGAGAGAGACTTGAAGAGTCGCTATCCAGATCTATTCGGTAAGTTCTAAATTTCGAGGAAGAAATTCTATTTAAAGTGGGAGGATTTGTAAGGTCCAAAATTAAGGCAATGTAATCCAACTGCATGCCAATATAGGAAATTATGAAAATTGAATAATTAACCGATTTTAGTGGCTAATTAATTATGTGACATACTTGTTTATATGCTAAATTAGATTTTTATTGTCACCATGCATAAAATTGTATTTTTAGGAATATTCAAGGGACGATCGAGGAACGGGGACCGAGGGCTGGAAAAAATGCAAAATGTTTTAAAATTATTATTTTGTTGTTATTTAAAATATTGTCGATACTTTTTAGTATTTTTGAAAATAAGGGTTTTGAGGTGATTTTATATGCCGGGAGGAAATTTTTTTCGACGTTGGATTTTCAACTAAAATATTAGCATTTAAGCAGTCCGGCAATTTAATTCACGAACTTATTTTTATCAAAACTATTTATGATTTATTTAAATCCTAATTAACACTAGTGGGCTTAGTTAGGGGCTTAATAGGCCTGATGTCTACTTAGTTGATTAATGGGTATTTAAAACCCACTAAAAACCCTAGGCTTGGCACAAAAACTCATGCCCTCTCAAGTCTACCAAATCAGAAAACTCTCCCTCGGCCCATCAAACTCACGTCACACTTGCACGGCTTAGGGAAGCAACTTTTTCTTCGAAGGTTTAAGGGAAGCTAGCCGTGGTTCCTTCCGTTCATCGTCGTCTTCGGTTTTTTCTCGTGCATATATAACGCAAAGGCGCGCCTAATCTTCCTTTTCTTATCCATCATATCATATTATGATTTGTATTAGTGCGTGGATAAAGAAACATGAAATATTTTCAGGAATTTTCGTAATATGGCATTTATGCATGAGGTATGATGGCTTTTGATTCAAAAAATTTATTCTTTGCATGTTAAAGGGCTGCCATGATGCTATAATATGTTTAAGCAAAATTTTCAATTAAATCGAAGTCCCGCACACGTACTCAGGATCGGCAGAAACCTAAAGTCTGATAGGTTGCTGTCATGGGTTATGGGATCGAGTTCCATGAGAAAGGCTAGGCTCGGCCTGGGCTGGGGCCAGGGCTCGGCCAGGGACTGTTCAGGGTCTAGGGAGTGTCCTACCCAAGCTAGGACCCAAGATCGAAAGGCAGGTAGGAGTCCTTGCACGCAAGGACTCCTACCCGAGAAGTGACAATAAGGGGTGCAGGCTTCGGGTGGCTTGCAGGGCTTAAGGTTTCGGTCCAGGGCTCAGGGGCTGGGTTAGGACGAGGCTTTGGAGTTTTAGGAAGATGCGAGGGCAAGTGGTTCGGGGTCTGGGCTCAACGGCTAGGTCCTGGAAGCAAAAAAAAAAAAAGAGTCCTACCACCTTTAGAATTCTCGGCCAGCATAGGGTCATTTAGGAGGTTCTCGTTTTTATGGTTTGGGTCAGTTTCTTGGTGAACTTAGGGTCCAGGAGGTTAATTTAGGATGTTGGGCAAGTTTTGGGCCAACATGGTTCGGGGGTAACTATGAAAATCGAAAGTTGGCTCGGGCTCGAAGTTTAGGTGTCAAATAGGGTTTTAAAAAAAAGAGAAAATTGGAAAACGGCTCACGGGGGGTCGAGTAGTGATCCATAAGGGCTAAAATAATATAAAAAAACTAAATTTAGAATTTAGGAATTTTATATTAAAGTTTGGTACTTTTCGGGATTAAAACACCGTTAAACGATTAAGAAAAGATAATTGAAAAAGTCTAAGTTTTACACCGAGAAATTAGTAAAGGTCATGGCATTGCCATAAATGCTGTTTTTATGATAATATGATTATTTTTAAATGTTTATGAAATGTTCATGATTTATTTATTATTTATTTTAAATGTCCATGAAATTTTATGATTAAAAGTTGACATTTAAAATTCATGGTGCATGCTTGGTTTCAAAAGAAAATATATTTATGCACGATTTTATAAAGTGATGAAAGCATGGAAACATTGATGAAAGTGAAGTAATTGTGACTATGAGGATATGAGGATACGATTGAGGATAGGACAAGGCTCAGTTGACGATCTTGTGTCGCTGATGTCCTCGCCGCCCAGTACTGTGGTTTCATGTAGATGGTACCATCGACTTTTGAAGATTGAGGAAAGTCACAATTAACGATCTGAATTCAATAAAGGAAAAAGATAATGTTTATGATCATGAAAAAGGTTATGTCATGTTATGATTAAGGAAAAGGTAAAGGTGAGGTTCATGTTATGCATATCAAGAAAACGTTATTTTACGTAAAAGTATTTTCACTGTTGCATGTTGTTTTATATCTATTATTTGTTACAAATATTTGGTGTGTTGAGTCTTTAGACTCACTAGGTGTGATGGATGCAGGTGAGGTTGAGGGAGGTCTTGACGCATGAGATGACTGGACTGAAGGTGCACATTACCCGAGGACCAGCGCTACATTTTCCGCATTATGCTTTATGATTTAAGTTAAAGATTTTTAAAATTATTTATTTATGCTTTTGAGAGATTTTTGAGAGGTTTGGTATGGACTTTACTTTTCAAATTATTGATGTTTAGGTTTGGTAAAACAGTAGACGATTTTACTTTACGACTATTTCACTCGAATTTTTTTAAATGCTAGTTGGTTGAGGTTTTATTTTAAAGTGCATAATATTAAAATATTTTCATGTATCATTTATGTTGGCCGAAATATTTGAAAAAAAAATAAAAAAATTTCTAGCACTTCTAAAGCAAAAAGGGCAGACGTTTCATGATAGGTAATATTTTAAACACCCTATGAATGTCATAGTTTGTGTTTTTGTATATGCTACATCCTAGTACATGAGAGGTGCGAAAATTTCTCTTTAAATTTCGGTTTTCTTGTTTTGAAAACATTTTGTTTCTTCCGTTGTGAATTTGAGCACCTAATATCGATCCCTTTCAAGTGCTATCATGAACTAAGGGTAATAGTATTTGTAGCATATACATAATATTATATTGAGATCGATTTCTAACTGCATGAGAAATATTTTTGCAACAAAACCGAGGCTGAATTTTGGGGAAAATTCGGGCAGCTTGTTGCTGCCCATTTTGGGCAGCTCGGGCTGCCCGTGGAGCTGCCCATTTCGGGCAGCAAGGGCAGCCCCATCTTTTAAATAAAAAAAAATTTGCATGTTGGCCGGAATCCTGGCGACGGCGATGACGACTAGGGTTTTCAATAGGTGTTTTGAAATATCAAAGTGTCATGTGCCTTGAGTTGTTGGGCCATTAGATTGCTAACATATTTGTGAATTTAAATGGGCCAAAATATTTTTGGTGAAAAATGAATATTTTGGGCCCTTAAAAGTTTAAATTTACAAAAGTTGAAAATATTTTCTCATGAAATAACTAATTGAAGTTGGACTTTAATTATTTATAGTAAATTGTGATTTACAAGAAATTCGGTTGTAAATAAATTAATTAGAAAGTAGACAAAGGTGTTTGTATACTTTGTTAATTTAGTTTATAATCGTAACGGTTAGTGATTGGATCAAGATATGAAATATTGAATTAATTAATTATTGTGATAATTAATTGATGGTGTATGATATGTGATATTAAGCATGAAGGATGATCAAAAGCCCAAGCCCAATTTGCTAGGTGTATGCTAGGATATTTTGTGTTGAATGATTGTAATAATTATCAATTTATAAAGTGGGCTTGGTTTATGGCCCGTTCCCACCCCCATGAGATGTATCCCTATTTTTCATGGATATATATTTGTAAATATTAGTATAGTGGATGATCAAGATTGGAAGATGGTGGCCATGATGATTTTGAAGATCGAAGACATGTAAATATTGGAAGCTAATGTAATAGTTACATTTGCATCCCATGCATTTTCCTAGGATTGGACCTAGGCCCGTATTTAGCTCACACGGGCCATTAGTATTGGGGCGATTGATCATCCTTGTTTTGTTTACTATTTATAATATATGCATGATATGCTATAAATAATGAGTATGTGCGTTATTATTATGATAATAACAAAGTTGCATGAATCCGGCAAACATACAATCAAACATGGTGATTTTTAAATAAAATTAATTATGAGACCTTTCAAAATTAAAAACCCTCATTTTGAATAAGATTCAAAATTAATATCAAGCCCGAAAAGGGGAATTATAAATTTGTTTATAATTTCCATGTCTTCCATCGACAATGGGTGCATGATGAACGCTACCTGTGCTCGGGGCTCGGCTCATATTATTGGGGGGCCCTGGGTGCCGGAAAGTTGTGACATCCATTGACATGGTGATGTGAACTACGTGGAACTCCCATGATTTCGGCTCATATTATTTCAACATCGATGGGTAAGGCTTGACACGTGAAGATGAACGACGTCATATTATTGGGTCCTAATCAAACGTGAGACAAAATTTTACGTAAAGGGTTGCATGGTGATGCAATTGGAAACTTCCTTTTAGGAATTATGATTGGCTGATATTATTCGGGATCATAATTCGCTAATTGGACCTTACGTACCTACTGAGGAAAGGAGTTTCCCGTCTTCACTAGAGGGTAGTGAAAATGTAAAAACAGTGGGAGCGAAAATTTATAAAGTAAAATTCCATACTTTATATCTTATTAAATATTTTAAAATAGTTATTAACATTTATTTGTTTTACTTTTCAGTACAATTTTTGACAATGTCTTCGATTCGCAATCCGCTATCTACAATACTCGACAAATACGTTTCAACCGGACCTAATTACTCACTTGGATAAAAAACCTAAAAATTGTCTTGAACTCGGAAAAGATTGCATATACACTGACTGAGTCGCCCCCTGCTGAGGCTCCGACTAGCTGCACTCCTGAGGAATTGTAGACCTACAAGGATTGGTGTGACCATGACTTGAAGGCCAGGTGTTATATGCAGGCTTCTATGAACGATGAGCTGCAGAGGCGTTTTGAGGATGCAAAGAATGCGGCTGACATTCATATGCATCTCAAGGAGCTCTTTGGTGAGCAGACTCGACCTCTGAGGCATGCTACCGTCAAGGAGCTTATCACTTTGTGCATGGGAGATGGGGCCTCGGTCCATGAGCATGGCCTAAAGATGATTGGGCTCGTGGACAAGCTCGTTGGCATGGATTTGTTGTTGCCTTCGGAGCTGACCACCGACGTGTTGCTGTTGTCATTGCCTAGCTCATTTGATCCTTTTGTGGTGAACTTCAACATGAACAAGATGGAGCCGACCCTTGAGGAGTTGGTGAATATGCTTGTGACTTTTGAGTCCACTATCAAGAAAGAGAAGCCGGTTCTTTTTGTGGGCTCTTCATCTAGTACGAAGACCGGTCCACCTGGGAAGGGAAAGAAGCGTTCTTTCCAACGTCCCAAGAAGAACGTGCCCTTGAAGAGGCGGACTCCGGGTCCCGTTGTGGCAGCCACACCAGTGAAGGCTGACAAGACTGTTGACATCTGTCATCACTGCAAGAAGCCTGGACATTGGAGGCGTAACTCCAGGGAATATCTTGCCCAAAAGAGTTCTGGAAACGGTATGTTCTATATTGAAGTAAACATTTCAATTAACTCTACTTCTTGGGTATTGGATACCGGCTGTGGCTCACATCTCTGTAATGATTTGCAGACAATGGGAAGAAGTATGAGGCTCAGGGAAGGTGAGACCTTCTTGAGGATGGGCAATAGAGCAAGGGTTGCTGCTAAGGCCGTAGGAGATGTTTGCTTTTATTTGAACAATGATTTTAAATTAATGTTAAGAGATGTTTTGTTTGTACCAGACTTGGTGAAAAACATTATTTCCATTTCTATGCTTGATAAATATGGATTTTCTTGTTTATTTAGCAAAGGTGTTTGCAATATTTACAAGAATGAATGTTTAATTGGTATTGGAGAAATTGAAAACGATCTCTACACCTTAAAATTGAAAGATATTCCACTTAACAATGTCCAAGAAATAACAACAACAAACAAGCGAAAACAAGATACTTTAAATTCGGAACAATTATGGCATGCTCGATTAGGACATTTTTCCCTAAGAAGGATGAACAAGCTAGTGGGAATAGGCATGTTTGATATGTTGATATTAATGCTCTCACGACTTGTGAATCCTGTCTGAAAGGAAAGATGACCAAAATTCCCTTTAAGGGCCGTGTGTAGCGAGCCAAAGGGTTATTGGATTTGATCCATACCGATGTGTGCGGTCCGCTTAGTATCACCACTAAGCATGGACATGCCTACTTCATCAACTTTACCGATGACTTTTCGAGGTATGAGATGTGTATTTGATGAAATACAAGTCTGAAGCCTTTGAAAGGTTCAAAGAATTCAGAAGTGAAGTAGAGAAAAAGTTGGGACGAAGCATAAAAACACTTCGATCGGATCGAGGTGGTGAGTACTTGAGTGCCGAGTTCCAAGAGTATCTTAGGGAGAATGGGATTCTCTCGCAGTGGACTTGATAGGACTCGTTTTTACGTGTTTTTAGTGTTGGTTTTGAGTCGCATTCATGCATCATATTAGTTTGTTTTAGTTTATTTTTGCGTTTTTTTAGCATTATTTAGCATGTGATTGATCTCGTGTATTTTGTAGTTATTTTGTAGGAAGTGAACCAAAAAGTGGGAGCAAATTTGTCAAAATATCGAAGAGGACTCGCTCGGGCGGTCAAAAGTGACCGCCCCAGCGAGCATTTTGGTCTGGCCGAGGATTTTATGCGCAAGTGTCTCGCTAGGGCGGTCAAAAGTAACCGCCTCAACGAAATCAGGGACATGCTCTAGGAATTTTATGCGAGGACCTCTCGCTAGGGCGGTCAAAATATACCGCCCTAGCGAGAAGCGAGATTCGGGAAGATTTGTTTCCAACTTTTGATGGACTCTATCCTACACCTAAACCTAATATACGAGATCAGCCTCCTTTTTGGGGACTTTTTTATCATATTTTTCATCACTTTACTTGGATGGGAGGCTAGAGAAAGGAGATTTCGAAGACCTCGAGATTTCCACGCGTCGTGGCCGTCGTCCATCATCATCTTTAGTATTTTCATTATTCAGTATTTTATTTCTTACATTGATTGTTGGTTTTTATCATGAATTTCAGTAGCTAAACTCTAGATTTGTTGGGATTTGAGGGGATCCTACCCCGTACTCGGTGTTTAACATTATTTCTCGACGTTTTTATTAGTGATTTGTTCATGCTATTGTTCTTTATTTTTTCAATCGAAGCCTAGCTAACTTCCTTTGATTATTTCATGTTGTTGATGATTTCGATAGAAAAATTAACAATAGGATCACATAGTATAAACCACGGATTTACAATTTTAGGAGATATACGGAATTGGGTACGTGTCGATAGTGATAGTTCACCCGGATGAAAGCTAGTGGATTCCATAGAATGTAATGCAATCTTGAACTGTTAAATAATTGAGGACACTTGAGTACTGCATGTTTATGATTAGTATTAATATAGCTCGACAGAGTATATTAATTAGTCTAGGGAATTCCGTCGAATGCACGAGTAAAAGTCGAGTGTAATTATTTAAACACGAGTGGTAGGTGAACTGCTAATTCCCAACAAATTCATTTCTCAATTGATTTAATCCAAATTAATCATTGCTTTCTTGAATACGTTTTCTTTGCATTTTAATTATTTTAGTTGTTTAATTTACATTAGTTTAATCATCAACTCATTTTATCGTTGCTAAAATTTTACTTGAAAATAAAAATAGTGTAACGCAGTCCTTGTGGAACGATACTCGTATTCACTTACGTTTATTATAACTTGACTATCATGCACTTGCGATATTTAAATCGAGCTTTCATTTATAAAATAAATTTTGGGACTATTCACTGTGCAAGTTTTGCTCGATCAAGTTTTTGGCGCCGTTGTCGGGGACTGTTGATTCACAATATTTTTTATTTTTCATTTAAATTCTTTAGTATTATTTGTTTTATTGTTATTTGATACTCTCATTGTGTTGCAGATTTTTCTTGTGGTGCATGGGAAGATCACTCGAGTTTAAGATTGAGCCTTTTGACCCCGAGATTGAACGCACAGCTAGACCTCGACTACAGCAGCAAAGAGCGAAGGAAAGAATGGAAGACGATCAACACAGAGAGGAGCCAAGGCGTATACCGATGATGGATTATGCACAGCCGTCTCTTGATGGAGCACGTCCAAGCATCGTAAGACCAGTCATCCGACCTAATCAGTTTGAGATCAAGCCAGCTATCATTCAGATGATACAGAACACTGTCCAATTTGGGGGAAGTGCACTTTACGACCCTAATTCTCATATAGCTGACTTTCTTGAAATTTGTGATACTTTTAAGTTTAATGGCGTGTCTGATGATGCTGTTCGTTTGCGTTTATTTCCATTTTCCCTGAGAGATAAAGCTAAGTCGTGGTTAAATTGTTTGCCTGTAGGGTCTATTACTACATGGGAGGATATGGCAAAGGCATTCCTGATCAAGTACTTTCCTCCGTCGAATACTATGAAGCTTAGAGCCGACATTACTACTTTTGCTCAATTTGAGCAAGAGTCACTTTACGAGGCATGGGAGCGCTACAAGGACTTGTTGAGGAGATGTCCACACCATGAGCTGCCGCTTGGGTTAGTTGTTCAAACTTTCTACTACGGTCTGCTTACTCCTAACCGTACTATGATAGATGCTGCTGCCTGTGGTAACTTGCTGAGAAAAACGGCTGAGGAAGGATATGAGTTATTGGAGGAGATGGCTGCTAGTAGCTATCATCCTCAGTCTGACAGGTAGAGACGAGGTGCTGGAGTTAATCAAGTTAATGATTTTTCGGCGGTTTCAGCACAGTTAGAGGCTTTGAATAGAAAGATTGATGGGATGAGCATGAGTGGGTCGGCTATGCGTCTGCAAGAAATTTTCTGTGATAAGTGTGGGGGTGAGCATGACGTGCAGGATTGCCAAGATGGCAATCCATTCTATGTGCCTGAGGGAGCACCGGTAAAACAAGTGGGATTCTAGAACCGTCCTAGACATGACCCTTATTCGAACACATATAATCCGGGATGGAGGAATCACCCAAACTTTTCATGGGGAGGTCAAAACAACCAAAATCAACAACAAAGAGGTCCACCGTATGGGATGCACCAAGGATTCAAGCCAGAACCGCCTCGGGAGGAGAAGTCTAATTTAGAGCAAATGATGACTAAATTTATTTCTGCAACAGAGACGAGATTTCAGAACCAAGATGCATCCATAAAGGGGTTAGAGAATCAAATTGGACAATTGGCTAAGTAGATTGCTAATAGGGAGCAAGGAGCTTTGCCAAGCAACACGGAAACTAACCCAAGAGAACATGTGAAGGCGGTGCAATTGCGTAGTGGAAAAGCACTCGAGTCTAATGAGGAAAAGACCAAGCACGGTGAGGATGAGGTGGAAAATCGAGGAGGTAAGTCTTCTAACTCTACATCTACACCTATTGCACAGAATAAAATTTTTATCCCTCCACCTTTTCCTGCAGCAATGAAGAAAGCTAAATTAGATGCACAATTTGGTAAATTTCTTGAGATATTTAAAAAATTGCATATTAACATTCCTTTTGCTGATGCTTTATTGAATATGCCAAGTTATGCAAAATTCTTGAAAGATATCTTAGCAAATAAGCGGAAGCTAGAAGATCATATGACGGTGAATTTGACTGAAAATTGCTCCGCTTTAGTTCAAAACAAGATGCCTCCTAAGCAAAAAGATCCAGGGAGTTTCTCTATACCTTGCATTATTGGTGACATTAATTTTCATAAAGCTCTATGTGATCTTGGTGCGAGTATTAATCTGATGCCTTTTTCTGTGTTTAGGAGACTGGGATTAGGTGAACCCAAGCCAACTAGGATGTCGTTGCAGCTGGCTGACAGATCTGTCAAGTATCCACGTGGGATTATCGAAGATGTTTTGGTGAAAGTGGATAAGTTTATTTTTCCTGCAGATTTTGTGGTACTTGACATGGAGGAAGATTTAGAGATGCCTTTAATCCTAGGGAGACCGTTTCTGGCTACAGGGAAAGCACTGATTGATTATGAAGAGGGGAAATTGAGACTGAGAGTTGGAGAAGAAGAAATTATTTTTGATGTCTTCAATACTCTCAAGCACACAATGCACAATGATAGTTGTTTTTGTATTGATGTTTTGGATTCTCTCGTTTGTGATTTTATGCAGGATGGATGGAAAGAACCATTGGAGGCCACTCTCACTACTGAAAAGCAGGAGGACGAGCTAGACGAGGAAAAGATGGAGATGGTAGCTCACTTGAATGCCATTCCACCTTGGAGAAAGCAAGTGAGGCTTAGACTAGAGGAATTAGGAGACAGAAAAGATTTAATGCCTCAAAAGTCAAGCCTAGAGGAGCCACCTACTGTGGAGCTCAAACCACTACCTCCACATCTCAAGTACGTATATTTAGGAGAAAATAATAAATTGCCTGTTATTATTTCCTCTTCTTTGACAGATGATATGTAGAGTAAGCTCTTGGGAGTCCTCAAGGAGCATAAAGGAGCATTCGCTTGGAAGGTTTCGGACATAAAAGGGATAAGTCCTTCGATCTGCATGCACAAAATTCTGATGGAAGATAAATACTCACCTCTAGCACAACCACAAAGGAGACTCAATCCAAAGATGCAAGAGGTAGTAAAAGCTGAAATAATTAAACTTCTGGATGCAGGTATTATCTATCCTATCTCTGATAGTGCGTGGGTAAGTCCTGTACAATGTGTGCCTAAAAAGGGTGGGATCACTGTTATTACTAATGAAAAAAATGAGTTGATTCTCACTAGAATTGTTACGGGTTGGCGTGTGTGCATGGATTATAGGAAATTGAATGATGCAACCCGTAAAGATCACTTTCCCTTGCCATTTATCGATCAAATGATTGAACGATTAGCAGGTCATGAATTTTATTGCTTTTTAGATGGATATTCGGGATACAATCAAATCACAATTGCACCTGAGGACCAAGAGAAAACTACTTTCACTTGCCCTTATGGTACTTTTGCGTTTAGGCGTATGCCCTTTAATTTATGCAATGCACCTTCAACATTTCAAAGATGCATGACCGCTATCTTTCATGACATGATTGAAAATTTCCTTGAAATTTTTATGGATGATTTCTCTATTTTTGGCTCCTCATTTAATGAATGTTTAGAGAATCTGAACTTGGTGTTAATTAGATGTGAAGAGAGCAATTTGGTGTTAAATTGGGAGAAGTGTCATTTTATGGTTCAAGAGGGGATTGTGTTAGGACACAAGGTATCAGAGAATGGAATTGAGGTCGACAAGGCCAAGGTGGAAGTAATCAAAAACCTACCACCACCTTCATCAATAAAAGGAGTTAGAAGTTTCCTAGGGCATGCTGGTTTTTATAGGCGTTATATTAAAGATTTTTCTAAAATTGCTAAACCTTTATCCTCTTTGTCGCTGAAAGATGTTGAATTTAATTTTGATTCTACTTGTCTACATGCATTCGAGATACTCAAGCAAAGCTTGGTGACAGCACCTGTTCTGACTGTCCCTGATTGGGAGTTACCGTTTGAGGTGATGTGCGATGCTAGTGATACAGCTGTTGGTGCGGTGCTGGGTCAAAGGAAGAACAAGGTATTTCATACCATCTACTATGCAAGTAAGACTTTAAATGATGCTCAATTGAATTACGCTACTACTGAAAAGGAATTACTTGCTATAGTATTTGCTTTCGACAAATTTCATTCATACCTTGTTCTGTCTAAAGTAACTGTGTATACAGATCATTCTGCCCTAAAATACTTGCTTGCTAAGAAAGATGCGAAACCTAGGTTAATTAGGTGGATTTTATTATTGTAAGAATTTGATCTCGAGATTCGAGATAAAAAGGGTGTGGAAAATGTAGTTGCTGATCATCTGTCTAGGCTTGAGCATGTTATTATTAAGGGCAGTGACGATGATATAGATGACTGGTTTCCTGATGAACAATTGCTTGAGATGAAACATTATCCATGGTATACAAATTTCGCTAACTTTCTTGTCACAGGCACACCTCCACCAAACCTATCGTTTCACCAACGAAAGAAATTCTTTTCTGACGTGAAATACTATTTTTGGGAGGAACCGTTTTTGTTTAAAATTTGTGCAGATTCCATGATAAGACGGTGTGTTGCGGAGGAAGAGTTTGATCAAATTCTCAACCATTGCCATGACCGTGAGGTAGGTGGTCATTTCGGACCAATAAGGACGGCATCCAAGGTACTTGAATGTGGCTTTTATTGGCCAACTCTCTTTAAAGATGCTCGTTCTTATGTGCTACATTGTGATAAATGTCAGCGGACAGGTAACATCTCTAACCGTCACGAAATGTCCTTTAAATAATATCATTGAGTGTGAGGTTTTTGATGTGTGGGAGATAGACTTTATAGGACCGTTTCCTAGTTCATTCACGAAAAAATACATCTTGGTTGCGGTGGATTATGTGTCTAAGTGGGTAGAGGCGGAAGCGTATGCCACTAATGATGCTCAAGTGGTCCTAAAATTTTTAAAGAAAAACATTTTTAACCGATTTGGAACACCACGAGCAATCATTAGTGATGGTGGCACGCATTTTTGCAACAAACTATTTGAAAAACTTTTGAGCAAATATGGTGTCACACATAAGATATCTACCCCCTATCACCCCTAGACGAGTGGTCAAGTGGAAGTGTCGAACCGAGAGATAAAGCGAATTTTGGAGAAAGTGGTAGGTGTCAATAGGAAAGATTGGTCGGTGAGGTTAGACGATGCTCTGTGGGCATATAGGACTGCTTTTAAAACACCTATAGGCACTACATCGTATAGGCTTTTGTTTGGTAAAGCATGTCATCTACGTGTAGAGTTAGAGCATCGGGCATATTGGGCAACAAAAGCACTAAACTTTAACTTTATTGATGCAGGTGAACGTCGTTTGCTTCAACTAGATCAGTTGGAGGAATTCCGGAATCTGGCCTATGATCTAGCACTGTCATACAAAGAAAAGACAAAAGAAGGCTCATGATAGGCGGATCATCGCAAGAGAATTCAAAGAAGGTGAAAACGTCCTGCTCTACAACTCCCGGTTGCGACTATTTCCCGGAAAACTGAAGTCACGATGGTCCGGTCCATTCGTGATTTCGAAAGTATACCCATCGGGAGCGGTAGAGTTGAAAGATGGGAAGGATGAGACATTTACGGTCAATGCCCAGCGCCTTAAGCACTACATGGGTGGCACAATCGAGCCACAACTTGGAATCACCCGGTTCCAAGACATGCCGAACTGAGACGGACCGACAGTCAAGCTCTCGACTATAAATTGAGAACTACTTTTCTTCCCCTTCCCTTGCATTTGATTTATTTTTTCTTTCGTGTCGATTTGTTTATTTTCTCGTGCTCTTGTTTAGTTTTATGCTAAAAAAAAATATTTTGGTGTGCACAGCCGTGAAGCTTCCGCCCTGGCGGGAATTTATATCCGCCCGGGCGCGCCCTTTTCAAAAAAAATTCGAGGAATATCCGCCCGGGCGGAAACTTATAGCCGCCCGGGCGGATCGCGCAGACTTAAAATCTGCTACATTTTTTCTCCTCTCCCCACTCGAAACCCTCGCCCCCCTTTCCGAATTTTTCGCCCCTACTCTCTCAATCTCACTCAATTCATCTCTTCTCACCAAATTTCAGGTACAATCGTGCACCCTCACCTTCACCGAGTATCCAGACGCGATTTTTCCGGTTAAGAACTCAACTCTCCGGCGAAGCCAAGCGATTTCCGGCCACCGCCGCCTCTTTTTCGGCGCCTCCTTCCATCTTTTGTGCTCAAGACTTATTATTTGGTGATTTTTCAGGGCAAAGACTCAATCTTGGTCTATACACTCCACTAGGAAGCATTTAGGCTACAATATTTTCTTCCCCGGTGGTCTTTCAAGCAACTCCGGTCATCTTCCACAGATTCCTGTGAGCATCTCCGGCGACCCTCAAAAATTTTCCGGCGTTTTGATACTTTGTGCACTCCAGTCTCGACATGGCACCCAAAAGATCTAAGGTAACTCATGGTGCTTCTAGTTCTCGATCCACTCCATCTATATTTGTGAATGAAAAAGCTAGGGAGAGATTTGAATATGCTAGACCACATAAGAAACCAATCCCTGAGCGTGGATTTAGCTCGTTTATTATCGCTCAGTTTTCGGAGTCCCAAATAGAAAGACGAGGGTGGAATATCTTTGTAGCACAACCGAATGCAGCAGTGGTTTCGATTGTGCGTGAATTTTATGCCAATGCTCCGGAGGGGAATGAGTATAAGGCATTCGTGAGGGGACATATAGTCCCGTATGATCCCAAGACAATCAATGAAATGTTGGGTTTACCGTCGGTGGACGATTCGATGTTTCAGGCTTGGGTGCTTAACCCGGATTATGATTTGATCATTCACACACTCTGTTATCCGGGAACCACGTGAAAACAACCGGGGACTTATACGATCTTTCTTGAAAAATTTTTGAAAGTGGAGGAGGCATTGTGGTATGCATTCTTGTCTAAGAGATTGATGCCGGTCGGCCATACGAGTGATGTGCAGCGTGAGCGGGCGGTTGTTCTTTATGCCATCTGTACTGGGATGGTGATTGATGTGGGCAAGCTCATTTTCGGACAGCTTAACATGTGTATTAATAGCAGCAATTTGGATTTTTACTTCCCGACGATAGTGACTGAGCTGTGTGCCCGAGCGGGGGTGATATTCGCAGATGATGATGAGTGGTTACCGCCGATGAGAGCCATTGATGAGGCTCTTTATAAATCCAAGAGGGAGAAAAGAGAGGCCGAGCTGCCCGAGGAGGTATTTTTTGATTATGGGAGAGCAGCTCAACCACCTCCGACCTTAGGACATGCACCACCACCTCCGCAGCCACGCCGCCGTGCCATGCGAGATCGCATCGACGAATTGGGCGCTTGGGCCAATTATCAGACTCAGTACCAGGCCGTTAATCAAGCTCACATTCAGAACATCGAATACTTGGTGCAGGTGATCTCAACTCATCTGGGCATCGACACTTCCGGACGGCCACCTACACCCGCATACCCGCCACCCTACCATTTTCAGTACAATTATCCTATGCCCCCAGCAGCTGAAGAGGGAGTTCCACCGCCAGAGAATGAGGAGGAGGATGATTTCTGATCAGGGGAGTTTACTGTTTCCCCTTTCTTTTTATTTTGCATATTCAGTCTTTGCATTTACATTCATGAGTTTTTTTATGTTTTTAGTGTTTGTTTCGTTTTGTGCTATGAGGGCATTGCACAACTCTAGTATGAGGGGGGTAGATTGTTACGTTTGCTTAGTTAATTGGTTTGAAGTTCGTTGCATTTCTTTTGTTTGGTGGAGTTTATATTACGTTGGTGGTGTCAAGTTTCAGTTATGGGAGTTTATTTGGTGTTGTTAGTATTGCTTGTTTTGAGTTGGTTGTTAGTCCGTTATAGTATTGCATGTTTGGTGTCGTTTATGGTGAGAAGACATAGTTTATGAGCCAATGATGATGTTGAATTGATAGTATACAAAAGTATTGATTGGGTCACTTCATGAATGGTACTCTTGATTGTTAAAGCATGAATTTTGGTACAAAGTTTGAACTTTTTGAGCACATATGTGTGGGGACTAGAATTTGGTAGGAATAATGGTGAAATTTGAAGGTTGTGTGTGGTTAACTTGAAAGGCATCATTTATGAGTTGATTTAGCATGTAAATCCGTGAAAATAAGTCACTCATTGGGACCTTGAATGAGAACATTTGATTTGCCTGGAACTTTACATTTACCACCTTTTCAATGCACTGAATTAAAATATCATACCCCTAACCAGCTGTAATCCAAAGTTATATATTCTTAGCCTAGGGAGTACATGTGTGAAAATTGTGCAGCTTAAAAAAAAAAAAAAGGGAGATGTAAGGTGAGAGGGAGCCGAAATAAAAGGAATGAAATTCTATTCCTAGGCTAAAAGTTGGAGATGTAAGGAGACGAGGAAAGTCAGACGAAAAGTCTTGACGATTGCACAATGAAAATGATCGGTGTACTCCCAACTTTTAGCCACTTGAGCTTATTTTCCTTCTTTTCGACACCCTTATCTGCACTTAAGAATGGAATAAAAGTTCAATTTATGGTTAGTGATAAATGGACACGGGGGTGCATGCTAGTGAGACTTGTATTGAAGTGTTAATTGAGTGACTCGCATGATTTGATGATTGATCTATTTGAAGTACGAATGAATAGACCCATCATGACAAACACACACTGTTCAAATTAGTGTCAAGATTTATGTGTAGATGGGATGTGGGGACCCGGGCTCTAACTCAATTATTTTTGGATTTATTGGATCTTTGCTCGAAAATGTGGGTCAAAATTTTGCTTTTAACATTAATTCAAATGTATAATTATAACATAATCTGTATCTATAATAATTAACAACATAGTGTACATACAAATCTGTTTAATACCAACATTCACTAATATTCAAATACCAACTACAACATAAGTAATACAAGTCTAGTAGGAAAACACTAGAAATCTTCCACGCCCGAGGTCTCCACGCTATCATCAATCTCTCATCTAGCTCGAGACCCAGATCCTGTCTCACCTGTTGCCATGCACACATACAGACACGACAACAGCCGGATAACTCCGGTGAGAACAAATCCCAGTATAAAACATGGATGCATGCAATGTAACTAAATCAAGTATGAAAGCATAGCACATATCAATTATCATGAATTAAAATCTAAACAGGTAAAGGAATACAAATCTGTATTCAACATTTAGTTCTTGACTCGATTCAATACAAATCTGAAATGGCAATGTGTAGACACATTCTATCAATATACATCTCAATCAACTCAATGTACAAATCTGTAATTGATTTCAATACAATTCAACGGCATAACAGCGTAATTCTTCGATACCGATAATCTCAATACAACATTATCAATGTAGGACATACTATCAATTCAAAATCTCATCCCACATCAATATATATATTCTGAAATCTGCAAGAATCCTAACTCATATAAGCTGGAAATTTCGAACAATAGCATATGGTCTCCAAATTTCGATCCGGTAACGAATATATCATGCTCAGTATATCAAGAACACATATTCTAACTCAAATCTGAATTTCCCCAACATAATTATTTCGAAACATGCTGAAAATGAATAACACTTACATCCTTAGCTAGCTCTTGTTGCAAGGATCACAAATCCGGGCTCGGAATTAAAATCGGATCTATAAATCTTGCACAGTATAATTTCTAAAGGATGAAGAACTTGAAGGAAACAAGGGGAATTCTCGGTGCTCTCAGCTGCTGAAATGAAGACAATGAATCAGCACCAAATATGTATATATACCCTACCAAGTGTCAACATAAAAATCGAAGGTGGCATTCTCGCATGCAGCACCGCGGGTGTGCTACCTATGCACCGCGGGTGCGCTCAAGCCTCGACCCACTTTTTATTTCTGAAACTCGTCGACCGCGGGTGCGGTCTTGTTCTTACCGCGGGTGCGGTCTTGCTTCGAATAAAATTTGACAACTTTCTGTCTATGCACCGCGGGTGCGGTCCACTCCTGAACGCGGGTGCAATCTGGCTTCGGCCTTACATTGCAAAATTTCTATCTTTTATATCATGCACTTCCCTATCTTCCGATTATTCGTCAATGAGGACTAATAATTCTTGAGCCTTACATTTCTCCCCCTCTTAGAGAGGAGTTCGTCCTCGAACTCGTAAACAATTAATTAGGCAAGTATATACAAAAGCAGTATAACTAAAATTGAAATAGGGACTCACATCATATGAATAGCTCGGGATGTTTCTGTCTCATATCAGACTCTGTCTCCCAAGTTGCTTCCTCGATGCCATGACGACTCCACTGAACCTTCACAAGTGGAATGGTCTTGGTTCTAAGCTGTTTCTCTTTCCGATCAAGAATCTGTATCGGTCTTTCAACATAGCTCAGAGTCTGATCTAACTCGGCTTCTTCAGGCTGAATGACATGAGAATCATCTGGCATATATCTACGCAACATCGATACATGAAAAACATCATGAATACCAGATAATGAAGGAGGAAGAGCAAGTCTGTAAGCTCGATCGCCAATCTTCTCAAGGATCTCATACGGACCAACGTATCTTGGAGACAATTTCCCCCGCTTGCCAAATCTGACAACGCCTCTGAAGGGTGAAATTTTCAAAAATACTCTGTCTCCCTGCTCAAATACCAACGGTCTGCGTCTGACATTGGCGTATTTCGCTTGCCTATCCTATGCCGTCTTCATTCGCTTCTGAATGATCTTCACTTTCTCGGTCATATCGCGAATCATATCAGGCCCTAACTCTGGTACCTCAGAAATATAATCCCAGTACAATGGAGATCTGCACTTCTTTCCGTATAAAGCTTCGAACGGTGCCATCTCAATGCTAGTCTGATAGCTGTTGTTGTACGAAAACTCACACAACGGCAATGAATCTTGCCAATTAGTACCAAAGTCTAGTACTACAGCTCTCAACATGTCCTCTAAGGTCTGGATAGTCCGCTCTGACTGTCCGTCTGTCTGAGGATGATAAGCAGTGCTCAGGTGTAAAGTCGTACCCAAAGCCTGCTGCAAGCTGTGCCAAAAGTGAGAAGTAAATCGTGGATCACGATCTGATACGATCGACTTCGGCACACCGTGCAATCTGACGACCTCTCTGACATACAACTCTGCCATCTGATCGTGTCGATAGGTCATTCTGTACGGAATAAAGCACGCTGATTTGGTCAGTCTATCTATCAGAACCCAAATTGCGTCACAGCGCCGTGAAGATCGAGGTAACTTCGTCACGAAATCCATGGAAATGTGATCCCATTTCCATTCAGGAATAGACAAATTCTGAAGTAACCCTCCGGGCTTCTTTCTTTCTGCCTTCACCTGCTGGCAATTCAGGCACTTAGACACAAATTCTGCAATATCTGTCTTCATTTGCTTCCACCAGAATTGCGTCTTCAAATCATTGTACATCTTCCTGCCACCAGGATGAATGCTGAACCGACTACAGTGTGCCTCTACCATGATCTGTCGTCTCAAATCGAGAACATCTGGCACTACTAAACGGTTATTCACATACATAACAAAATCTCTAACTTGATACTCTGATATATGACCAGCACTGACCATATCAATCGATTTCTGAACGCTCGGATCAGTTCTCTGCGCTTCTTTTACCCTCAAAATCAGATCTGGCTCAATCTGAATCGCAGTAAGTCGCAACGGTCTACTCTCTGTATCAAATGTCAACCCAGACAAGCAACAATTCTCCACTAAATTCGATACACCTATCGTCGACAAGGAAAGAGTACATACCTTTCGACTCAAGGCATCTGCCCCTGCATTCGACTTCCTGGATAGTATTTGATCTCGCAATCAAAATCTTTCAGCAGATCAAGCCATCGTCGCTGCCTCATATTCAACTCTGACTGAGAAAAGAGGTACTTCAGGCTCTTATGATCGGAATAGATCTCAAATTTCTCGCCATACAGATAATGACGCCAGATCTTCAAGGCAAAGACAATCGCCGCCAATTCAAGATCATGAATCGGGTACGAGTCTCGTGTGGCTTCAGCTGTCTAGAGGCGTATGCTATCACGTGCCCTCGCTGCATAAGAACACATCCTTGCCCTCTGTGAGATGCGTCACAGTATACAACGAACTCACCTGTACCTGAAGGAATCGCCAAAACAGGAGCACTAGTCAGCCTCTTCTTCAACTCTACAAAACTGGCTTCACAACCTTCGGACCACACAAATGGCATGTTCTTCTGTGTCAACTGGGTGATAGGCTTCGCTATACTGGAAAAATCAAGGATAAAACGACGATAATACCCCGCAAGACCCATGAAACTACGTATCTCAGGCATGGAAGTCGGTCTTGGCCAACTGATCACAGCCTCAACTTTACTCGGATCTACCGCAATACCATCTCCAGATATAATGTGCCCAAAAAGACAACCTGTTTTAGCCAGAATTCGCACTTGGACAATTTGGCGTATAACTGCTCTTTTCTCAAAGTCTGTAATACAATCCTCAGATGATCTGCATGCTCAGTCAGACTCTTCGAATATACCAAAATATCATCAATGAACACAATTACAAACTCATCTAAATATCTCTGAAAGATGCGGTTCATCAAACTCATAAATACCGCTGGTGCATTCGTCAAACCGAAAGGCATAACAATAAACTCGTAATGTCCATACCTGGTTCGGAATGGAGTCTTCGGAATATCAACGTTTCTAACTCTGAGCTGATGATACCCTGATCTCAAATCAATCTTCGAGTATACAGAAGATCCCTGTAACTGATCAAATAAATCATCGATGCGCGGCAACGGATACTTGTTCTTCACTGTTGCCTTGTTCAACTGTCTGTAATCAATACACAGTCGCATTGAACCATCTTTCTTCCTAACGAAGAGTACCGGAGCACCCCAAGGAGATACACTGGGTCTGATATATCCCTTGGACAGAAGATCTTCCAACTGTGCTTTCAATTCTTTCAGTTCGATAGGCGCCATCCTATACGGAGCTCTCGAAATAGGAACACTGCCTGGCAGAAGATCTATGCTAAAATCTACCTCTCGAACTGGAGGCAACTCCGGAATCTCATCAGGGAAAACATCTGCAAACTCGCAAACCACTGGCAGATCTGCCAATGCTGGGCTCGACTTCAGTAGATCTACTGAATATACGAGAAAGCCCTCTGCTCCTCTCTGAAGTAATCTACTCATAGTCAGAGCAGATATTAAGGGAATCCGAGATCTGGAACCCTTTCCGTAGAATTTCCACTCATCTGTCATTTCGGGTCTGAATCAACAATTTTGTGGAAACAATCTACAGTGGCCCTGTACTTGGTTAACATATCTATGCCAACTATACAATCAAAATCAGCTAAACCAAGTACTACACAATCTAGATCAATCTCATGCCCCTCAAACTGAAGCATACAATGTCTAACTGTAGTCACAGATATCAAACCACTTCCTAACGGAGATGTGATAGACACTACAGTAGACATCGACTCGACAGGCAAAGAATTCAATAATGCAAAATGTTCAGAGATGAATGTATGGGATGCACCTGTGTCTATCAACACATATGCAGGATAACCGCAAAGGAAACAGTTACCTGCAATAACATCGTCTGGTGCCTCCTGCGCCTGCTCCTCTGTCAGCGCAAACACCCTAGCCTGCTGTCTGGGAGGTTGACTCACTGTCTGACTACCTCCTGGTCTATGCTGGGTCTGTGTAGAAGGTGGCTGGAAGGAGTGTACAGAGGATGCATATCTCTCAATCTGTGGCACTGGTGCTGATGACCCTGTACTCTGGAATCGTTGTGCACCTCTCTGGGGACAAACTCTGGCAAAGTGTCCCGGCTGCCTACAGATGTTGCAGCGTCCCATAACTCCTTGACAATGCTCCGTGGCATGTCGCCCGTCGCACGAACTGCAATACGCGCCACTATAATCTGAACCCTGACCTCTCTGTCGAGATCCACTTGAGCTCGATGAACTACTCCCGGATTTCTTAAACTGCTTGCCCTTAGCCTTCAGAAATTCCTTCTTGCCACTACTACTAGACCCACTATCAAATCGAGGAGGAGGTGGTGGAAACTGAGTGGTAGGTTGTGGCTGTCTCTGACCCTGAACACTGTAGGAAGCCCCTCGCTGCCTGATCAAGCCAGCCTCTGCTCCCTTCGCTCGGTTCAGTGCCTCTGAAAAAGTATTGGGTCTCCCGGTGTTCACCAAAGTAAAGACATCTGGGTTCAACCCATTGATGAACTGATCGGCCACTGCCTCGTCGTTCCCTGCCACATGTGGTGCAAATCGAAGCAATGCAGAAAATTTAGCAACATACTCCTCGATGTTCCATTGTCCCTGCCTCAGATTCGCAAATTCAGCCCTTTGTCTTTTCGGTAGGAGACGGGGAAGAAGCGCTGATAGAACTCATCCTTGAAGACTTTCCACGTAATGTCAATGCCTCGGTGCTCCAAGGCTCTCTTCGCAGTCAACCACCAGCTCTTTGCAAACTCTTGCAGCTGATGCCCTATCAATTTCACACGTCGCTCATCAGTATATGCCAAAGACTCAAACAACATCTCGATATCATCAAGCCAGCTCTCGCACTCTACTGCACTCTCTGTGCCCTTCAGCGTAGGAGGATGGAAAGACTGAAACCTCTTCAGTAAGGTCTCCATAGGCGTAGCGGTGACATCCATCTGTGCACCTGATGTGCTACCCTGCTCTGGCTGTGGTATACGTCTAGGCGGCATAAATCTGATTATCAAACTGATTAGTACACAATCAATATTATCTGTCTCAGCCCTCCTCTGATCATAAACCTCTGATCGAGAATCGGTTCTGATTCAGGCTTGACAAGTATATGTTGTAAATCAATTCAGATAATGCAACAATATACAATAGGGAAAGCAATAAATCATGCTAGCATCCCAAAAGCAAGGAAGATGACTCGATCTACCCCGCTCATTCTATTCTATCTCAGTCTACAGAACCTACTGCTCTGATACCACCTGTTGTGGGGACCCGGGCTCTAACTCAATTATTTTGGGATTTATTGGATCTTTGCTCGAAAATGTGGGTCAAAATTTTGCTTTTAACATTAATTCAAATGTATAATTATAACATAATCTGCATCTATAATAATTAACAACATAGTGTACATACAAATCTGTTTAATTCCAACATACACTAATATTCAAATACCAACTACAACATAAGTAATACAAGTCTAGTAGGAAAACACTAGAAATCTTCCACGCCCGAGGTCTCCACGCTATCATCAATCTCTCATCTAGCTCGAGACCCAGATCCTGTCCCACATGTTGCCATGCACACATACAGACACGACAACAGCTGGATAACTCCGGTGAGAACAAATCCCACTATAAAACATGGATGCATGCAATGTAACTATATCCAGTATGAAAGCATAGCACATATCAATTATCATGAATTAAAATCTAAACAGGTAAAGGAATACAAATCTGTATTCAACATTTAGTTCTTGACTCGATTCATATCTAATCTAGGGATCCCGGTGTGAATAAGACGGTTTATCACCTACCCAACCACTCGGGGTGACGGTACGTCTTATTCCTAGACTTCGGTCAACTCTGTATCGAGGGTCTACACATAGAGAAAATCTACTACTATGCGTCGATACACTGAAACGTCTAGTTTTGGCCGATCTGCCAATATCTCCTATCTCAGGACTTGAATATAAATCAATAAACAAGACATTACATAATCAAATGTAATAACAATCTAGTATGTGATTTAGGGAAACTCGTATCAAATCTGAATCGAGTTGTGCAATCCCGTGACCACATGAATTATACCTTTCTTGTCGAACAATCAGTCGTAGACGAATTCTCGAATTCAATGTAGCCAATACAAATCTGAAATGGCAATGTGTAGACACATTCTCTCAATATACATCTCAATCAACTCAATGTACAAATCTGTAATTGATTTCAATACAATTCAACGGCATAACAACGTAATTCTTCGATACCGATAATCTCAATACAACATTATCAATGTAGGACATACTATCAATTCAAAATCTCATCCCACATCAATATATATATTCTGAAATCTGCAAGAATCCTAACTCATATAAGCTGGAAATTTCGAACAATAACATACGGTCTCCAAATTTCGATCCGGTAACGAATATATCATGCTCAGTATATCAAGAACACATATTCTAACTCAAATCTGAATTTCCCCAACATATTTATTTCGAAACATGCTGAAAATGAATAACACTTACATCCTTAGCTAGCTCTTGTTTCAAGGATCACAAATCCGGGCTCGGAATTAAAATCGGATCTCTAAATCTTGCAAAATATAATTTCTAAAGTATGAAGAACTTGAAGGAAACAAGGGGAATTCTCGGTGCTCTCAGCTGCTGAAATGAAGACAATGAATCAGCACCAAATATGTATATATACCCTGCCAAGTGTCAACATAAAAATCGAATGTGGCATTCTCGCATGCAGCACCACGGGTGCGCTACCTATGCACTGCGGGTGCGCTCAAGCCTCGACCCACTTTTTATTTTCTGAAACTCGTCGACCGCGGGTGCGGTCTTGTTCTTACCGCGGGTGCGGTTTTGCTTCGAATAAAATTTGACAACTTTCTGTCTATGCACCGCGGGTGCGGTCCACTCCTGAACGCGGGTGCAGTCTGGCTTCGGCCTTACATTGCAAAAATTCTATCTTTTATATCATGCACTTCCCTATCTTCCGAGTATTCGTCAATGAGGACTAATAATTCTCGACCCTTACATGGGAATGAGTATTTGTTTGTGATTTGACTTGATTATGATTTGTATGGACATGCCTACTTCATCAACTTTACCGATGACTTTTCGAGGTATGAGATGTGTATTTGATGAAAAATAAGTCTGAAGCCTTTGAAAGGTTCAAAGAATTCAGAAGTGAAGTAGAGAAAAAGTTGGGACGAAGCATAAAGACACTTCGATCGAATCGAGGTGGTGAGTACTTGAGTGCCGAGTTCCAAGAGTATCTTAGGGAGAATGGGATTCTTTCGCAGTGGACTTGATAGGACTCGTTTTTACGTGTTTTTAGTGTTGGTTTTGAGTCGCATTCATGCATCATATTAGTTTGTTTTAGTTTATTTTTGCGTTTTTTTAGCATTATTTAGCATGTGATTGATCTTGTGTATTTTGTAGTTATTTTGTAGGAAGTGAACCAAAAAGTGGGAGCAAATTTGTCAAAATATCAAAGAGGACTTGCTAGGGCGGTCAAATGTGACCGCCCCAGCGAGCATTTTGGTCTGGCCGAGGATTTTATGCGCAAGTGTCTCGCTAGGGCGGTCAAAAGTAACCGCCCCAGCGAAATCAGGGACATGCTCGAGGAAGTTTATGCGAGGACCTCTCGCTAGGGCGGTCAAAATATACTGCCCTGGCGAGAAGCGAGATTCGGGAAGATTTGTTTCCAACTTTTGATGGACTCTATCCTACACCTAAACCTAATATACGAGATCAGCCTCCTTTTTGGGGACTTTTTTTATCATATTTTTCATCACTTTACTTCGAGGGGAGGCTAGAGAAAGGAGATTTTGAAGACCTCGAGATTTCCACGCGTCGTGGCCGTCATCCATCGTCATCTTTAGTATTTTCATTATTCAGTATTTTATTTCTTACATTGATTGTTGGTTTTTATCATGAATTTCAGTAGCTAAACTCTATATTTGTTGGGATTTGAGGGGATCCTACCCCGTACTCGGTGTTTAACATTATTTCTCGACGTTTTTATTAGTGATTTGTTCATGCTATTGTTCTTTCTTTTTTCAATCGAAGCCTAGCTAACTTCCTTTGATTATTTCATGTTGTTGATGATTTCGATAGAAAAATTAACAATAGGATCACATAGTATAAACCACGGATTTACAATTTTAGGAGATATACGGAATTGGGTACGTGTCGATAGTGATAGTTCACCCGGATGAAAGCTAGTGGATTCCATAGAATGTAATGCAATCTTGAACTGTTAAATAATTGAGGACACTTGAGTACTGCATGTTTATGATTAGTATTAATAGCTCGACAGAGTATATTAATTAGTCTAGGGAATTCCGTCGAATGCACGAGTAAAAGTCGAGTGTAATTATTTAAACACGAGTGGTAGGTGAACTGCTAATTCCCAACAAATTCATTTCTCAATTGATTTAATCCAAATTAATCATTGCTTTCTTGAATACGTTTTCTTTGCATTTTAATTTTTTTAGTTGTTTAATTTACATTAGTTTAATCATCAACTCATTTTATCGTTGCTAAAGAAATTTTACTTGAAAATAAAAATAGTGTAACGCAGTCCTTGTGGAACGATACTCGTATTCACTTACGTTTATTATAACTTGACTATCGTGCACTAGCGATATTTAAATCGAGCTTTCATTTATAAAATAAATTTTGGGACTATTCACTGTGCAAGTTTTGCTCGATCAGGACTCCGCCCGCTACACCGCAATTGAATGGTGTTTTCGAGCGTCGTAACCGGACTTTGATGGACATGGTTCGGTCTATGATGGGGTTCACGGAGTTGCCGCCATCCTTTTGGGGATATGCGCTTGAGACAGCGGCACTGTTGTTGAACAATGTTCATTCAAAAGCAGTTGATACGACATCATATGAGATATGGATGGGTAAGCCACCCAAATATTCTTATCTTAGAATATGGGGGTGCCCTGCTTATGTGAAGCAGGTAATGGGAGATAAATTGGATAGTCAAACATTTTATGTTACTTTGTGGGTTATCCAAGGAATTCAGTTGGATACTATTTCTATCATCCCCAAGAAACAAAGGTGTTTGTTTCTAGGAATGCAACCTTTTTGGAAAAGGAATTTCTATTGTTTAGAAAAGGGAAGATGATAGAACTCGAAGAGGTTCCAGAGACGTCCACAATTATAGAACCCACACCCGAAGAGCCAAGAGAGGAGATACGATCTCCTAGAAGATCCGAGAGAGTCTCGAGACCACCTATGAGGTATGGTCTGCTTCTTGAAGAGGTTCATGATGAGCCTAACCATGGATGTGATCCAAGGACCTTCAAAGAAGCGTTATCTGATGCCGATTCATCCAAGTGGCTTGAAGCAATGGAATCTGAGATGAATTCCATGCATTCGAACCAAGTGTGGAATATCATGGATCCACATGAGAGAATTGTTCCCATAGGGTGTAAATGGATTTACAAGAAGAAACTTGGGGCGGATGGGAAGGTATTGACCTTCAAGGCGCGATTGGTGACAAAAGGATATACTCAAAGACAAGGAGTTGACTTTGAGGAAACCTTTTCTCCAGTTACAATGTTCAAGTATATAAGGATATTGCTAGCCATAGCTGCATGGTATGACCATGAGATATGGCAGATGGATGTCAAGACAAGCCTTTCTTAATGGGGATATTAAGGAAGAGATTTACATGTCTCAACCTGAAGGGTTTACATCTGTCGGAAGTGAGCATATGGTATGCAAACTTCAAAGATCTATTTATGGTCTAAAGAAGGCATCTAGGAGTTGGAACCTCAGATTCGATAGTACAATCAAAGAGTTTGGTTTTACTAAGAATCATGAGGAACCCTGTGTGTATAAGAAGGCCAGTGGGAGTGCTGTGACATTCCTGGTGCTGTATGTTGATGACATTCTACTCATTGGGATGATGTAGGAATGTTGCAATCAACTAAGATATGGTTAGCGAGTAAGTTCTTGATGCAGGACTTGGGTGAAGCATATTTTTTATTGGGAATACAGATCTATAGAGATAGATCAAAAAGATTGCTTGGTCTCACCCAGTCCACATACATTATTACCATCGTGAAACGGTTCTCGATGGATGAGTCCAAGAGAGGACATCTACCAATGTGTCATGGCTTGTCCCTATCCAAGTCTATGCCTCCCAAGACTGATGCAGAGATAGCGGCGATGACAAGCATTCCTTATGCATCTGCGATTGGTAGCATCATGTATGGGATGATATCTACACGTCTTGACGTAGCTTTCGCACTAAGTGTAGTGAGTAAATATCGATCGAACCCTGGTCTTCCACATTGGAAAGCTGTGAAAGACATCCTCAAGTATTTGAGAAGGACCAAAAAGTTGTTCTTGGTCTATGGGGTGGAGAACTGAAATTGGAATGCTATACCGACTCTAGCTTCCAAAGCGATATCGATGAATCGAAGTTAACCTCTGGGTTCGTATTCTTGCTCAAAGGTGCTGTTGTCTCTTGGAAGAGTTCCAAGCAAGACAGTACTGCGGATTCCACCACTGAGGCCGAATATATTGCTGCATCAGAGGCAGAGAAAGGAGGCTGTTTGGATAAGGAATTTCGTCCAAGAGTTGGGCGTCATTCTTAATAGAGTTGCTCCTGTCCGGGTGTTGTGTGACAACACGGGAGCCATTGCTCAAGCAAAGAAGCCGAGGTCTCATCAGAAGTCCAAACATGTATTGAGAAAGTATCACATTCTCCGACAGATTGTGGAAAGAGGAGATGTCTCGATTGACAAAGTCGGCACCGCAGATTATGTTGCTGATCCGCTAACTAAGCCTTACCTGGACCATTGTTCGAGAAGAATCGCGAATCGATGAGTTTGAAGCATATGGGTAGTTGGCTCTAGTACAAGTGGGAGATTGTTAGAGTAGGTGTCCATCGAGCCAAATTTTGGCCGAGGGTTCATGTTTAAACTCTACGTATAAACAATCTTTATTTTAATAATATTTAAAATTATTATTTTGGCAATTCTTTATCTGTATATCCATGCTTGTTGCATAGATAAAGCCCTTAAATATACAAATATTAGAAAGAATATGAGATGCTCATATGATTAGTATCATGAAACTCATATTTGTAATACTGTATATTCTAAATGGTTCCTAGTCGATTCAGCTGCCGCTAAGAAGGATATAGGCCGCTCGAGTTCGAGACTAGTATCTGCGATGTGAGTACAATGTTTCATTGGTAGGGGACATTGTGATGTCCGAACATGCAGATAGGTGCTCCTTGTAGAGTGCACTGAACAACCCTCCATAAAGGACTTTCCAAATGTTTCTCACTTATCGAGTGAAAAATTCCTAGTTTATGGTTGTACACCATTAGTCCTTATGACCCGGGACAACATTGAGACTCTATGTGCTAGAATTACACTTTGACTTGTTTACCGACTCTCCTGGGGTCATCAGGTGGCAAGGTTGGGTGTTTTGTCGAAACGTATAGGAGTCGATGCATTGTAGTCGGGGATTCACCGCTTACCTTGGGGTATGAAAATCCTATGTGATATCATGTGTATGTAGTTTGAAATCTCTTATCAGAGTATGATGGTAATTAAGAAAGGGGTTTCTTAGATTACATCATCGATGCAACTACGACATGACACATAGTATCGATTCATTGACAACTCATGATATACCAATGGTTGTTGAATCGATCGGGATATATGAGTTGAATGGACCGTACTGTACGCTAACCATAATTGAATGGTTCTTGCAGGCTACTATCATTTGATACCTAGGGAATCATGTAAGCGATGCTGGTAGGCGTTTAACTTGATTGGTTGGGTACTATCAGACTTGAGTTCTGACATTCTTGTTATCAAGGAGTTGTTAAGTAAGATTGAGTAATTGGGGTATGCTCATATAAGGACATGTTTAGTCCGAATCACATGGACATATGAACCCACGGCTAGTTGTATCAATGAACCATTGAGGGCCACACAAGTATTAGCTTTCTAGATCCCGTTGAGAAGTAAAATAGTTCAATGTGTTGAACGGCTTATAAAGGAGTTTATAGGCGTAAGGAAAATAGAAGTATGACTTCTATGAGAGAAATGTAATTTTTAATTTATGAATGTGTTCCTAAATTAAAAGGTTGGCCAAATAAATAATGTATTTGAAAATTGTGATTTTCATAAAAATTATTATGGACTAAATTAAATTAATTCAAGTGTTGAATTAATTAAACACTAGTGGGCCTAGTAGAGTCCAAATAATTAAATTAATTCAAGTGTTGAATTAATTAAATAACATTGGGACTTTTAGAGCCCAATTGGAAATAATTATTTAACTAGTGGACTTGAGTAAAATCAAGTAAAGTTTAATTGGGCTCAAATATGTTTGAGACAATTTAAATTAAAAGTCCATGGGCCCTTTGTAAACGTTACAAGCCCACTTGATTTGCATGCTTGGGAGGTGAAAGGTTGTGGAATACTTTTGATTAAAAAATTGGCATGACATGCACATGCTAGCTTTTGCTTTTCCCACAACCAAGGCAAGTCATTCACTCATCCCATTCACTCTCAATTGGCCGAAAATTAGCACACACATTCTCTCAAAAATTTGGTTCTTTAATTGTTGAAGATTTCCTACACTTCTCAAAGAAAAAATCCTCATATTTTTCTAGTGCAAAATATGAGGGAATCTACCTAGTTGGTGGTGGGCTTGATTTTGAAGGAAGTACTCAAGGACAAGGAGAGCTTGTAGATTTGTCTTGACTTTGAAGAGCCAAGTTGTTTACAACTTGGTTGGAGCCATTACATCAATCTTTGAGATTGATAGGTAATATTTTAAACACCCTATGAATGTCATAGTCTGTGTTTTTGTATATGCTACATCGTAGTACATGAGAGGTGCGAAACTTTCTCTTTAAATTTCGGTTTTCTTGTTTTGAAAACATTTTGTTGCTTCCGTTGTGAATTTGAGCACCTAATATCGATCCCTTTCACATAATAAATACCAAGAGTTCAATCTGCAAAGCATCAAAAGATCATCTCAAGAACATACATCAAATCGTATCACTGAAATGATCAATACTTAACTGTTCAAGTATAACCGGTCCGACTATAGTAGGTCAAGGTGAATACTGCAACTCGAGCTAATAAAAAACAACCAGTTGAATTAATCAAAGCACAATATGCTACCAGCTTTCGATTGACATAATATTTCCCAAAGAGTCGAAAGTTAATCAACTTTTAAGAGGATAAAAGAGATAAATTCAGAAAAATAAAAGGGACATCAAATTGCATTTAATTAAGTGTATGATGATTGAATCGACAAGGAAATTCTGTCGTGAGTTAATATAGATAATCGTTGAAAAGAATTTTTCGATTTTTGAAGTTTTTCAAGTATAAATGTACAGATTCCAAAGTAAAGAAAAATAAGGAACAAATGATAAGCAAATGAGAACATTACGTATTTTAAGTATGCATTACAAGATCTTGAGCACACTTATTTTTGAAACTTCAATCTGCTCACTAAGCACACGTCTATCAGTTCATTTTAGATCTTCTAAGGATCATTTGTGCTGCCATATCAACTCAAAGCATCAAAGCTGACTATTGGTTTTTATATTGGTTTCTTGCCAATCGAGGGTTCTTTAAAAATCATAAGTTGTTGAGTGGCCATTAAGAATTTGATTTTTGCAATAATAAGTCCTAGTCGAAGTGGATTGTTAAAAAATGTTATAAAACCAAAGTCTTTTATTGGATTCAATCCTAAGTAGAAGAAATGTGACGTATGAGTATTTATCTCCGAACAACATAAATTATATCTTGTTACTTTATGCATTCTTACACTTCTTACTCTTATTTCAAGTCGTTTGTTAACTTGTGCTTAATTGAGGGTTCTTAGCCAATCGAGGGTTCTTTAACAAGAATAAGTTGTTGAGTGGTCATTAAGAATTTGATTTAGGCAATAATAAGTCCTAGTCGAAGTGGATTTTTTGCAATTTTTTAATTTTAAGTGGTCTAGGGAAGTGTAGCTTTTCAAAAAATTGGCTTAAAAACCTAAAATTATTAAAGGCAACTCGTTTTTGAGCAAACATTTTAATAGAGTTTATTCACCCCTCAAAACATTTTTCTGATCCGAACATAATGTTAGAGTAGGTGCCCGTCGAGCCAACTGTTGGCCGAGTGTTCACAATGATACTCTATGTATAAACGATCTTTATTTTAATAATATTTGAAATTATTGTTTGGCACATCTTTATCTGTATACACATGCTAGTTGCATAGATAAAGCCCTCGAATATACAAATAGTAGAAAGAATATGAGATGCTCATATGATGAGTATCATGAAACTCATATTTGGAATACTGTATATTCTAAACAGTTCCTAGTCAATTCAGCCGCCGCTAAGAATGATATAGGCCGCTCGAGTTCGAGACTAGTATCTGCGATGTGAGTACCATGTTTCATTGGTAAAGGACATTGTGATGTCCGAGCATGCAGATAGGTTCTCTTTGTAGAGTGCACTGAACAACCCTCCATAAAGGACTTTCTAAGTGGTTCTCACTTATCGAGTGGAAACGTCCTAGTTTATGGTTGTATACCATTAGTCCTTATGACTCGGGACAACATTGAGACTCTATGTGCTAGCCTTGCACTTTGACTTATTTACCGACTCTCAAGGGGTCATCAGGTGGCAAGGTTGGGTGTTTTGTCGAAACATATAGAAGTCGATGCATTGTAGTCGGGGATTCACCGCTTACCTTCGGGTATGGATATCCTATGTGATATCATGTGTATGTAGTTTGAAATCTCTGATCAGAGTATGGTAGTAATTAAGAAAGGGGTTTCTTAGATTACATCATCGATGCAACTACGACATGACACATAGTATCGATTCATTGACAACTCTCGATATACCAATGGTTGTTGAATCGATCGGGATATATGAGTTGAAGGGACTGTACTGTACGCTAACCATAATTTAATGGTTCTTGCAGGCACTATCATTTGATACCCAGGGAATCATGTAAGCGATGCTGCTAGGCGTTTAACATGATTGGTTGGGTACTATCAGACTTGAGTTCTGACGTTCTTGTTATCTAGGGGTTGATAAGTAAGAATGGAGCAATTGCGGTATGCTCGTATAAGGACATGTTTAGTCCGAATCACATGGAGATGTGAACCCACGGCTAGTTGTATCAATGAACCATTGAGGGCCACACAAGTACTAGCTTTCTAGATCCCTTTGAGAAGTAAAATAATTCAATGTGTTGAACGGCTTATAAAGGAGTTTATAAGCGTAAATAAAAATAGAAGTATGATTTCTATAAGGAGAATGTAACTTTTTATTTGAGGAAGTGTTCCTAAATTAAAATTTGGCCAAACGAGTAATGTATTTGAAAATTGTAATTTTCATATACATTATTATGGACTAAATTAAATTAATTCAAGTGTTGAATAAATTAAACACTAGTGGACCTAGTATAGTCCAAATAATTAAATTAATTCAAGTGTTGGATTAATTAAATAACATTAGGCCATGTAGAGCCCAATTAGAAATAATTATTAAACTAGTGGGCTTGAGTAAAATCAAGAAAAGTTTAAATAGCTCAAAAGTAGTTTGGGACATTTAAATAAAAGTCCATGGGCCTTGTAATTGTTACAAGCCCATGTAGAAGCCATGCAAGGGAGGTGAAGGGTTGGAGGCAACTTTTTCAATATCCAAGGCTTGGCATGCAACTTTTTGCTTTTGCTTTTTGCCCAACCAAGAAAAATGTTTTCTCCTTCTCTCCTACTACACTAGATGGCCGAAATTTACCTCTACTCACTCTCCAATTTTTCTTCTTCAATGGTTGAGGAAACAATACACTTCTCAAAGAAAAATGCTCTAATTTTTCTAGTGCAAAATTAGAGTGGTTCTAGCTAGTTGGTGGTGGGCTTAATATTTGAGCAAAGTGGGCTCAAAGGAAAGCTTGAAGATTGTCTTGCCATTCAAGAGCTAAGGTGTTTACACCTTAGTTGGAGCCATCATCAATCTTTTAAAATTGATAGGTATATTTCTATAAACACCCTATGTATGACATTTTGTTGTTTTTATATTTGCTACACACAATAGTATTGAGGTGTTCGGTTTTCTTGCTAAAAAATAAATTTTGAACTTCCGTTGCGCATTTGAACACCTTATTCGATCCCCTTTCACATATATCAATTGAATAGTTTACTATAGTTACATATTAATTTGTCTATTTATCCATAATTTGTATACAAATTTGTTTTTTTACACAATTAATTACTACTATTGTTACTTTAATACTTAAAATACTACTAGAATTTTTTTTTTATTTTAAAAAAACTAAATTTCGAAATATACATTTTTATTTCAAGAATATATATTTATAGATATGCAAGCAATATCTACCGTCAATCACATAATTTAAAAATAAAAGGTATTCAACTACTGGGGGAAAGTATTGCAGCTTAAAAGAGCTCAAATAAACAACATGCAAGTCTTGTAAAACCATAAACATATAAATATTAAAATGTAAGAAAATATCCATGATAACTCTCAACTCATAAACATGATGTGCGGAAAAAGTATGATCCTCGGGCTAATGTGCGCTTATCCAACTCCACTTACTCAGTCTTCGGCGCCTCCAATCTCCTAATCAATATGCTCACCTGCATCATTCACACATAGTGAGTCTAAAGACTCAACACCCTGAATCGTTATAACAAGTAGATACACCTAGAATGCAACAGTGAAAAGTACTGTAATTAAAAATACATTTCATGAGCTTCAAATCGTAAGCATAAACATAACATGATAAAACATAAACATGTTCCTATCGCATCATGTCAACATATATGTATTCACTTTTTTTTTAATTGAATTTCGATTATTAGTTGTGACTTTCGTATCATTGTATTAGTCAATGGATCTATCTACATATTCAGCGGTACTCGGCGGCGGGGACATTAGCGATAGTATTACCCATCTACTGAGCCTTAGCCTTACATGTCATCGTATCATCATATTAGTCACAACCAACTCCCTTCCTCCAAAAAAAAAAAAAACATGTCATCGTATTCATCACTTATAAAATTATGCGTATACGTAAATTTCTTTAAAATCAAGCATGTAGCGTATTTTTCATATTTCATAAAAGTCATGTTCATGATATCATAAACATTTAAAACATGAAATTTCTGTGATCAAGGCGCTGCAAGGACTGCTAACTCGACCCGACTGCAAAATGACCATTTTGTCCATGGAAACCCTAATTGACCGTTTTACCCCTAGACCCCAAAATTTCGACCTGAAGCCAACCAAACTCCTCAAAACATAATTATAATCGTTTCTTAGACGTAAAATTGAGCACATTTCATAATTTATATGATTCGTTTTAAAACTTGGACTGGGGTCCCGGTTTTAACCCGAATCAACCCGAAACTTGACCAAACTTTCCCAAATTTTAACCACAACTTATTCACACCCTACCAACCCCTGAACAACACAATTCCATCTGTTTTGAACCACTTAAAGATCGCTACTACCCGCTGAATTTTCTACACTCATAAGCCCTAACCCTAGTTACACCCACAGCCCCGAATTCGATCCTAGACAAAAAACCAACGGGTCCAGCAGCACTTAACCTACTATCCTAAGACCAAGATCAAGCCGTGGAATCACTATTGGACCAACCAAACCCATGCTCACAGCCCCATGCACGTGGGTTGCTCGGCTTGTCCGAAATTTACACTAACATTCCACATACTCTTGGCATTGGCCCTAACCTCACGTCCAGCAGCCCATGAAACATGCCCGGCCTCGTTACCCACCAAGTTCTAAACCATGGACTAGACCAAGCCCGTTCATGCTGCTCCCATCCCTTTCCCTCGATCTAGCCATAACGAGTCTTACCCTAGAAAAACCCATCGGCCTTCACCTTATCTCGACCGACCCTCGACTTCAGCACCTTGACACCTTCGATCTCAGCCTACACGACCCTTAAAAGACTTATATTGAGCATCCTCTTGCACCAAAACATGAGTTATATGCAAAAAGGTAGGCGTGTTTCACGACAAACCTTGAAAATACGATGCAACGTATTATATCTATGCATTCCGCATGTAAACACACGCACATTAGCATAAAATAATGTGAATGATGAGAAAAAAAGATTTATGGCGTGCCTTGGCGTTATTACGCTCGAAAACATTGATACAAACGCGTAGAACTTGCACCGGAGATATGAGGAATGATTTCTTTCCAAGACTTTGAAGAATTTCGAAGGAGAGGGCTGGAGGGTTTTTTTTCCCGAAAAGATGCTGCTGGACAATTAGAGGGGCGACCGAGTGGAGTGTGCTAGGGTTAGGGTTTGATAATTGTGTTTAAGTTAATATAAATATGCACTAATGGGCGCTTGATAAAAATTAAAGGGGTTAAAAGGATTTAAGACCCATTAAGCAATAAAATAATCACATCAGGTCCAATAACACTCCCAAAAAATATTTCGTTTCGGTACGTTTTAAAAAATATTGCATGAATCATCAAAACGTCCTCTGACTCGCTAAAATTTGTGTAGCAGTTAAAATACGACCTAGCCCATTTTCGAAATTTTCACTTAATTACACCATACATTAAATAATTAAATATAATTATCTAATAAAAATATTTTTCCTGATTATCCTCGATCTTCGTTCCTCGTTCGAGCGCGAAACACAATTTAAAACCCCAATACATGAAACTTCAAATAAACCACGAACTAAACCACATATCCATACAATAATCATGTAATAAAATAATTAACACATTTTTTAGTAAAACCCTAGATTGCATGCAGTCAGGTTACATAGTTCGAATTTTCTAGATCTTACAACTGTTTAGTCACATCAAGCTAAATCATATAATTATAGTTGTAATATAATATAATTCTTATAGAATTTTTTGCAAGATTTTCATAAACTTTTTGTATAAATTTCTATGATTTTGTACCTAATTATAACATATTATTTTTATTCATTTTTTTGAACTAGTAATTAATTGACATAGATAACATATTTATATTAGTAAACTAGTGAGATGCATACGTTTTGCATGTGTTATTATTATTTTAGTTTGATCAAATAATAATAAACAATTAACACAAAATTATTTACAATTTAGAAGAGTTGTTCAATTTAAAGGGAAATTTTGTTTAGATTTTTTTTTTATGCAAAATATTGAGTGACTTGAGGAGGTTTTAGTAGGGTAAAGAGGTTTTTAAGGTAGTTATTATAAGGGTCTCATACTTAATAATATAATAATATATAATAGTATAGATAAATTTAACAATTTAAAAGTTAATTTATTCAATCCTTACATGTATATGTGGATTTGTATTTATGTTTGTAAATTTTTAAAATGCATCACTGTATTAATAAATTTTTTTTAAAAATTGATTTTTTAATTCATTTTAACATTTTAAATTAATATGTAAACCGTCCTATTTTTATAAAATAAATTATATTCAGACATTGAAAAATAATATTCTTTTCACATGAATACATATTATCAATTCAAACACAAAGTTAATTATCTTTTAAGAAAATTATCTTGACCGGATCCATTATATTAGGAGCATCATCATTGAGCTACAATAGATCGATTTTGAAATACTAAACACCGATGAATTAAATCGAGCTTGATTTTCAAACCAAACGGAAGACACTCAAAATAATCTTTCGTAGAAACCGATTTAATATTTTGTAAAGTATTTAAAATATATGCAAGTTAAATGAGTAAAATATTTTGGTTGAAGCATTTTACTGAACACTTGGTATGCAATATTTTGGTATTTGAAGATCACATAAAATGATAAGTAAATACAATAAATAAATAGACACAAATTTTTTTATGTATGTTCGGAGATTAAAAAATCATGTCACCCTTTCTTCCCCTTGGTAAGGATCCACTAGAAGTCTTTGATTTATACAACATCTTATACAAACCCATTTCAACTTAGGACTTATCTCTTGACTAATTGAAACTCCTAGCACACTCTCGATGTATATGTGTGAGTGGTAGTGTGTGAGGAATTCATGCTTTACAGTATACATCTCAAATGTAACCTCACAAGCTTGTGCTCTCAACTAGCAGATTTTTTAATGCTAACTGCCCATGCTTTGAATTCCCTTCAAAATCTCTTGTTTGATATTCAAGATGTTGTATTTATAGGCTCCAACAATTATATACGTTAGATTCAAGAATATGACCGTTTGAAAAATTTTTGTACTGTTTCTGAAATTACAACGGTCAAATTTTCCTTGCTGGGCATTTTCCCGAGTTTAAACTGGTCAACTGCTCAGCTGATCAATTTTGGTCAACTAGTTCAGTTTCAGCTGTTCTGGTTCAGTTAAACTGGTCTGGTTCAGTTCAAGTGGTTTTGTTCAGTTTCAGTTGCTCTAGTTCAGTTTCATATGGTGTGCTGAAATCAGCCTAGCTGATTTTAGTTTGTGCAGAACCAATAGCTTCATCGTTATTTATCAACATCTTAAACTTCGATTCAGACTTTGACTTCTGAATATGATTTGTATATCATCGTCTTATCTTACCAACGCATACTAAATTTGAAACGTCCACTACTCATTTTTCTTAAAAATTACTAGAAATTTTTTTATTTCATTTCGTCCGAACACTTCTATATATATATTTTTTTAAAATAACTTTACGCTATTTTAAAAATAAAACAACCAAATATATTCGAAAATTCAAATAAAATAATTCAAAACATAATTCGTCAATCGTTTACCAAATCTAAACTTAACAATATTTCAAAATAACCTAACTCTAGCATATTCTCAAACCATTTAAAAGCATCATAAAAATATTTAACGTAAATTTAAATCATAAACTTAATAAGAATGCGGAAAACTAGCATTGGTCCTCGGGTTATGTGCACCTACAGTCAAGTAAGATGTTGCATCAAGTCCCTCAACAACATCAACATCATGCTCACCTGCATCGATCATATCTAGTGAGTTTATTGATTCAGCAAACCATAACCACAACCATAATATCATGTAATACATATACATTCACAAGCAACAGTGAAATACTTTTACTTAAAATAACATTTCATGAACATGCATAAACTTAAACATTTTTCCTTTCATCATAAACATTTTCCTTTTCATCATATACGTATATGTTTACCTTTTCGTTGAATTCAAATCGTTAATTGTGACTTTGGTATTAGCTGAAGGTCGATGAATCCATCTACGTGTAACCACAGTACTGGGCGACAGGACATCAGCGACACTCTCACCCGTCAACTAGCCTTGTCCTTACATTTCATCATAATCATCGTACAATCGTATTAGTCACAATTACCTCCCCTCCTTCAACTTTTAGTATTTTTATCAATTATTAAAATTCAAGCATATAATAATCATTTTTCTTTTAGACCAAGCATCCAACATATCTTTTAGAATTATCATTTCATCAGAAAATTCAATAAAAATTTAAAATAAACATATCAAAATATTTTACAGCATTCATGTCACGCCCCGAGTCCGAAGCATCGGTGACATCCGGCATTGTTTAACAATTAAATTGAAAACAATAAAGCCTCGCATCAAATCAAACCAGTCTTTTTCATAAAATAATATTGTCTTTTACAATGACAATGAGAAATGAAGGTTACATCAGAGTTTTCGAAATACAAAAAAACAATAATTTGAAGCCTATTCTTGATCACTGATTCACCAACCCCAGAATGCATCCTGCTCCTCTTCATTTACTTGCTCTTCATCCTTATCTGAAATTTGTAAAGGGTGAGTGTTTTGGGAAACAATCAGCAAGTGGGGGTCGATCGATTTCCAATGATACATATAGATCTTAATCCTTAAAACATTTCTTTTATCAAACTTTCAAAACTTATAACAGTTAACTTATCATGTCGAAACGAACGATTATAACATATCAGATTTTACAGAATGGTTCAGAAACAGATCAGATCAGATCATATACAGAACATAACAAATCGGAACAAACAGAACACTGTTACTCATCTCATCTCCATTGTCAAATTGTCCCCAATATGTTAGTCCTCTAAGGGGTGAGGCCAGAACATGGTTTTATACCCACCAATGGGGGCCAGACAGAACATGGTTTTATACCCACCAATGGGGGCCAGACAGAACTACAAATCTCGTCCCATTTCAAATTCGAATCGTAATAGTGCAACAAAGATTTCAGACTTATCAGACAGAACTTTTCAGATTTTCAGATTTCAGAGTTTTCATACTGACACAGCGGAATCAAAGAATTTCGAATATCATAAGAAACATATAATCGATCGAAATTTTAAACAGACAGAAGTCATATTTTTCAAAATGAAGACACACAGATATGCATGTCATGATATACATATTCAAGTTTAAAAATACAAACGAATATATAACAAAAGCCCACTTACTTAATTTTATTTGGTGCGAAGCTTTCCTTTGATTTTTCGGCAGCACTTCGACGTAACTTTAACAAGTACTGTCTTCACTCCGGCAGCACTTCCGCACAGTATGGCAGCTACGGACTACACGAACAAGACCTCTTTCTTCTTTCTTGATCTCGGCCGTGACTTGTGAAGGGTGAGGGGAAGCCGAAAATATGGAGTATGGTGGAGAGAGAAAGGCCGAAAATTGTAAGCCTTTTTGGAATGGATTTGTCTTGCATGTGATCTCATATTTATAGGCCAAATTTCTTGTCTCTTCACTTAGCCCATGACCGAATTCTTGGTACTCAAGTATGTGAGTAATTGTGATTCATGCATTCCTTAATTCCAAGATACCCATAATTGTGGTTCATGTATTCTCCAAGAGTCACCTTAATCTTCAATAGATCATTTCTTACATTATTAATATGTCTCAATCCCTTAGCTCCTTCTTTTGTTTAGCTCCAATGCCATTTCTTGCATCATAATTGTGTCTTGATCTCCTAGCTCATCCCTTAGCTCCTCCATGGATTTCCTCAAAGGTTATTTCTTACACTATGATCTTGTCTAAACCTTTAGCTCTCATTTTAGGACAAACATGGTTGAGCTTCCTTGAGCTGAAAGATTGCGTCTTTGAGCTGGGGTTTTACTCCTCTCATGAAAACTCTTTGATGGACATGATTAGTTGCAGCTTGGCCTCCCGTAATTGTGTTTCTTCTCGAACTTTGAAACCACTTCCTCGAGTTACACTAACTGAAAATCTTATTTACTTTGTATCGAAAATATCGGGTTCTCACAATTCAGGGTACTGCCAGAACGTTTACTATTTTTCAGGTGTAAAATGATCGTTTTACCCCTAGACATAAGATTTCTCGATTTTTGACTTTTTCTTACTTTCGTTGACACTAGACCATCCCAAATAATTATTTAAGCTTAAATTAAATTTTTCATATTTTTATTATCTTAAATTCATGGATTTCTATTTAATTTCATAATTATTAATTAGTATAGCGTTTTAATCCCGAATTAATTCAAGCCTTAATATTAAATTCCCAAATTTTAAACATAGACTTTTTATTGCCTAAATTACCCTTTTGAGCCAGGAGCCACCCCCGTGGACCCACGGTTCAAGCCCTAAGCTTTTAAACCCAATATTCGAACCCTAAAAAGAAACCCTCGAGCCACCTTGCGATTTCTTCGAGCCAAACTCTGCCGAGGCCATCTATGGACCCTAGTGAACCCACTAGACCCGCACTAACTCACGCTGCAACTCCTTGCACGTTTAAAGAGCCGCATGACCTAGTTAAAAACCTAGGACTCTACGCAACTCGGCTAGGACTCCTACCCTCGAGCCACCGCCGAGCCCTCACGCTCTGGACCCTAACAGGACCCTATCAAACCTAGCCTATACCCCCTGGACAAGCCGCAACATTCCTGTGCACAACTACTATCTCGGATGTCTTGGGAAGAGTCCTAGCTCGCTTGGTCTCTTTCCTAGTCGTTGTGCTTGAGTCATAGCCACGCTAGGACTCTTCCTCACAACCAACCATGTCCAGCCCGAGCCTTGATCAAGCCCTGGTCCAGCCGTTCACTGATTTCCCCTTAACCGAACCTTTGAACTCCAACATGCAATAATTTTCGTTCGAGCCTAGTTCCTAGCGTGTGCAGCCTTGGTATAAGCTTGTCTAGGCCCTTAAACTTGACCTTTTTTATTTTCCTAGATGGCAGCCCCTTTATGCATCAATAACACAAGTTTTGCATTATGTAAAATTACTTATTTAATTTTTAAAATGAAGTTTTTTATGATGCATGATTTATGATTCGTATTATTTTAAATTATTACGTGTTTATTAAATGCACGTTAAAATGTTTTCTTGAGTTTTATGTTTCAGGCGAATATTTGATATGGGATCGGGAAAAGAGACCTGAGACGATTTAGGTGATGTCTGTTATTGTGCTATTTTATTTCAAGTCAAGAAAATTTGTATTTTAAATGATTTAGAGCATTTTAAAGCCTAATTAAATTTATTAAGTGATTTTGAGATTTTAAACTTTTCAAAAATACTAAGTTTAGTTGTGGGGATTTTAAACCTTGTAAATTATTTTATTAAATCTTTAGTGGGGTTTAATAATTAGATTAGTAATGTTTAATTCTAATTATTTAATTAATCACTTTTAACCCCTAAATTAGTTAATTAAGCCAAAAGTCCTACCTAATTAAACACACACGCACACACACGTTGCAAACTTGGAGATTTTCTAGGGTTCTTGAGTTCTTTCAGCAACCACCTTCCCCCTTGCAAATTTGTGGAAATTTACGTCCCTTTTTTGAGCAAGAATCGTGTAGCAAGCGTTCCCCAGTCATCTCCTTAGTCAACCGCGTCGATATTTATTATCTTCGAGCGTTTAGACACAAAGGCATGTATATTCTTTAATTTCAGCATCGATCTCGTCGTAGTAACTAATTTGATGCGTATGGTACGTAAAAATTCATTGTGTTATGCAAAGTTTGAGCGAAAAATTTTGGAAATAATTTTGAATCTATTTTAGATCTCAAAAACCGAATCTGCTGTCATTTCGAATCCTGCGATTTTTTATTTGGTTTTCTGTAAAAACGTTCAACATATAAAACATAGTACATTTCGATACTTTGATTTGACAGTAAATGAGTGAGTTATGATCATTCTCGTGTGACTGCTCAAACTGTGATGTTATAAAATATGTTCTTCATGTTCCTTGAGTTTTATTTGTTGCAGGCTTTATTGGAAATCTCCGGGTGATCATTGCTGCGTTTAGGTATGTCGTGTGTTGTGAGCAGATGTTTTGGTGTTTCGTTTGGGTCAGTAAAGGTGTGAGCGCATTAGAAGTCATAGGGAAGCGATTGGGTCGAAGATGGCATTTTTTGGGGTTTAGTTCACACATGGTTAGCACCACAGCGCTGCATTTGGAGCGCTACTGCGCTGCATTTGGAGCGCTACAGCGCTGCTAGTTCATTTCTTGGGAAATGTTCATACTCCATGTAAAGGTTGTTTCGGGTTCGTGGTCATGGTTTAGTATGTTGATTAAACGTGGTCAAGTCCCGAGGGGTCTAGAAAGTCATAAGTTATTTAATTAACTTGGTGGTGAGTTTCAATAGTATGGTTAAGTTATGGAATTTTAAGTTGTTGGATTAATGTATTAGTATGTATGTGCAGTAGTAGCCTAAGCGAGATCCAATGAAGCCTCAACACTATGTAAGTACGTTTGACATGCAAAAAGAGTTTGTTTTATGTTTTTGAGTATGCGATTTGTCTTGTGACCAATTATGAACGGGTTTAAAAGCCGGAGAACTTGTCCGAGGACCTCTCTACCGAGGTAAAGCGTGATCGGGTTATGATCAGGATTGGGAAGCGATAAAGCATGACCAGGGACCAATCCACCTAGTAAAGCATGATCGGGATCTTATGTATGGGGTAGTGGACATCCCTAGAAGCCTAGTACTGGGGTTTAGTCTGATCAGGCGCATTATGTTATGGGTCACTTTCTATGAAACATATATCTACACAAAATGATGATGATTATGTATGTTTAAGTATGTATGTGTTGCAAGCACGTTTATGAAATTTTTTTATAAAATGATGGCACATCTATATTTATGTAAGTATGCTCAAAGTTTAAATATGTATTGGGATACTTTAAAATGCATGTGGATTTATTATGTATTACTTGCTACTCTCAGTTTATACATGTTGAGTCTTTAGACTCACTAGACTTGATCGATGCAGGTGAGGACGAGTTTGAGGAGACGAGAAGCGGAGACCAATGAGATGGCTCGAACTGGGCGGAGGACTAACCCGAGGACCGCTTAAGTTTTAAGGACTTTTATGCATGTTGAACTCATTTACTCTGATTTAATGAATTACTTTATGTTGTTTTAAATCAGTACTTTTTTAAAGTTCGTTTACATTTCAAATAATTGATCAAGCATTTTATTTACAAGTGTATTTTGATAAATGGTAAATTATTTGAGAAAAAATTTTATTTCCCACAAATTCTAAGTATGTTCAAACGTACGGTACGTCACAGTTGGTATCAGAGCGGTGTTCTTGTAAAGGGTTATGCCTGCTGCCAGTTGCGAGAAGCTCACAAAGTCACGTCTCAAATCTATAAGTTTTAAAGATTTTAAATTCTTTCATGTAGTAAGCGTCAAAGTCATGATTTCATCATGTACATGTTAAAATCGATTTACGTGCATCTTATTATATGGATATTATTTTCTTGCATGATTGGTTTGCGTGTTGGGTAAAGTTTAGAACAGTATGGCTCCTAGACATATGATTGCACGTGGAGCAGGTGAAGAGGGCAGAGAGGCTCGGGACGAGGAGAGGGCTACTCCTCCTTGCCCACTGCTAGATATGCAGGCACATATGCTTGCAGGGATGACTCATTTCTTCGCACAGTTTGTGGGGAACAATGATGGAGTAGAGACTGGAGAGAGACCACCCAGGCCAGAGGCGGTGTATGAGAGGTTCAGAAGGATGGACCGAAAGGAGTTCTCGGGGACTACTGACCGATGATAGCTGAGGGATTGATTAAGTCCATGGAGGTGATATTCACATTTATGGAACTGCAGGATGCAGACAGAGTCAGATGCACCAGTTTTCTATTAGCAGGAGACGCTAGATTGTTGTGGGAGAGCGCGTCTGCGGCAGTAAACTTGCAGACCCTTACTTGGGAGGGTTTCAAGGAGGTTTTTTACTCCAAGTACTTAACCGTCGAGATTTGCTCCTGATTCACTAGTGAGTTCATGACTTTGAGACAGGGATACAGCAGCATGGTAGAGTTCGTAAGGAAGTTTGAGAGGGGGTGTCACTTCGTACCCCTAATTGCAAATGATGCCTGGGAGAAGCTGAGGCATTTCATCGATGGGTTACGGTCGGTCTTGCGTCGTGATGTTCGAGTGGCTGGTCCTACCACTTATGCTATTGGCATGTTGAGAGCCTTGGCAGTAGAGCAGGACCAGAGGGATATCGAGAATAACAGGCAAGGACAAGAGGCCCTATCAAGCACTCCAGAAGCACCATTCCCTGCAGCAGCAGTTTAAGAGGCCTTTCCAGGGACAGCAGGGAAAGAGGTCATTTCAAGGACCACCGAAAGGCAAAGGTCCTATGCCGCAAAATAAGGCTCCTCAGAAGCCTAGTGAGTACCCACTGTGCCCGAAATGCAACAGTCAACATATGGGACAGTGTTTATGGGGCTCAGGCAAATGCTTCAAGTGTGGAGCCAGTGATCACATGCTGAAGGACTGCCCGTAGTGGAGGCAGCCAACTCAGGGGAGAGTGTTCGCCATGCATGCCAAGGAGGCGAACCCAGACACTACTCTACTGACTGGTAACCTACTTAATTCAGCATAGTACTTATTTTTGGTCATGCATGCTTCGAATTTTGCTTGGGGATTTTAGTATGTTGTTTTCGTATTTTCGAGACTTTGGATAGAAATTTCCAACTATTCATGAGGCTAAGATTAGTATTTTTGGGTATAATTTTTTGCGTTGTGATAACGTCCTTCAAAAAACATCTTCATAAATAGAGTAGCCACGAAGTCCTTGTTAGATTCCGAGGCCACACACTTGTTTATCTCAGAGACATTCGCTGAATATTTGAATGTCAAGTCCATTGGACTCGATGTGAGCTATTCTGTGACAGTCCCATCAGGGGAGGAGTTATCAGCTACTAGCATGGTCAGAGATATCGATCTTGAACTACAGGGCCACCTGGCTTACACCGATCTGATTGTGTTGCCAATGCCAGAGTTTGATATTATCTTAGGGATGGACTGACTGATGAAGAACAGAGTTCTAATTGAATTTCAGAAAAGGTCAGTGTCGGTGACTGTTTGGCATGGAGCAATTTCTTTTTGAGCAAGACAGGTGGAGAAATTTCCCTCGCATGATCTCTTGCATGCAGGCACGGAAAACTTATTAATAAGGGGTGTCGGCGTTCTTGGCCAGTATTATTTCAACACCTGACGTACCCACCCCATCGATTCTGATGTACCAGTTGTCAGAGATTTTCTTGATGTGTTCCAAGACGACGTCACAGGGCTTCCACCGGAGAGAGAGGTGGAGTTCTCCATTGACCTTATGCCAGGAACTGTGCCAATCTCTAATGCACCGTACCGTTTGGCTACAGCAGAGATTTTAGAGCTCAAGCAACAAATTCAGGCGCTTCTAGACAAAGAATTCATCCGCCCTAGTTTCTCACCGTGGGGCGCACCAGTGCAATTCGTAAAGAATAAAGATGGGAGCATGAGGTTGTGTATCCATTACCAAGAATTGAACAAGGTAACGATTAAGAACAAATTCCCATCACAAATGATCAAGGACTTATTCGATCAGTTTCAGAGAACTACAGTGTTTTTAAGATAGATCTACATTCTGGATATCATCAACTGAAGGTAAAGGATGCAGATGTTTAAAGACAACCTTCAGAACTAGATATGGGCATTATTTGTAACGTCCCGAAAATTTGAAGGTCCGGGTGAACCACGTGCATGCAAGTTATTAAATTTCTTTTGTATTTTATTAAATTGTTTTAAGCATTAAATGCATGTTTAATTTATTAATTTTCGTTTAATTACTTTATGCATAATTTTTGCATAATAGGATTTGTTTCATGAAATTTAAAAGTTCATGCATTAGAGTTTCTAGATGCATTTCGCGCTCGAACGAGAAACAGAGACCGGTGAATTATCAAGAAAATTATTTTTTATTAGTAATTAATTTAAGGTTTTTTTAAGTGTATTTTCAAAAATGGGCTTTATTGGGTATTTTTAACCGCAGAATTTTTTTTTTACCAGGTTCACAAATTTATCGAATCAAGAGAAGTTTTGAGGGTTCAGCTAATAATTTCAAAAACTTCTCAACACGAAATATTTTTCGAGAGTGTGTTTGTATTTAATGGACCAACTTTAAGCTTGTTGGGCTTAAAATCTTTTTTAAACCTTTAATTAGCAACTTAGGGCCCATTATCTTATTAATTAAATACATAATAAATACTTAGGCTCCACTAAACCTAACACCATTCCTTCCCCACCAGCCGACACTCCTTCTTTTCAGTTTGGCTCTCTCGGTTTTAGCATTAATTTTCTCAATAAAGCTTCGGTCACCTCTCTTCCTTGCAAGAATAATTCTCCAGGCACTCGTTCTTCGATCTCCTCGTGTATATACATCATCAAGGCCTGCATCATTCACGTGTTATATGTCTGTTGTGTATGAATTGTGCATGAAATATTTTGATCCAGCCTTCAACATGCAAGCTTTTCGGTTTTTTTTGTGTTCTGGCATTTTTCGGTTGATGCTCGCAATTTTTCTGATTTGTGGTGCAAGGGGCTGCTGTAAAAGGATGACAGGGGGCTGTTCGGTCGTGGTTGTTGATGGTTAGGTGATGTAGTGTGAAGTTTGGCCGAGTTTTATTAAAGATGTTGAGGTTTGTGTGAGGGTTCGATCAACTTTCTTTCTACTACGAATGTGCAAGGGTCTTCTCCAGCCCTGGACCAGACCCTGGTGGGTCTGATTTGGGTCTGGAATGGCTCGAATCAAGATGAAGTAGACGGAAAGATCGATCGAGTCAACTTGAGAAGGGTTAGCCGCGGTAGGATCTTTGATTATTCTCGGTTCATAGCAGTTATCGGCGTGCATGGGGCTTGTTGTGTGGGTCTGTCAAGTCTATTAGGGTCTGGTCTTGGTCCCTAGTAGGATTGTTGGTGGCTGGTCTGATCTGGTGCGAGCCGAGGAGCGTTAGGATGCGTGTGGTGCCTTGCGGGTTGGAGAAGGGTAGTAGCAAATTTTCCAGCAACATACCATCAAGAATTCAAGGGTTCTAAGGGGTTCAAATTGAGTGGATTTAGGTCTGGTATGGTGTTGTTAAGTCATGTTTTAAATTTGGTAAAATTCGGCTAAGTTTCGAGTCGATTCAGGTTAAAACCAGGACCCCAGTCCAAGTTTTAAAACGAATCGGTTATATTTTGAAACGGGCTCAAGTTTACGTCTAAGAATGCTTTTAAATATGTTTTGGGATATTTTAAGGAGTTTGTCAAGCTTCGGGGCAATTTTAGAGGTCCATGGACAAAACGGTAATTTTTTGGTTTCTAGGGACAAAATGGTCATTTTGCATCCGGGTGAGATTTTGGTATTGGCATCGCCCTGAGCACAAATTTATGATATTTTAAATTTTATGTGTCATGTTCATGATTTTTACATAATTACGATAAATACGTTGCATGCTTGGTTTAAAGGAAAAATCTTGTATATGCCTGCTTTTATTTAAGTGGTGATTATGATGATACATTTTTGAAAGAAGTGATTTAATTGTGACTAACACGATGACATGTAAGGTCGGGACTCAGTGGGCGGGTAATGGTGTCGCTGATGTCCTCGCCGCCGGGTACCACGGTTACACGTAGATGGATCTATCGACTGACATGATGATACGAAAGTCACAGCTAATGAACGGAATTCAAATCAAGAAAATTAACACATATATGTTGATATAATGATACGTTCTATGATTATTACCATGTTTTGACAGGTCACGATTACGCATACAATTTTTATTGCAGTCATGAAATGTATGTTGATTATGCTATTAATCACTGATGAGTGCTATGTATATGTACTCGTTATCTCCGGTACAAGTCATGTGTTGAGTTTTTGGACTCACTAGGCGTGTCTGATGCAGGTGAGAATTTTGATCAGGAAACCATAGGTGCCGAAGACTGAGTGGGCAGGCGGGATGTGCGCACATGACCCGAGGACCATTATTTTCTGCACATCACGATTTTTGGAGAGACGAGAGGACATGGATATTATATTCACAGATTTATTATACTATTGATTGCTAGTATTTTGAATTGTTCATGTTTCGATTTCTTACTTGGTTGAATTTGATCATTTTTAAGCTATAGTATTTTTAAACGCCAAATGTTTAAGATTATTTTTAAATGGTATTTTTCTTTAGTAGGGTTGTATACATGAAAAATATTTAAGTGTTTGTTTCCAAAATATGAGCCTTAAAAAAAAAAAATTTCGCAGTTTTAAAACGATGGACGCTACAATTGGTATCAGAGCCAGGTTCTTGTATAGGGTTGTGCCACCGCCAGCTTCTGCAGCTCAGTCTTCAAGCCTCAAATCTGTAAGCTTTTATATGTTTTGAAAGTTTTAAATGTTTTGAAATTTTTATGATATCACCTGCATGTTTACATGATATACGTTCTACGGGACATGTTTATCTGTTGTTATGTTTTAAGATTAGATGCTTTAAAAAAATTTATGCATGTTGCGACTTGAAATGAGAAATTATATGATTTTCATGCATGCTGGCTTTCTGGTGGAATTGGAATGAATAAGAATTTGGCTATTGTGCGTTAAGAAAAGTTGAAAATGATTTGACTATATTAAATTTGGTTAATAGTACTGAGGTTCTACCTGTGGGTCATAAGTTAAGCTTGACAATTATGAAAGCTTTTCAGACTTGTATATTTTCTAAGAATATACTGTGGTTTGTGGTTGCTCGGTGAGTTAATTTTTTAGGATTCCATGTAAGGATTAATGATTCGAAGACTACGACGATTCTAGGAAGTATAAAAACGTAGAATTTATTTAAGACGTATGCTCTACCTGAGAATGTTAAGGATCTAATTGTAATAACCAATAATTTGAGGATCTAAGTGCAAAAATAAAATTCTAAGGGACTATTTTTTAATTTACCAAATTTTGGGATTAAATTATGAGTTTCAAGAATTTTAAGGTTTAATGGGGTTAAGTCGAATATTTTACGGGGACAAAAATGCAAATTTTCGAAGAGTTATACGGCCAAAATTGTAATCTTCGAGAATTTTAAGGACCAAATTGCAAATTTCAAAATTTTTGAGGATTAAATTCGAATCTTTGAGGAATACTTGGGTAAAATCAATAATTTTTTGTGGTTATGAGAATTGACTTTGGGTTTAATAAGCCTAAAATTATAGAAATTTATGTTACGGAAAACCTATAAAATGGAATTAAGAACGCCTAGAACTTATGAGTAATTGTGGAATTTTCAAAATTAAGGGCCAATTGGATAATTTTTGAGGAAATTAAGAATTAATGTTGCAATTTTAAGAAATTTGGGGTACTAGTTTAGTAGTAAGTCAGAATTGAATGATCTAAACGATAGGAATTGTCGGTGATTTAGGCTTTAAGGATATTTAGAACCTTTAGATATCTGAGTTATAATTTTTTAAGGAATAGTAATCAAGGGCATCGTAGGATGAATCAATATTTGGGCTTGAAAATTTAAGTGTTTGTGAAATAATATTGTGGCAAATTAAGAATTTAAAGTGATGACAATTTAAGGTAAAGTTGATCCGTTAGTTAAGTTATAATAGTAGACATTGAGTTAACAAATTTTTGGGAAATTAAGTTTGATTTGTCATAAGTTTTAGTCATGATCTTAACAGTTAGTTCTATACCTTTGATGGAATTCGATTTTCTATGAAGTTGGGTATGATTGATGGTTAGGTTACTCAATAGATGCATGAAATAATTGAGGTAGACACCTTGCCTTAAGGAATTTTTGTAAGTCATAAAGAAACTTGGAATAAGTAAATATGTGTGTTGGAATTATGTCATCCAAAATTATTTGAGTTGCGTAAGTTTGAATTTGAGATTTATGATTTATGTGTTCATATGAAAATTTTGGGTGAAATAAACACATAAGGGGATCAGTTGTGTTCAACATAGGTTACCAATGGACGAATATTAAGATTTTTATCGAGTAAGAAATCTAAAATCTTGACATGTGGATTCTAGAACTCTATGGGTTATAAATGAAGTTGATCTATTAGAGTTGGTCTAAGGCTACTATAGGATAACTGTTGGAAACTAAGTTTCGGATGTTTGACAAACTGAAGGGCTAAAAGTTCGAATAAACTTAACATAATCGGACGCCCCAAATAAATCCAGCAACTGAACTATCTAACCAACTGATCTACGTAACTGGACTAGCAATCAACTGACTGCGGTTGTGAATTTTATCAGCTTCTTTCAGCTGGCCTTTCAGCTGGACACGTCATAAGTTGAAAACGACAACCGACAAACAGTACAACAGTCTGCAACTTTTAGTGGGAATGCCGCATTTCAGAAAAGGCGCACTGTACTATTGGTAGAGGAATTTTTGACGTGGCACATCAACGGATTGAAAGTTTAAACCGCATTCAATATTACCGTTGGAGGGAAGCCTATAAATAGCAGAGAGAAGCAGCTAAAGAATATAACGAAACTTTACAATCAGTTGCGAAGAGTGAAGTAGCAATCTTCTTTACTGTTACTCTGCTGAAATTCACGCTCACGCTTATCATATACATTCATAGCTATTAGGCTATCTTTCGAGAATTTTAGCACATTGTTATTACTGTGAAACTTGATCCTAGAGATAAGTTGTGCTAAGTTTTTCAATCGAGAAAATTGAGTTGTAAACTAAGAGTTTCAGTTTTGACATTGTTTAGTCCAAACTGAAGTGGGTCTGTACAAATCTTGTATTGATCAAAGTCTTTTAGTGGAAATCCTATCTTCGTGATAGAAGGGATTACGTAGGAGTAATTGAAATCTTCGAACATCCAGAAACAAACTTTGTGCATCTTTTACAAGCCTTTCAGTTACTATATTCTATCTTTCATTCAGTTATATTCCGTACTTAACTGTTAACTGGCTTTGATCGTCTGACAAGATTTTGAGGATCAGTTTCTCACCAAACAGATTAAAACCTTTGAGAAAGAGTTAAAAAACGTGAGTGTTATTCAACCCCCCCCCCCCCTTCTAAACACTCCTCATCCTATAAACGATCCTATCAAGTGGTATCATAGCAGTTGATTTTTGTCTCAGAATATTTATACTTACAAACTTATTAACATGTCTATATTCAACAAAATACAAATGTTTTTCAGAGAAGATTTTGAGGACTGGAAATTCAGAATGCAGGCTCATTTAGCTGCACAAGATGACGACATGTGGTATGTCGTCACTGATGGTACCATGAAGATTATAAAAGCAAACACTTGAGTTTCAATTACTGATGGGGCACCTCATCGCATAGAAAAGCCCAGAGAGGAATGGACAACTGAGGACAAAAGGAAAGCCAACCTAGACAATGTGGCTAAGGATATCCTACACAAAACGCTGGATAAAGAAAATTTCAACAAAATCAAAATGTGCAAAACTAGCAAAGAAATATGGGAAAAAACTAATCCAACTGTGTAAAGGAAATGAGCAAACAAAAAAGAACAAGTTATCAGTTGATGTTCAAAAGTTTGACAACATCAAGATTAAAGCTGGTGAATCCATGCATGATTATGATGAAAGGATCAGTGGTATTGTGAATGAACTGAATGCACTTGGAAAGGTGTATTCAAACAAAGAAGTGGCACTGAAAGTTATCCGAGGTCTTCCCAAAGAGTGGGACGTCAAGACCATGGCAATGAGAGAGTCAAAGGATCTTAATAAGATCGAACTTCATGACTTGTTTGCTGATCTAAAGGCTTACGAGTTTGAACTACAAACCAGAGAAGGAGAGCCTTCTACACCAACTGCCACAACTGCTTTAACTGTTGTCAGACTGGAGACAACTGGTTCAGCTGACAAATCTGCTGATCAACTTAGCAATGATGCTATGTCATTATTTGTCAAGAAATTTGGGAGGTTCATGAGGAAGAATCAAGGAAATTTCCAGAAGCAATATCAGAAGAACCAATTCAAAGAAGAATCCTATGTTTGCTACAACTGTGGCAAATCTGTTCATTTAATAGCAGACTATCCTAAGACAAAGAAGGACAGTCGAGTATCCACTGATAAGGGAAAGAAGTTCTTTGAGCACAAAAGAAGGACTAGGGATTACAAGAAATCATTCAAGAAAAAGCATGAAGTGCTTTTGGCTGAAGAGAGAAAATCAAAGTGGGCTGAAACTAACAATGATGAGTCAAAACCAGAAAGCCCAAGCAGTTCAAGTGAAGATGAAGGGGAAGTCAAGTGCTTAATGACAATTGATGCTGAACTGGAGTCAGAAAGTTAACATGTATTTGACTTCATCTCTACTGATTTCACTCGTGAGGAACTCATTACCACATTGGTAAATGAGTATCACAAACTTGCTCGATCATTTCAGAAGGTCAGAACTGAGCAAACTATTCCCAATGACAAAAAGACAAAAACTGATGAGTCAGTTGAACTGTTGAGTTTGAAAAGGGAGATTGCATAACAAAAATCTGAAATGATTGAAAATCAAACTTTGATAAGTCCATTAAAAACAGAGATTTCAAAACATACAGAACTGATTGAAGCTTGGAACAAGTCTTCAGTTGCATTAACTAAAATGCAGAAATCTCAAAAATTAGTTGATGATAAAACTGGTTTAGGTTTTAAAATTATTGATGAAAATTTTGCAAGTGATGCTCAGCCAAAGTTGAATAAAAGAAAAGGAAAGTACATTACATTTGTAAAATCAACTATGGTAAATGAATTTTCAGAACCTAGTAAACCAGCTGTTCAATTGATTAAAAGTATGAACAAAGGCAAACGGCATGGTATTGGATATAGCTCTACGAATCCAACTGATACAAGAAACTGGTCACCTAAACCCCAGTCACAAAAATCAGTACTCAAGGAATGGCTATTGCAATTAACACAATTGTAAGCCAGTTCAGAAACGATATCAAAAGAATAGCCATTGAAAAAGGATAGAAATCATACTGTCTCATCCTCACATCACACACATATAGCCGAAAAATCGAGAAAAACCATTTGGAACACAGTACTGGGAAATCAATTAGACTGATTCAAGTCTAGGTTCCTAAAGGACTAATCAGTTTAGGACCCAAATGAATATGGGTACCAAAATTATAGACTGTGTGTGATTGCAGGTAACATGTACAAGCAAAAAATCAACTTGGTATGTTGACAGTGGCCGTTCACGATGTATGATAGGAGATGCAAGTTTGCTATCTCAACTGATCAAATATTCTGGACCAAACATCAGTTTTGGAGACAACTCCAAAGGTAAAACTGTAGGTAAGGGTAAGCTTATCCATGGTAACTTTACAATTAAAGATGTTTTGCTAGTGGAGAATTTGAAGTATAACTTGATAAACATCAGTTGGTTATGCGCCAACAATTTCTCAGTTCAGTATGACAGACACACGTGTTCAGGTAGAGACTCAACTGATGAGGTCATCCTAACTGGAAATCGTTGTGGAAACATTTACAAAGTCAGTTGGACTGAACAACCTTATGCACCATTTTGTTTCATTGCTTCCAAATCTCCCAAAAACTATTTATGGCATAAGAGACTGAACCACCTGAACTTTAAATCTATTGCATATCTGAGTAATCATGATCTTATAACTGGTTTCCCCAAAATGGATTTTTCCAAAGATAAAATTTGTTCAGCATATCACTTTGTTAAACAAGTAAGTTCTTCTTTTAAAACAAGGGTCGTAAATCTTCTTACCGATGCTTAGAACTGTTATATATGGATCTATTTGGTCCTATACCAGTAATGAGCTTAGGGGGAATGAAATACACCTTGGTGGTTGTAGATGATTTTTCAAGATTTACTTGGGTTATGATGCGAACGTGGACGTTCCAAGGAAAGCATGGGATCCTTTGCAGTTGCCGGAGGGACCAATCACGAGGGGTCGACTAAAGAGATTCAAGGAGGCGCTACAAGGAGTCATGAGCAAGCCGGAAGAGGTCGTGATGCATGGGAGCACGTTGCATTGTTGGAGAAACCCGAGGCCACACGGACGCGTACACGGACCTGCACACGGGGTCCGTGTCCTTTCCAAGCTGGGATGAGCAAATCCAGTGCCTACACGGACCTGGAGACGGACCCAGGCACGGGGTCCGTGCCCTTTGAAGTTGGCAAGTACAGTGCCTACACGGACCCGTACACGGAGGTGAGCACGGGGTCCGTGTCCTTTGATCCAGATTGAAGATTAGTACAGTATGTACACGAACCCAGACACGGAGGTCTGCACGGGGTCCGTGCCTAGCGTTTTCTGCGCGGATTTGTTTCCTTTTCTAGAGTTTTATTATTTTGGGACACTAGATTGCATGGTATCTTTTGATATATTGACTATGTTGGACGAAAAATTACACACAATACATATTTTATTTTGAGTTTATCAAAACTTTTGAGAATTTTCTCTCAACTTTTCAAAGCCAAGCTTTGTCAAATCAAATCAAACTTATCAAAGTTTTTAACTTTGTGGCGTTTGTCGATCGTTGCTTGTGCGGATTGTCGTAGGCAAAGTTCTTCGAAGGTTCGTATAGTTTTTCGATTGTTTATCCTCGTGTTTATTTGTTGCTAAACTCTTGCTAGTTTAGAGGTGAATATCACATAATACTTGATTCAAAAGATCGGGAAAAACACACGAATCTTAATATCGTAATTGAATAGAGGGTGCGATTTATTTTTAATCGTGTTTGCTATTTATTCGTGTCAAGATTCATATCATTTGGTATCAGAGCTCAAGGTTTATTGAATTCAAGTACATATCTTGTTTTTAAATTGCAGATCTGTATTACTTCTTCACGTATTTTCAGATCTGTTTTTGTTCTTTCGTTATTCGTAAATTTTTTTTTTCGTGAATCTGTGATTCTCGAAAATTTGTTGGTGATTTTTTTTGGGATTTTCGAGTAGTACTCAAGCCAAAAAAAAAAAAAAAAAAAAAAAAAAGAGTACAAAAATTCCGAAAATTCACCATTATTTCATTTTGATATCTTGTTCTATTTTCTTTAGAGAGTCATATTTAATTGTCTCTCACAGTCAAAAAAAAAAATATATATATCATATTCGAATTTCGTGTTTACACAGTCCAAGTGAGTCGGTTGCAATTGTTCACAAGTTGAAACTTGATTGTTTGATTTACTCAAAATACAAAGCTTGAAGCTCTTGAGGAAACTCTCAAATTTGAGTGACATTACTTGAGTGTGAGTGATATTTCTTTGGAGTGACTAGTGAGTATTTGTTGTGAGCAAAAAAAAAAAAAATTGTGAGAAAAGACGAGTGAATTTCTTTGGAGTGACCGTGAGCATTTGGGTGAGGATATTTTTTTCTACTAACCTTTTCTTGCAGGTACAAATTTGAAATTAAATGGAGAGGGGGGTAGGGGATAGTTCGAATTCGGGGGTGTCAAAGGCCCAACTAGATGCGATGTTTGGGGATTTTGGTAGAATGATGACGACCCAAATGGAGTCGTTGAATGAGAGGTTGGATAAACTTGAGGTTAGTGTTAGTGGGGGTAAACCTAAGCCTAGGGATTTGGGTAGAGATGACGAGGAGTATGATCTAGGAGGAGGCGATAAGAGTCAAAATGAGAATTGGGGTAGGAATGGGAGAGATAGAGGATTTGGAAGAGGAAGAAGAGAAGCTATGAGGGGTAGGTATGAGGAGACTAGGGAAGATGGTCACATGGGTAGCATTAAGATGAAAATCCCTTCATTCCATGGGAAATCTGACCCGGAGGCGTACCTAGAATGGGAAAAGAGGGTAGAGTTCATATTTGCATGCCACCACTACTCCGAACAAAAGAAGGTGAGGTTGGCGGTGGTTGAATTCTTAGACTATGCTCTCATTTGGTGGGATCAATTAGTGACCACTAAAAGAAAGTATAATGAGAGACCTATTGAATCTTGGGATGAGATGAAGAGTGTAATGAGGAAGAGGTTTGTGCCTAACCATTACTATAGGGAGATGTTTAAGAGGTTACAAACTTTGAGGCAAGGGTTGAAGAGTGTTGAGGACTACTATAAGGAGATGGAAGTACTCATGATTAGGGCAAATATTGAGGAGGATAATGAAGCAACTATGGCTCGTTTTCTTTGTGGTTTGAACAGGGAGATCCAAGATCAAGTGGAGCTTCGGCACTACTTAGAACTAGACGAGATGGTGCAAATGGCCATAAAGGTGGAGCAACAACTCAAGAGGCGAGGAGTTGGCCGCACCAATCAAACCGGAGGTGCATCATCTTCTTGGAGATCAAATGTGGGGAAGCGTGAGGAGAACAAAGTGGTGGCCAAGCCCAAATTTGAGACCAAACAAGAAGCGCCTAAGCAAGGAGTCCAAGGTAAATCTGAAACTCCTTCTAATCGCTCTAGAGATGTTAGATGTTTTAGGTGTCAAGGGTTGGGCCATATTGCTAGTGAGTGTCCTAATAAGAGAGTCATGTTTTTGAATGATTATGGTGAGTATGAGTCTCAAAGTGAGGGGGATGGCGAGGGTAGTGATGATGATATGCCGGAGTTGGAGGATCCCGATGAGGGATATGGGGCGGTTGTAAGAGAAGCTCTAGTGACTAGGCGAATCATGAGTGCCCAAGTCAAAGATGAGGAGATTAACCAAAGGGAAAACTTGTTTCACACTAGATGTTTTGTGAGTGGTAAGGTGTGCAATGTAATGATAGATGGGGGAAGTTGCACCAATGTGGCTAGCATTGAGATGGTTGAGAAATTGGGATTGCCTACAATAAAACATCCTCAACCATATAAGCTTCAATGGTTGAACGATTGTGCGGAGGTGAGAGTGAATAGGCAAGTTCTAGTGTCTTTTTCAATTGGGAAGTATGTGGATGAGGTTTTGTGTGACATGGTACCTATGCATGCTTGTCATATTTTGTTGGGTAGGCCATGGCAATTTGATAGGCGAGTGACTCACGATGGGTTCAAAAATAAGTACTCGTTTGTCTTGAAAAAAGAAACTGTTGTCCTACTTCCATTGTCCCCAAAGCAAGTATTGGAGGACCACTTGAAAAATAAAAAGAGAGAAGAGGCCGAAAAAAAGAGTGAACTAAAAAGTGAGATGGCCTTTGAAAACAAACATGAAGTGGCTGAAAAAAAGAGTGAACAAAAGAGTGAGATAGCCACAAAAATTAAAAAAGAGAGGAAAGAAAATGAGGGAAAAGAAAAAGAGAGGAAAGAGGCCAAAAAGAATTCTTATATGGCCCAAAAAGGTGAGGTAAAACACTTGTTGCACACACATGAGCCACTTGTGTTAATTCTTTACAAGGAGATCCTCCTTAACACAAGTGATATAGCCGGATCCCTTCCGAGCATTGTTGTTTCACTATTGCGGGAATTTGACGATGTATTTCCGGAGGAGCTACCTCAAGGCTTACCACCATTGAGGGGAATTGAGCACCAAATTGACTTGGTGCCCGGGAGTGCCTTGCCGAACCGTCCAGCTTATAGGAGCAATCCGGAGGAGACTAAGGAGCTGCAAAGGCAGGTAAGTGAGTTATTAGATAAAGGTTATGTGCGTGAGTCCATGTCACCTTGTGCGGTGCCTGTTTTGCTAGTCCCTAAGAAAGATGGCTCATGGCGTATGTGTGTCGACTGTAGGGCAATCAATAACATAACCATTAAGTATAGGCATCCCATACCTAGACTAGATGATATGTTAGATGAATTGCATGGATCTTGCATCTTTAGCAAAATTGACTTAAGAAGTGGCTACCATCAAATTAGGATGAGGGAAGGTGATGAGTGGAAAACTGCTTTTAAAACTAAGTATGGGTTGTATGAGTGGATGGTTATGCCTTTTGGTTTAACTAATGCACCTAGAACCTTTATGAGGTTAATGAATCATGTCTTGCGTGCACATATAGGTAAATTTGTTGTGGTTTACTTTGATGATATCCTAGTGTATAGCAAGAATCTTGAAGAGCATGTTAAACACTTGAAACTTGTGCTAATCACATTAAGGGCTGAAAATTTGTATGCTAACTTAAAGAAGTGTGATTTTTGTACAAACAAACTTGTGTTTCTTGGTTTCGTTGTGAGTTCACAAGGGATACAAGTGGATGAAGACAAGGTAAGTGCTATTCGAGATTGGCCATCGCCTACTACTGTTGGTCAAGTCCGAAGCTTTCATGGTCTTGCAAGCTTCTATAGGAAGTTTGTCAAGGATTTTAGCACATTGGCAGCACCAATGACGGCGGTGATCAAGAAGAACGTTCCATTCTATTGGGGCGAGGAGCAAGAGAAGTCCTTTAATATCATTAAGCAAAAGTTGATTAATGCTCCTTTACTTGTCTTACCTGATTTTGCTAATACTTTTGAAATTGAATGTGATGCATCAGGTGTAGGTATTGGTGGAGTGTTGATGCAAGGAGGGCGGCCGGTGGCATACTTTAGTGAGAAGCTCAATGGAGCGGCATTGAACTATCCCACGTATGATAAGGAGTTCTACGCACTTGTGAGGACCCTAGAGACGTGGCAGCACTACTTGAGGCCTAAAGAGTTTGTGATTCACACGGATCATGAGTCTCTTAAGCACCTTAAGGGGCAACAAAAGCTGAACAAGAGGCATGCTAAGTGGGTGGCCTTCATAGAGACATTCCCCTACATGATCAAGTATAAGCAAGGTAAGGAAAATGTAGTGGCCGACGCACTATCCCGGAGGTATGTACTTTTCTCTACTTTGGAATCTAAAATATTGGGGTTTGAACTTGTTAAAGAGTTGTATGTGCTAGATGATGATTTTAAGGAAGTGTTTGAAACTTGTATGCATGGTCCACATGATAAATTCTACTTGCATAAAGGTTTCTTGTTTAGAGAGGATAGGTTGTGCATTCCCAAGTCATCAATTCGTGAATTACTTGTTAGGGAGGCACATGGGGGTGGTCTAATGGGACACTTTGGGGTGGCTAAAACTTTAAGTGCATTGCATGAACATTTTTTTTGGCCACACATGAAACGTGATGTTGAGCGTATTTGTGAGAGGTGCGTAACTTGTAGACAAGCTAAGTCTAGAACACTACCACATGGATTATATGCACCACTTCCCGTCCCTAGTGAACTTGGGTTGATATCTCTATGGACTTTGTTTTGGGGTTACCTAGGACAAATAAGGGGAGGGACTCTATATTTGTTGTTGTGGATAGGTTTTCAAAAATGGCACACTTTATTGCTTGTCACAAGACGGATGATGCATCTAACATTGCGGACCTATTCTTTAGAGAAGTCGTTAGGCTGCATGGCATGCCTAGGACAATTGTGTCGGACCGTGATGTTAAATTCCTAAGTTATTTCTGGAAAACACTGTGGGCTAAACTTGGCACTAAATTACTGTTTTCTACGACCTGTCATCCTCAGACTGATGGTCAAACTGAGGTAGTTAATAGGACGTTAGGAACTTTATTACGTGCTATTCTCAAGAAGAACTTAAAGAATTGGGAGAATTGCTTGCCATTTGTTGAGTTTGCTTATAATCGTTGTGTGCATTCTACTACTAACTATTCACCATTTGAAATTGTATACGGTTTTAATCCTTTGACTCCGTTGGATTTGATGTCTTTACCTGTGAGTGAAAGGTTAAACATGGATGGCAAAAAGAAGGCTGAATTTGTTAGGGGGTTGCATGAAAAGGCCAAAGCCAACATTGAGAAGAAGAATGAGCAATATGCCAAGCAAGCTAACAAGGGGAAAAAGAAGGTGGTATTCGAGAAGGGTGATTGGGTGTGGCTACACTTGAGGAAGGAGAGGTTTCCGGAGAAGCGACGCTCAAAGCTATTACCTAGGGGCGATGGGCCATTCCAAGTCCTTGAGAGGATCAATGACAATGCCTACAAACTCGACTTGCCGGGTGAGTATAATGTTAGCTCAACTTTTAATGTTAGTGACTTGTCGTTGTTTGATGTAGGTGACGAGCAAGATTTGAGGACAAATCCTTCTCAAGAAGGGGAGGATGATGCGAACGTGGACGTTCCAAGGAAAGCATGGGATCCTTTGCAGTTGCCGGAGGGACCAATCACGAGGGGTCGACTAAAGAGATTCAAGGAGGCGCTACAAGGAGTCATGAGCAAGCCGGAAGAGGTCGTGATGCATGGGAGCACGTTGCATTGTTGGAGAAACCCGAGGCCACACGGACGCGTACACGGACCTGCACACGGGGTCCGTGTCCTTTCCAAGCTGGGATGAGCAAATCCAGTGCCTACACGGACCTGGAGACGGACCCAAGCACGGGGTCCGTGCCCTTTGAAGTTGGCAAGTACAGTGCCTACACGGACCCGTACACGGAGGTGAGCACGGGGTCCGTGTCCTTTGATCCAGATTGAAGATTAGTACAGTATGTACACGGACCCAGACACGGAGGTCTGCACGGGGTCCGTGCCTAGCGTTTTCTGCGCGGATTTGTTTCCTTTTCTAGAGTTTTATTATTTTGGGACACTAGATTGCATGGTATCTTTTGATATATTGACTATGTTGGACGAAAAATTACACACAATACATATTTTATTTTGAGTTTATCAAAACTTTTGAGAATTTTCTCTCAACTTTTCAAAGCCAAGCTTTGTCAAATCAAATCAAACTTATCAAAGTTTTTAACTTTGTGGCGTTTGTCGATCGTTGCTTGTGCGGATTGTCGTAGGCAAAGTTCTTCGAAGGTTCGTATAGTTTTTCGATTGTTTATCCTCGTGTTTATTTGTTGCTAAACTCTTGCTAGTTTAGAGGTGAATATCACATAATACTTGATTCAAAAGATCGGGAAAAACACACGAATCTTAATATCGTAATTGAATAGAGGGTGCGATTTATTTTTAATCGTGTTTGCTATTTATTCGTGTCAAGATTCATATCAGGTTATATTTTTGAAATACAAAGACCAAACTGCTGAACATCTGATCAAACTCTTTAAAAGATTAATAAATGAAAAATCAGTTGGAATTGATAGAATCAGGTCTGATCGAGGAACTGAATTCATCAATCAAATTCTTTCAAATTTTTTAGAAAATACTGGAATTAATCATGAGCTCTCAGCAGCTAGAACCCCTCAGTAAAATGGTGTAGCTAAGAGAAGGAATCGGACCCTTAAAGAAGCTACTAAAACAATTCTTGCTGATTCTGGTATCTCTCAAAGGTTTTGAGCAGAGGAAGTAAATACTCCATGTTATACTCAGAACATATCAGTGATTAATGAGAATCATTTGAAAACACTTTATGAGATCTGACATGGATGAAAAAGTGTGCTTTCTTACTTCAAAATATTTGACTGCAGATGTTTATACTCGATAATGGTAAAAATCATTTAAAAGCTTTTGATGCTAAATCTGCAAGGGAATATTTCTTGGATATTCATCAGTTAGTAAAGCTTATAGAGTCTTCAACAAAAATACTTTGAATGTTGAAGAATCTATTCATGTTGTTTTTTTATGAATCTGTACTAACTGATAAGCCAACTGATCAGTTGAGCTATTTGATAAATTTACAGATATCAGTTCGGAGAATGATAATGAAGAAGAAAATCATATCAATAGAAACATCCTTCAAACACCTGAACCAGAAGCGTTAGATCAACCAGTGGAACAGGAAGCTGCTCCAGACAATCAGTTGGAGGAGCTTATTGAAAATATTCAGTTACCAACTAATGCAGCAACAACTGACACTGAAGAAAATACTCAGTTGGAAACTGAACCAGTTGCTAACTTGGATGCAACAAATGCAGAGTACAGATGTAAGAAATCACATCCTCGCAATCAAATGCTTAATCTATTTATTCATTCAGCTTTTGTTTCCCAACTTGAACCAAAGAAAACTGATTAAGCTCTTGCTGATCCTAACTGGATAAATGCCATGCAAGAAGAGTTAAATCAGTTTACCCATAAAAATTTCCGGAACCTAGTTCCAAGACTAGTTTCAAAAACTATTATAGGTACAAAATGGGTGTAGAGGAAAAAACTGAACGAAGATGGTTCAGTTGTGCGCAACAAAGCAATGCTAGTAGCACAAGGATACAGGCAAGAAGAAGGAATTGATTACGATGAAACATATACACCAGTTGCAAGACTGGAGGCAATCAGAATATTCCTTGCCTATGCATCATTCAAGAATTTTAAAGTCTACCAGATTGACGTAAAGAGTGCATTCCTGAATGGTCAGTTGCAAGAAGAAGTGTATGTTGAACAACCTCCAGGTTTTATCAATCATCTTTTTCCTGATATATTTAAACCAAAAGTTCTAAACTAAAAAATACTAGACTTGGCGTAAACGAGAAGTCGATGCTCAAAAATCTTGAATTCTTCAACTCCAAGCATTTCTCTCCTCTCCAAAATGTTGTGGCTGCTGCAAAAGTCATGCCTACCATTTGAACAAAGTCTTATATGGTCTTAAACAAGCTCCAAGAACTTGGTATGAAACTCTTTAAAAATTTCTAACTGATCACGAATTTTTTGTTGGATCAGTTGATAAGACGTTGTTCAAATTCTCTAAGAATGATCATATTTTACTTGTTCAAATTTATGTTGATGACATTATATTTGGGTCAACTAACTCCAAATTATGCGAGAAATTTGCTAAGATGAAGCAGGATAAATTTGAAATGAGCATGATGGGTGAACTGACATTTTTCCTTGGACTGCAAGTGAAGCAATTGGAGACTGGTATTTTTATCATTCAAACTAAATACACGAAGGAGTTGCTCAAGAAATTTGGCATGGAATCATGTTCAGCTGCAAGTACTCCCATGAGTTCATCAGTAAAACTGGACACTGATCAAGGAGAAATATCAGTTGAGACCACACTCTACAGAGGTTTAATAGGTTCATTATTATACCTAACTGCTAGTCGTCCTGATATTGTATTTGCTATCTGTATGTGTGCTAGATTTCAATCAAACCCTAAGCATTCGCATTTTTCAGCTGCCAAACAGTATTTTAAAATATCTTAAAGGCACGCCAAATGTTGGGTTATGGTACTCCAAAGACTCTTCTTTCAATTTAGTTGGATATTCAGATGCAGATTATGTCGGATGTAAGCTTGATCATAAAAGAACAAGTGGATCATGTCAGTTTCTAGGGGACAGGCTGATTTCTTGGTTCAACAAGAAGCAGACATCCATAGCTACTTCCACAACTGAAGCAGAATATCTTGCTGCTGGAAGCTGCTATACTCAACTGCTCTGGATCCAGCAACAACTGAAAGATTACAGAGTTATTGCCAAAGAATCACCCATATTTTGTGACAATACTAGCACGATTGCTATCACTTACAACCCAGTTCTTCACTCAAGGACCAAGCACATAGATGTCAGGCATCGCTTCATCAGAGATCATGCCTTGAAGAAAGCCATCAGATTGGAGTATGTTTCAACTGAACAACAAGTAGCTGACATCTTCACCAAATCACTGCCCGAGATTAAATTTTCTTACTTTCACAATATACTTGGTTTAATGGATTTAACTTGATCATATCAAGGTTATTATCATTTTTTCGTCGTAACTGAGTCTTTTATCATTTGTTAATTGCTTAGTCAGTTAGTTGCCAGTTAATAACATTTCAGTTGCATTATTTTCAGTTGCATGATATTCGTCTAACACCAGTTTGTATGCAGAAAAGTAAAAGACAACGATAAACTAATTAAACATTTTATTTATTATAAAGGATCATACATTGTTGATTTCCTTCTTAACAACAAACCTCCACAAGGTCAAACAACCGGTTAAAACCTCTGTGGAAGTCTTCGGGAAGCCCTTTGAAATAGCTATGTGTTTCAGAGTCCAATTCTCTTTCTTAAGCATCAGTACGTAGACACCTTCATCTATGAAGATGTCCACCTCATCAGCAAAGCGCAAATGCCGCCGATATTTCTTCATTTGTGTCACCCGTTTGGGGGTGGCAACTGCTCTTCCCTGCTGAACGAATTGGAGATCTTGAAGCTTTTTCTAGAATCAGAGAACCTTGTGGAAGACTTCATCTTCCATGGCAGTCTTCCTTGTTACCAGCGCTGAATCCATGAACTCTTCGGCCATGTCTGGAACATTAGAACTGCTTGCACCTGGCATTATATCTCTTGAAATATTTATTTGCTAATGTGTTAAGACTAACCATGTTACTCCTATTTATAACTCAGGTTCAAAGCAACTGAGGGGATGTAATCATTACACTCGACGTTTCATCTTTTGAAGCATAAGATTTATTTTATTACGTCACTCTATTTGTTGTTTAAACTTTCATAATTTAAACAAGCATTTATTAAGGGGGAATATCGGTTTTAAGAGGTTAACTGAGAAGACAGTAGTTAGTGAATTTTCATCTGAAATGATTCAGTCCCACAACTGATTTTCAGCTAATAATTTAACTAATCTTCTCATATAAGTTAACTAATTAATCGTATTTTTATTCCAAATCAAGTGACGTGACTGTTAGTTTTCGCATTAAATGATGAATAGTATTTTAAAACGTGGACCTACTTGAACCATTTAAAATTGTACACACGTTTTTAGCACACGTACACATTTTTTTTCAAATTTCCGTAGAATGACACGTGTCAAGAAATTGAACAGTCACTTACATATGTACCTTTCCCCGATCCAATTCAGTTCCTCCTTACGCGAACATTACTCTTCAGAGCAAATTCATACTCAGAGCTTTAACCTTGCAAAATTTCAGGTTTTCCAACTCTCAAAAATGGCAAACCAAGTTCCCGCACATATTCTGAATGCTATGGTTGTCAACTTTGAATCTGTTCTATCATTCAATGATGCCGATGTCAAGAACATATTTCTGAAATTGGAAGCAGCCGGCTTAAAGATATTTCTGGGACAATCCTCTCAGGAAATTTATCCATAGGAGCTTCATGATTTCTACTCAACTGGTTACGTTACTTTTGATGGAAACGTCGCTGCTACTGGCAATGGTCAGTTGCTGATCAATTCTGAAGAATCTTTTGGCGAACTATTTCAATTGCCTATTGATGGGCTTAACAATTTCTCTGAGGTGAAAACCTCTGATATTGAGGAAATGCAGTCTCTTCTTTTAGCTGATGGTCCGAAAATCACAGTTTCCGATTCCAAGAAAGAGCTCAAGCCAGAAATTCAACTGCTAGCTAAGGCTGGTTCATTTGTTGCCCTTACTCTTGAAAAATTTCAAGGCATGACAGTGATCATGGCTGAGAAGAAGATGAACTGGAGGAATATTATTTTCACCATTCTAAGAAATATGCTTCAGTCAACGAAGCAGTCAAGGGGATATGCCGTGCAAATCAATTTTCTACTGCTGAGAAATCATCTAAGTTCAAATTTTTCAATGCTAAGAAAGTCCAGCCACCAAAGACCAAATTGTACATCTCTTCTGAACAATTTTTAAAAATTAAAAAGAGATTACGACGTAACAGGAGGCTCCCAAATCAGTCAAAAAGGCAAAGACTCTGGCTCAGCTAAAGACGGCCAAGAGGAAACTGATTGTCAGTTAACCAGATTATGAGAAGACACACTCTCCTCAAGTCGTCAAGAAGCCAAGGACCTTGAAGTCAAAACCTGTTGCTATGGTTGGCTCTATACCAACTGAAAGATTGAAACAATCGGATGCCCAACATCCTATTTAGGCTATTCCGCTGAAAGCTATTCTAGCTGAAGTCTCAACTGAGGTTAAGTTACCTCCACCAATTGCTCAATCTAAAAAGTCTATCACCACATCTGGTGAAAAGTATAAATCAGCAGGAGTCAAAGTTCCTAAGACTCATATTATTCGGCCTACTATTCTTCCTCCTGCACGACCTAAAGGAGTTGTAATTCAGGAACTGGTGGATAATACTCAATCAGGACTGAGCATTCCTCATGTCCTTACTGATCAAAAAGTCAAGGGAAAATTAATCGAAGAGCCCAGTCCAACTAATGCCATTCAGACTCACATTGACCTCATTTGGCAACAGGTCAATGCTTTTGCGAGTCTCATCTGAAAACTTATGATGTGTGGGTGAGATTCAGAACTCATGTTTTTGCTAAACATTTGAGGAGAAAGTCTCAACAGGAAAAATTCATTAAACTGGAAGCAGCAGTTTTCAAAGCTTTCAAAGCTGCTACCATTGTTCAGGTAATGGATAGTAAAAATTATTTCTTTGATCAAATAAGAGCCAAGAAGTTGTATCAACTGCTTGATAAACTGAAGAGCAATTACAAACCAATCAGTCCAACTGCTTACAATGACAGAGCTGTGTTTAGTCAGTTGGATATGAACCTTATCACTTTACAAATGGAGATAAAACATTGGGAACTAGATCAAGAGTTGGTAATTCAAGCAGATCCCACAGAATCTTTAGAAGAGGAAGCAGAAACTTTATCTCAGAACAGAAATCCTTCCAAAGGACCGCCTACTACTTCAACTGAGCCAGTCAAGGATGTGCCTCAATCATCTTCTGCTACTGATCCTCTCATATACATTGATGCTGAATTAACTCTGGCAAATATTGATGAAATTATCCAATCAGTCGCCGCAGAATTTCAGCCCAATGGTCTTCACCTGATCCAGCAGCCGTGGAGGCTATGTTTGATACAAATGAGGAACCAATTAAGTCCTTCATCCCAACTGAACAAGAAGTTACACCTGAAGAGCCGGTTCACTCATCTATCATGACTGAACAGGTAGTTGCTGAAACAATGGAGATTCAGCAGTGCTTAACTGAAGAACCTGTCAAGAAGGATTTTTTTGAAGAAACTGAGCAGCCGGTTTAGTCACTTGTTATGACTGAACATGCAATTCTTGAACCGAATGAAGAAGCTCAACTGCACTCAGCTACAACTGAAGAAGTGCCAGCTAACGAACTAGTTATTCAAACAACTGAAGAATCAGTTAGTCACTCAACTGAAAAACAATTTTATTCTCAAACTGATAAACCAACCACTTCTTCTGATCTGAATCGTTCTTTTCCTCCCCAGCTTCAACAGGAAGCCCATGTCGAAGATGCTCCAGAAATGGTACATGCAGAAACGGTAGTAACTGACAGGACTCTGGTGATCTTTGATCAAGCTACCAGAGAACAAGAACCGGGGAAATCTGGACCTTTATCTCCTCATCCCTCAATGGATATTGATTCAGTAATTCAAGAGATTAAGGTCATCCAGCACAACCTGTCAGATATGATGACTGCCATTTCAGACATCAAATCTACTCAGCTTGCTCATACTCTAAAGCTGAATTCTTCAAATGAATTGAATTCTGAGAGACTGAAGCAAATTCAAGCTACTGTGACCTCTCTCTCATTTACAATGGAAAAAATCAAAAAGAATAGAGGTATGGCTGAAAGTCTTTCCGTAACTCAAAATTTTATTGGCAAACGAGTTGAATTTTTGGAGACAACTGTTTCCAGAAAGATAGACTTGCTGCAAACTACTATGCTCAATGTTGTTTCATACGTATCCAATAACGTTAAGATCTTATCAACCGATGTTCGGAGATTATCTGACAAGATGGATGAGTTTGACAAAAAAAGGGAAGAGATACTAAAGCTAAAGCTCTACTAGATCAACAGCACAACAAGACAAAGAGAAGAAGTCTCACAGAAGAACTTTTAGCAAATGATTGATTCGTTTTAGCAGATTTTTGAGATTACTGAAGATTATTGTACTCTTTCATTCCTTGTACAAATATGTACACTAAGAGAGTTACCTATAAAGAATTTCAGTTTTTCAAGATCTTATTTTATCTACAATGAGCTCAGTTGATCTGTAACGTACCGTAATTTTTACTACTTAAAATTAATGGAAAAATTAAAAAATTTCTTAAACAAAAGGCGAACCTTCAAAATTCGATAAAATAAACTGTACGTCCCAAAAGTAGTTGCAACAAAAGATCTAAAATAAAGTTTGACAATAGTAGTTGTTTAGAATCTCATAACCAGTAGCGTGAAATCAGAGTGTTTGTGTAAGGCTCGAGAATTATCAGTTGTCATTGATGATTAGATTTGAAGATATGAGTATGCATGACTTTGCATGAGAAGCATGAAATAAGAAGGGAGAAAAGAAGATAGATGAAAAGATAGGATTTTACAATGCAAGGCCGAAGCCACACCGCACCTGAGAGCCGAGGGAATGCTTGGGAGAAAGCTTCTTGTCCTTTTTGATTTTCAACTTGTGCTTTTGAATGATTTTGTGTTCCGATTTTAATTCCGAGTGTAGATTGGTGATCCTTGCAACAAGAGCTAGCAAAGGATGTAAGTATTGTTCATTTCCAGCATGTTTCGAAATATATGTGTTGGAGAAGTTATGATTTTATTGAAGATATGTGTTCTTGAGATTATGAGCATCGTAAAAATGTAAACGGATCGATTTTCAGACGTTGCGTGTTATTGTTTCGATTTCCAGCATATATTGTGCAGAGTTCAGAATTTATATTGATAAGTGTGTGATCTTGAGTATGAGTTGAGGAATATGAATGATCGATATATGTTGAGTTATGAGTTGACCGGTACCGAGAATTACGCTGTTATGCCGTCGATTTGTACCGAGATTTATTATTGATTGGAATATGTATTGCTTTGAGTTAGAGATTGATATTGTGTGTATCCACATTGCCATTTCAGAGTTATATTGGCTACATTGGACTCGAGATTTCGATTACGACACCGACTATTCGACAAGAAAGGTATAATTCATGTGGTCTCGGGATTGCACAACTCGATTCAGATTTGATACGAGTTTCCCTAAATCACATACTAGATTGTTATTACATTTCATTATGTAATGCCTTGTTTATTGATTTATATTCGAGTCCTGAGATAGGAGATATTGGCAGACTGGCCAAAACTAGACGTTTCGGTGTATCGACGCATAGGAGTAGATTTGCTCTATGTGTAGACCCTCGATACAGAGTTGACCGAAGTCTAGGAATAAGACGTACCGTCGCCCCAAGTGGTTGGGTAGGTGACAGACCGTCTTATTCACACCGGGATCCCTAGAGTAGAAATGAGTCGAGTAAAGATTTAAATGTTGAATACAGATTTGTATTCTTCTACATGTTAAGATTTGCATTCATGTTACTTGATATATGCTATGCTTTTGTACATGAGTATTACATTGCATGCATCCATGTTTTATACTGGGATATGTTCTCACCGGAGTTATCCAGCTGTTGTCGTGTCTGTATGTGTGCATGGCAACAGGTGGGGCAGGATCTGGGTCTCGAGCTAGATGAGAGATTGATGATAGCGTGGAGATCTCGGGCGTTGAAGATGTGTAGTGTTTCCTACTAGACTTGTATCACTTATGTTTGTAGTTGACATTTGCACACTAGTGTATGCTTGTACGAAACATACATGTATGTACGTTATGTTGTTTAATTAATATAAAGACATGATATGCTTTAGTTATACATTTGAATTAATGTTAAAAGCAAAATTTTGACCCACATTTTCGAACAAAGATCCAATTAAATCCCAAAAGAATTGAGTTAGAGCCCGGGTCCCCACAGCAGGTGGTATCAGAGCTGTAGGTTCTGTAGACTGAGATAGAATAGAATGAGCGGGGTAGATCGAGTCATCTTCCTTGCTTTTGATGTGATAGCATGATTTACTGCTTTCCCTATTATATGTTGTGTTGTATCATCTGAATTGATTTACAGCATTTCAAGCCTGAATCAGAACCGATTCTCGATCAGAGTTTATGATCGGAGGAGGGCTGAGACAGATGATATTGATTGTGTACTAATCAGTTTGGTAATCAGATTTATGCCGCCTAGACGTATACCACAGCCAGAGCAAGGGTAGCACATCAGGTGCACAGATGGATGTTACTGCTACGCCGATGGAGACCTTATTGAAGAGATTTCAGTCTTTCCATCCGCCAACCCTGAAGGGCACAGAGAGTGCAGTAGAGTGCGAGAGCTGGCTTGATGATATCGAGATGTTGTTTGAGTCTTTGGCATATACTGATGAGCGACGTGTGAAGTTGATAGGGCATCAGATGCAAGAGGTTGCAAAGAGCTGGTGGTTTACTACGAAGAGAGCCTTGGAGCACCGAGGCATTGACATCACGTGGAAAGTCTTCAAAGATGAGTTCTATCAGCGCTTCTTCCCCGTCTCCTACCGGAAAGATAAAGGAGCTGAATTTGCGAATCTGAGACAGGGACAGTGGAACATCGAGGAGTATGTTGCTAAATTTTCTGCATTGCTACGATTTGCACCGCATGTGGCCGGGAACGACAAGGCAGTGGCCGATCAGTTCATCAACGGGCTGAACCCCGATGTCTTTACTTTGGTGAACATGGGACGACCTAATACTTTTTCAGAGGCACTGAACCGAGCTAAGGGAGCAGAGGCTGGCTTGATCAGGCAGCGAGGCGCTTCTTACGGTGTTCAGGGGCAGAGACCGCCACAGTCCACGACCGTACAGTTTCCACCACCTCCTCCTCGTTTTGACAGTGGAGCTAGTGGTAGTAGCAAGAAGGAATTTTTGAAGGCTAAGGGCAAGCAGTTTAAGAAGTCCGGGAGTAGTTCATCGAGTTCGAGTGGATCTCGGCAGAGAGGTCAGGGTTCAGATTACAGTGGCGTATATTGTAGCTCGTGTGGAGGACGACATGCCACGGAGAAGTGTCAAGGAGTTATGGGACGTTGCAACATCTGTAGGCAACAGGGACACTTCGCCAGAGTTTGTCCCCAAAGAGGTGCACAACGATTCCAGAGTACAGGGTCATCAGAACCAGTGCCACAGATGGAGAGACAGGCATCCTCTGTACACTCCTTTCAGCCACCCTCCACACAGACCCAGCAGAGACCAGGAGGTAGTCAGACAGTGAGTAAGCCTCCCAGACAGCAGGCACGTGTTTTTGCCCTGACAGAGGATCAGGCGCAGGAGGCGCCAGATGACGTCATTGCAGGTAACTGTTTTCTTTGCGGTTAACCTGCATATGTGTTGATAGACACAGGGGCATCTCATACATTCATATCTGAGCATTTTGCATTGAGACATTCATTGCCTGTTGAGTCTTTGTCGACGGTCGTGTCTATAGCTTCTCCGTTGGGAAGTGGTTTGATATCTGTGACTACTGTTAGACACTGTATGCTTCAGTAAGAGGGGCATGAGATTGATCTTGATTGTGTAGTACTTGGTTTAGCTGATTTTGATTGTATAGTTGGTATAGATATGTTAACCAAGTACAGGGCCACTGTAGATTGTTTCCACAAGATTGTCAGATTCAGACCCGACATGACAGATGAGTGGAAATTCTACGGCAAGGGTTCCAGATCTCGGATTCCCTTAGTATCTGCTCTTACTATTAATAGATTACTTCAGAGAGGAGCAGAGGGCTTTCTCGTATATTCAGTAGATCTACTGAAGTCGAGCCCAGCATTGGCAGATTTTCCAGTGGTTTGCGAGTTTGCAGATGTTTTCCCTGATGAGATTCCAGGGTTGCCTCCGGTTCGAGAGGTTGATTTTAGCATAGATCTTGTGCCAGGCAGTATTCCTATCTCGAGAGCTCCGTATAGGATGGCACCGATAGAGCTGAAAGAGTTGAAAGCACAGTTGGAAGATCTTCTGTCCAAGGGGTACATTAGACCGAGTGTATCACCTTGGGGTGCTCCGGTGCTATTCGTTCGAAAGAAAGATGGTTCGATGCGACTGTGTATTGATTATAGGCAGTTGAACAAGGCAACAGTGAAGAACAAGTATCCTCTGCCTCGCATCGACGATTTGTTTGATCAGTTACAGGGATCTTCGGTATACTCGAAGATTGATTTGAGATCAGGGCATCATCAGCTCAGAGTTAGAGATGTTGATATTCCGAAGACTGCATTCCGAACCAGGTATGGGCACTACGAGTTTATTGTTATGCCTTTCGGTTTGACGAATGCGCCAGCGGTTTTTATGAGTTTGATGAACCGAATTTTTCAGAGATATTTAGATGATTTTGTCATTGTATTCATTGATGATATCTTGGTGTATTCGAATAATCTGACTGAGCATGCAGATCATCTGAGAATTGTATTGAAGACTTTGAGAAAAGAGCAGTTGTATGCCAAACTGTCCAAGTGTGAATTCTGGTTGCGACAGGTTGTCTTCTTGGGGCATATTATATCTGGAGAGGGTATTGCGATAGATCCGAGTAAAGTTGAGGCTGTGATCAGTTGGCCGAGACCGACTTCTGTGCCTGAGATACGCAGTTTCATGGGTCTAGCCGGGAATTATCGTCGTTTTATCCGAGATTTCTCCAGTATAGCGAAGCCTATCACCCAGTTGACACAGAAGAATATGCCATTTGTGTGGTCTGAAGATTGTGAAGCCAGTTTTGTAGAATTGAAGAAGAGGCTGACCAGTGCGCCTGTCTTGACGATTCCTTCAGGTACAGGTGAGTTCGTTGTATACTGTGACGCATCCCACAGATGGTTAGGATGTGTTCTTATGCAGCGAGGGCACGTGATAGCGTACGCCTCTAGACAACTGAAGCCGCACGAGACTCGTTATCCGATTCACGATCTTGAATTGGCGGCGATTGTTTTTGCACTCAAGATCTGGCGCCATTATCTGTATGGCGAGAAATTTGAGATCTATTCCGATCATAAGAGCCTGAAGTATCTCTTTTCTCAGTCAGAGTTGAACATGAGGCAGCTTGATTGCGAGATCAAGTACCATCCAGGGAAGTCGAATGCAGCGGCAGACGCCTTAAGTCGAAAGGTATGTGCTCTTTCCTTGTCGACTGTAGGTGTATCGAATTTAGTATAGGATTGTTGTTTGTCTGGATTGACATTTGATACAGAGAATAGACCGTTGCGACTTGCTGCGATTCAGCTTGAGCCAGATCTGATTTTGAGGATCAAAGAAGCGCAGAGAACCGATTCGAGCGTTCAGAAATCGATTGATATGGTCAGAGCTGGTCATATATCAGAGTATCAGGTTAGAGATTATGTTTTGTATGTGAATAACCGCTTAGTAGTGCCAGAGATTTCAGATTTGAGACGACAGATCATGTCAGAGGCACACTGTAGTCGGTTTAGCATTCATCCTGGTGGCAGGAAGATGTACAATGACTTGAAGACGCAATTCTGGTGGAAGCAGATGAAGACAAACATTGCAGAATTTGTGTCTAAATGTTTGAATTGCCAGCAGGTGAAGGCAGAAAGAAAGAAGCCCGGAGGTTTACTTCAGAGTTTGTCTGTTCCTGAATGGAAATGGGATCACATTTCCATGGATTTCGTGACGAAGTTACCTCGATCTTCGCGAGGTTGTGACGCGATTTGGGTTGTGATAGACAGACTGACCAAATCAGCGTGCTTTATTCCGTACAGAATGACCTATCGACACGATCAGATGGCAGAGTTGTATGTCAGAGAGGTCGTCAGATTGCACGGTGTGCCGAAGTCGATCGTATCAGATCGTGATCCACGATTCACTTCTCACTTTTGGCACAGTCTGCAGCAGGCCTTGGGTACGACTTTACACCTAAGCACTGCTTATCATCCTCAGACGGACGGACAGTCAGAGCGGACTATCCAGACTTTAGAGGACATGCTGAGAGCTGTAGTACTAGACTTTGGTACTGGTTGGCAAGATTCATTGCCGTTGTGTGAGTTTTCATACAACAACAGCTATCAGACTAGCATTGAGATGGCACCGTTCGAAGCTTTATACGGAAAGAAGTGCAGATCTCCGTTGTACTGGGATGATATTTCTGAGGTACCAGAGTTGGGGCCTGATATGATTCGTGAGATGACCGAAAAAGTGAAGATCATTCAGAAACGAATGAAGACGGCACAGGATAGGCAAGCGAAGTACGCTAATGTCAGACGCAGACCGTTGGTATTTGAGCAGGGAGACAGAGTATTTTTGAAGATTTCACCTTTCAGAGGCGTTGTCAGATTTGGCAAGCGAGGAAAGTTGTCTCCTAGATACGTCGGTCCTTATGAAATCCTTGAGAAGATTGGCGATCGAGCTTACAGACATGCTCTTCCTCCTTCACTGTCCGGTATACATGACGTTTTTCATGTATCGATGTTGCGCAGATACATGCCGGATGATTCTCATGTCATTCAGCCTGACGAAGCCGAGTTAGATCAAACTCTGAGCTATGTTGAAAGACCAATACAGATTCTTGATCGGAAGGAAAAACAACTCAGAACAAAGACTATTCCGCTTGTGAAGGTTCAGTGGAGTCGTCATGGCATCGAGGAAGCGACTTGGGAAACAGAGTCTGAAATGAGACAGAAGCATCCCGAGCTATTCAGTTGATGTAAGTATTTCGTTAGTTTGATTTTACTGCGTTTATATATATACTTGCATGATTACTTGTTACGAGTTCGAGGACGAACTCCTGTCTAAGAGGGGGAGAAATGTAAGGCTCGAGAATTATCAGTTGTCATTGATGATTAGAATTGAAGATATGAGTATGCATGACTTTGCATGAGAAGCATGAAATAAGAAGGGAGAAAAGAAGATAGATGAAAAGATAGGATTTTACAATGCAAGGCCGAAGCCACACCGCACCTGCGGTCTAGGAAGCACCGCACCCGCGGTCAATGGCCAGTAGGGTTGGCAAGTTTATTCGATGCACGACCGCACCCGCGGTAGGAACATGACCGCACCCGCGGTCATCGAATTTTTGAAAATCATGGGGCTGCCGAGAGCATAGCGCACCCGCGGTCTTGCGTGTCAAGTGAAAAATAAACCACTTGTCCTTTGTCATGCATATATGATATGTGTCTTCTTCCTCTTTCATTTCAGAACCTAAGAGCCGAGGGAATGCTTGGGAGAAAGCTTCTTGTCCTTTTTGATTTTCAACTTGTGCTTTTGAATGATTTTGTGTTCCGATTTTAATTCCGAGTGTAGATTTGTGATCCTTGCAACAAGAGCTAGCAAAGGATGTAAGTATTGTTCATTTCCAGCATGTTTCGAAATATATGTGTTGGAGAAGTTATGATTTTATTGAAGATATGTGTTCTTGAGATTATGAGCATCGTAAAAATGTAAACGGATCGATTTTCAGACGTTGCGTGTTATTGTTTCGATTTCCAGCATATATTGTGCAGAGTTCAGAATGTATATTGATAAGTGTGTGATCTTGAGTATGAGTTGAGGAATATGAATGATCGATATATGTTGAGTTATGAGTTGACCGGTACCGAGAATTACGTTGTTATGTCGTCGATTTGTACCGAGATTTATTATTGATTGGAATATGTATTGCTTTGAGTTAGAGATTGATATTGTGTGTATCCACATTGCCATTTCAGAGTTATATTGGCTACATTGGACTCGAGATTTCGATTACGACACCGACTATTCGACAAGAAAGGTATAATTCATGTGGTCTCGGGATTGCACAACTCGATTCAGATTTGATACGAGTTTCCCTAAATCACATACTAGATTGTTATTACATTTCATTATGTAATGCCTTGTTTATTGATTTATATTCGAGTCCTGAGATAGGAGATATTGGCAGACTGGCCAAAACTAGACGTTTCGGTGTATCGACGCATAGGAGTAGATTTGCTCTATGTGTAGACCCTCGATACAGAGTTGACCGAAGTCTAGGAATAAGACGTACCGTCGCCCCAAGTGGTTGGGTAGGTGACAGACCGTCTTATTCACACCGGGATCCCTAGAGTAGAAATGAGTCGAGTCAAGATTTAAATGTTGAATACAGATTTGTATTCTTCTACATGTTTAGATTTGCATTCATGTTACTTGATATATGCTATGCTTTTGTACATGAGTATTACATTGCATGCATCCATGTTGTATACTGGGATATGTTCTCACCGGAGTTATCCGGCTGTTGTCGTGTCTGTATGTGTGCATGGCAACAGGTGGGGCAGGATCTGGGTCTCGAGTTAGATGAGAGATTGATGATAGCGTGGAGATCTCGGGCGTTGAAGATGTGTAGTGTTTCCTACTAGACTTGTATCACTTATGTTTGTAGTTGACATTTGCACACTAGTGTATGCTTGTACGAAACATACATGTATGTACGTTATGTTGTTTAATTAATATAAAGACATGATATGCTTTAGTTATACATTTGAATTAATGTTAAAAGCAAAATTTTGACCCACATTTTCGAACAAAGATCCAATTAAATCCCAAAAGAATTGAGTTAGAGCCCGAGTCCCCACAGTTTGACTTTTCATAAAAACTTAAAAACTTGGGCGGTCCTTAGGTCTAGCCACCTGCTCAGTCCAAGCCTGCTCCTTGGTCCCCACCCCTCGTCTCCTCGAAATCATCCTCACCTGAATCGATAAAGTCTAATGAGTCTAAAAACTCAAACCGTATAAACTGGAAGTAGCAAATAATACGTAATAAAACCACATGCGACTTCAAAATAGTACATACATACTTGAACTTGAAAGTGCATATAAAAGCTTTAACTTAAATACATACATAGACGTGCCATAACGTGAAACTTTTCTTAAACATGCTTGCATACTTGTACATACATGACTTCATCATTTTCCGTAGAGATATGTTTCAAAGCAAGTGACCCATAACATAAATCGTCTGATCAGATTAAACCACAATACTGGGCTGACAGAGAAATATCCACTGCCACATACATGAGATCCCCGTTCATGCTTTAACGGGTGGATTGATCCTCGTTCATGTTTTAACGCTTTCCAATCCTGATCTAAACCCGTTCATTCTTTAACGAGGTCGATTGGTCCCTGGTCATGCTTTACGCTTTCCAATCCCATACATAACTTTGGTCACAAGACATTTAGCATACCTAAAAAACTTGAAATATTTTCTTTTGCATGTCGAACATACTTATTTGACATTGAGGGATTCGTTGGATGTTGCTTGGGCCCGCTGTTACACATGCTAACGTGAATTTCAACACTTAACTTCCATAACTTAGACATAGGTATTCGTGCTCACCACCGAGTCAATTAAATAGTTTATGATATTCTAGATCGCTCAAAACTTGACCTCTTTAAATAATCGTGATAACCCATGACATCGAACCCCGAAAAATCTTTAAAATAATGATGCGAACATTTTCCAAAAATAATAGACATGAACTCACTATTGAAACTTGAAAGTAAGTGGAAACCAAACATTTCCTACAGAAGGGTCCGCGCTCGGGCGGTAACAAATTACCGCTCGAGCGCCAAGTCTCTGGAAGCCTACCCTCGGACAGAAAGAGTGGCGCTCGGGCGGTAAAATATTACCGCTCGGGCGACGAGTCTTGTGGACTCCTCGACTCGAAGCTTAATACTTCTAGCTATTATTATTTTTGGCAAATCTTTATCTGTATACCCATGCTAGCTGCATAGATAAAGCCCTTGAATATACAAATAGTAGAAAGAATATGAGATGCTCATATGATGAGTATCATGAAACTCATATTTGTAATACTGTATATTCTAAACGGTTCCTAGTCGATTCAGCCGCCACTAAGAAGGATATAGGCCGCTCGAGTTAGAGACTAGTATCTGCGATGTGAGTACCATGTTTCATTGGTAGGGGACATTGTGATGTCCGAACATGCAGATAGGTGCTCCTTGTAGAGTGCACTGAACAACCCTCCATAAAAGGACTTTCCAAGTGGTTCTCACTTATCGAGTGGAAAAGTCCTGGTTTATGGTTGTACAGAATTAGTCCTTATGACCCGGGACAACATTGAGACTCTATGTGCTAGAATTACACTTTGACTTGTTTACCGACTCTCATGGGGTCATGAGGTGGCAAGGTTGGGTGTTCTGTCGAAACACATAGGAGTCGATGCATTGTAGTCGGGGATTCACCGCTTACCTTCGGGTATGGATATCCTATGTGTTATCATGTGTATGTAGATCGAAATCTCTGGCCAGAGTATGGTTGTAATTATGAAAGGTGTTTCATAGATTGCACCATCGATGCAACTACGACATGACACATAGTATCGATTCATTGACAACTCTCGATAAACCAATGGTTGTCGAATCGATCGGGATATATGAGTTGAAGGGACCGTACTGTACGCTAACCATAATTGAATGGTTCTTGCAGGCACTATCATGTGATACCTAGGGAATCACGTAAGCGATGCTGCTAGGCGTTTAACGTGATTGGTTGGGTACTATCAGACTTGAGTTCTGACGTTCTTACTATCAAGGAGTTGATAAGTAAGAATGGAGCAATTGGGGTATGCTCGAATAAGGACATGTTTAGTCCGAATCACATGGAGATGTGAACCCACGGCTAGTTGTATCAATGAACCATTGAGGGCCACACAAGTACTAGCTTTGTAAATCCCGATGAGAAGTAAAAATAGTTCAATGTGTTGAACGGCTTATAAAGGAGTTTATAAGCGTAAGGAAAATTTGAAGTATGACTTCTATAAAGGAGAAAATAGTTCAAAGTGTTGAACGGCTTATAAATGTGTTTATAAGTGTAAAGAAAAATAGAAGTATGACTTCTATGAGAGAAATGTAAATTTTGATTTATGGAAGTGTTCCTAAATTAAAATTTGGCCAAGTGAATAATGTAATTGAAAATTGTGATTTTCATAAACATTATTATGGACTAAATAAATTAATTCAAGTGTTGAATTAATTAAACACTAGTGGACCTAGTAGAGTCCAAATAATTAAATTAATTCAAGTGTTGAATTAATTAAATTATATTGAGTCTTGTAGAGCTCAATTAAAATAATTATTTAACTAGTGGGACTTGAGTAAATTCAAGTAATGTTTAATTAGTCTCAAATGTGTTTGAGATTATTAAATTTAGTCCAAAGTTTTTAATTTGATTAAAAACTATATAATATACATGCTTGGGAGGTGAAGAGGTGGAGATTACTTTTGAATAAAAAATTGCATGGCATGCAACTTTTTCACTTTTGCTTTTTGCAACACCTAGACAAGAAAATTAAAATCATTCTCCCTCTACACACATGTGTGATGGCCGAAACTATGCTCTCTCATTCTCTCCATTTTTCTCTTCTTTGTGTTCTTGAATTGTTGAAGAATACACACACTTCTCTTTGAAAAATCTTCATATTTCTCTAGTGCAAAATATGAAGGGATCTACCTAGTTGGTGGTGGGCCTAATTTGAAGGAAAGTTTCAAGGATTTGGAGGAGGAGCTTGTAGATCTTCATGCCTTGAAGAGCTTTGTTGTTTGACAACAAAGTTGGAGCCACAATCAATCTTTTAAAGATTGATAGGTATATTTTCTTAACATCCTATGTATGTTTTTGAGATTTTTGTAAATATTGCACAACTTCTAATGATGGCCGAAATTTCTAGATCATACGAATCGTGAACCAATCCATCGAGACTCATCCTAAGAAGCTATTGCACTGGCTCGACTCAATAAAACGTCCCAAACGTTCCCAAATAAACGACGCACCACACGCAACACAATAAAACCCATAAACTCAAATTTTAACACCAAAATAGTTTTCACGACTACTCGCTCTCCCAAATGCCTAACGACGCGAAACAAAACATCAATAACCTTCCCAACATCATTACCCACATACATAAATGTAGCAGCGATCATCCGTCAATCCCCAATGAAGCCTGCAACCATAAAACTTCAAGAGCGCATCCATATCATAATTTTCAGAAAACGCAGTTTGAGCAGTCCCACGAAAAACGTCATAACTCACTTAATTTTTATCCAAATATTTCGGATTTACTTTCAAATCGAAGGTATCAAAAATTCCTACGATTTTTGTGTTAAATGTTTTCTCAGAATCACGACCATAAAATCGCAGTTTTGAAATTGACAGCACAAACGTGATTTGAGATCCAAAAATGGTTTCAAAAGTGATCCAAACATTATTGCTCAAACTTCCACACATCACACATGTATTTTCTCGCATAAAAGCATCGCAACACATAATATGACTAGATCGACGCAGGAAAAACTGAATATACATGCCTTTAAATCTTTAATGTTACCGAAACGACGACACCGAAGCGGAGATGTATCAATTAGTGGCTCATTTTCCTTGAAGAAAAATAACAAAACTTGCTGGAAAAACTGAAGAAAAGGGGCGGCTGCTCTTGCTAGTAGAACCCTAGGTTTTGCTCTCAAAATATGGAATGAAATGTGTATGTGTGTGTTGTGTGAAAAAAAAAAGCGTGTAAGTGTGTGTGTTAGTGGTGTGTGCGTGAGTTCGTAAGATAAATTAAGGAATTGATTTGCTTAATTAGGAATTAATAATGCTAATTAAAATGTTGATCAAAATGATAATAAAATGCTAGTAAAAATTCTAATTAAAATGTTAATTTCGCACTACAAAGCAAAGTCTCCTAATTTAAAATAAATGTACATTTGCTACACTTTAAAAGTTTTAAAAATAAATAATTTATGATTTAAAAATGTTAAAACTAAATAAATTATTTAAAATGCCCCAAACACAACTTAAAATAAAATACCGCATTAAAAGTTTGCCAAAAATCGTCACCGGTCTTCTCCTCGATACCGCCTCGAATATGTGCATCACATAAACATATAAATAATTCAATTTAAATAAATGCATAGCTAAAACTCATTTTAAATTTAAATAAATTAATTAACAATTAAATGAATGTATGGGATTTACGTGTACTGATTTTGGGCTCTACAGTTCTTCCCCTGCTTATATAAATTTCATCCTCGAAATTAAATTTTACCGAACAATTCTGGGTAGCGATTCCTCATATCAGTTTTCAATCTCCCAAGTGGCCTCTTCCACTGATTGGTTTAGCCACCGGACTTTGACTAGCTTTTTCACCTTTTTCTGGAGTCTGCGCTCCTGTCTGTCTAGGATTTGGACAGGTCTTTCCTCATATGACATATCTGGAGCCAACTACAACGGTTCGCAACTCAAAACATGCGAAGGATTAGCTAGGTACTTCCTCAGCATTGAGACGTGGAACACATTGTGTACCCCGGCCAGATTCCGCGGAAGGGCAACACGATAGGCTGGTGTCCCAACTCTGTCAAGAATCTCAAAAGGTCCAATAAACCTCGGATTGGGCTTGCCTCTCTTCTCAAATCGTATCAAGAGCGCATCAATATCATAATTTTCAGAAAACGCAGTTTGAGCAGTCCCACGAAAAATGTCATAACTCACTCAATATTTCTCCAAATATTTCGAATTTACTGTCAAATCGAAGGTATCAAAATTTACTACAATTTTTGTGTTAAAATGTTTCTCAGAATCACGACCGTAAAATCGCAGTTTTGAAATTAACAGTAAAAACGTGATTTGAGATCTAAAAATGGTTCCAAAAGTGATCCAAACATGATTGTTCAAAATTCTACACATCACACATGTATTTTCTCGCATAAAAACATCGCAACACATAATATGACTAGATCGACGCAGGAAAAACAGAATATACATGCCGTTAAATCTATAACGTTACCGAAACGACGACACCGAAGCGGAGATGGCGCGAGGATTGATCCGGATCGATTAGTGGCTCATTTTCCTTGAAGAAAGTAACAAAACTTGCTGGAAAAATGGAAGAAAAGGGGCGGCTGCTCTTGCTAGTAGAACCCTAGGTTTTGCTCTCAAAATATGGAATGAAATGTGTATGTTTGTGTTGTGTGAAAAAAAAAAGGCGTGTAAGTGTGTGCGTGAGTTAGTAGGATAAATTAGGGAATTGATTTGCTTAATTAGGAATTAATAATGCTAATTAAAATGTTAATCAAAATGATAATAAAATACTAATTAAACTGCTAATAAAAATGCTAATTAAAATGATAATTTCTCACTACAAAGCAAAGTATCCTAATTTAAAATAAATGTACACTTGCTACACTTTAAAAGTTTTAAAATTCTAAAATCACTATATAAATAATTTAGGAATTAAAAATGTTAAAACTAAATAAATTATTTAAAATGCCCAAACACAACTTAAAATAAAATAACGCATTAAAATTTTGCCAAAAATCGTCACCGGTCTTCTCCTCGATCCCACCTCGAATAATCGCCTGAAACATGAAACTCGAAAAACCTTTAACGTGCATCACATAAACATATAAAAATGCAATTTAAATAAATGCATCGCTAAAACTCATTTTAAATTTAAATAAATGAATGCATGAGATTTACGTGTACTGATTTTGGGCTCTACATGATCAATTATTATTTTCTTAGTTTTGTCAAACACCAAAATGGGAAAAATTGTTGGAAACTAAGTTTCGGATGTTTGACAAACTAAAGGGCTAAAAGTTTGAAGAAACTTAACATAATCGGATGCCCCAACTGAATCCATCAACTGAACTATCTAACCAACTGATCTACGTAACTAGACGCGCAGTCAACTGACTGCCGTTGTGAATTTTATCATCTTCTACCTTTCAGCTGACCTCTCAGCTGGACACGTCATAAGTTGAAAACGACAACCGACAAACAGTACAATAGTTTGCAACTGTTAGTGGGAACGTCGCATTTCAGAAAAGGCGTACTGTACTATTGGCAGAGGAATTTTTGACGTGGCACATCAACGGATAGAAAGTTTAAACCGCATTCAATATTACCGTTGGAGGAAAGCCTATAAATAGCAGAGAGAAGCAGCTAAAGAATATAACGAAACTTTACAATCAGTTGCGAAGAGTGAACTAGCAATCTTCCTTACTTTTACTCTACTGAAATTCACGCTCACGCTTATCATATACATTCATAGCTGTTAGGCTATCTCTCGAGCATTTTAGCACATTGTTATTACTGTGAAACTTGATTTTAGAGATCAGTTGTGCTAAGTTTTTCAATCGAGAAAATTAAGTTGTAAACTAAAAGTTTCAGTTTTGGCATTGTTAAGTCCAAACTGAAGTGGGTCTGTACAAATCTTGTATTGATCAAAGTCTTTTAGTGGAAATCCTATCTTCGTGATAGAAAAGGTGACGTAGGAGTAATTGAAATCTTCGAACATCCAGAGACAAACTTTTTGCATCTTTTACAAGCCTTTCAGTTACTATATTCTATCTTTCAGTCAGTTATATTCCGCACTTAACTGTTAACTGACTGTGATCGACTAACAAGATTTTGAGGATCAGTTTCTCACCAAACTGATTCAAACCTTCGAGAAAGAGTTAAAAACCGTGAGTTTTTATTCAACCCCCCCCCCCCCCCCTTCTAAACACTCCTCATCCTATAACCGATCCTATCAATAACTTAATAAGTTTTATACGCTAGAATTAATTAAGCATTGTGGATAAGTAAAAATGCGCCATTTGTTTCAAGGTGAAAAGTCCAAGGGTTTTAGGTCTCAACTTTATTGTAATTGAGACTTGAAGGGATTTAAAGTAAAGTTAGAATATCGATATTGCATAATTGGGTTTTATGGATTAACGTTACTCGAATTATAAGATTTGCAACAATTTGATATATGGGATGTACTTGTAAAGAGTTAAGTTACGTAAGTTTGGTGCCGTAAGGTAAAAAAATTTGATGTAAGGATCTTAGGTTAATATTATTATGGGGTTGAGATAAGGCTTGACTTTAAGTGTATTACCGGGGATAGGAGCGATCAGTGAATTTTGGTGCTAAGCTTTCTTAAGTCGAACTGCATAAATGATAATGTAATAGGTCGATGAACATTACGGGTATAGTATAAGAAAAGTAAAGTGCGATAAGTTAGGACATCCATCTCTAGTATGAGGAATTGCGAGATAAATCAAAATTCGAGGTCTTAGTAGAGTAGAACTAAGTTACCATAAGTCGTTTTAAGTTGCGATTCGCAAAAAAGGACTTTGTTAGGAAATTTAATTAGGATTGAGGAGACATAAGACAATTTAAAACTAATTTTATCAGAGTAGCGCAGCGGAAGCGTGTATTATTGGGATACTAGAATTAAGATTCAAAACTTTTTGATTATCGAGGATAAGCGAATTTTGGAGACGAAATTCATTTTAAGGGGGTTAGATTGTAACGTCCCAAAAGTTTGAAAGTCCACGTGAACCACGTGCATACAAGTTATTAAATTTTTTTTTATTTTATTAAAAAAATTTAAAGCATTAAATGCATGTTTATTTTATTAGTTTGTGTTTAATTATTTCATGCATAATTTTTGCATATATGATTTATTTCATGAAATTTTAAAAGTTCATGTATTAGAGTTTCTAAATGCGTTTCGCGATCAAACAAGAAACGGAGACCGGAGAATTATCAACAAAATTATTTTTTATTACATGATTAATTTTACTAATTAATTTAAGATGTTTTTAAGTGTATTTTCCAAAATGAGCTTTATTGGGTATTTTTACTCGCATAATCTTTTTTTACTCGGTTCACAAATTTTATCGAATCGGGAGACTTTTTGAGGGTTCAGCTAATATTTTCAAAAACTTCCCAACACGAAATATTTTTCGAGAGTGTGTTTGGATTTAATGGGCCTACTTTTAAGCTTGTTGGGCTTAAAATCTTTTTAAACCTTTAATTAGCAACTTAGGGTCGGGCCCATTATCTTATTAATTAACTACATAATAAATACCTAGGCTCCACTAATCCTAACCAGCCGACACTCCTTCTTTTCTGTTTGGTTCTCTCGGTTTCAGCATTAATTTTCTCAATAAAGCTTCGGTCACCTCTCTTCCTTGCAAGAATAATTCACCCGACACTTGTTCTCCGATCTCCTCGCGTATATACATCATCAAGGCATGCTTTGTAACACCATTTCTGTATCATTCACGTGTTATATGTCTGTTGTGTATGCATTGTGCACGAAATATTTTGATCCAGCCTTGAACAAGAAAGGTTTTTGGTTTTCTTTGTGTTCTTGCATTTTTCGGTTGATGCTCACAATTTTTCTGATTTTTGGTGCAAGGGGCTACTTTAATAGGATGACAGGGGGCTGTTCGGGTCGTGGTTGTTGAGGGTTAGGTGCTGGAGTGTGAATCCTGGTCGAGTTTTATTGAAGATGTTGAGGGTCGATTGGGTGTGAGGTTTGTGTGAGGGTTCGATCAACTTTCCTTCTACTCCGACTATGCAAGGGTTTTCTCCATCCATGGACCAGACCCTGGCGGGTCTGAGTTGGGGTCTGTAATGGCTCGAACCAAGCTGAAGTAGACAGAAAGATCGATCAAGCCAAGTTGAGAAGGGTTAGCTGCGGTAGGAGCTTTTGATGATTCTCGGTTCTTAGCAGCTAGTGGCATGCATGGGGCTTGTTGTGTGGGTCTGGTAGGTCTATTAGGGTCTGGTCTTGGTCCCTAGTAGGACGGTTGGTGGCTGGTGTGAGCCGAGGAGCGCTAGGATGCGAGTGGTGCCTTGCAGGTTGGATAAGGGTAGTTGCAGATTTTCCAGCAACATACCAGCAAGATTTTAAGGGTTCTAAGGGGTTCGAATTGAGTGGATTTAGGTCTGGTATGTTGTTTTTAAGTCATGTTTTAAGACTGGTAAAATTCGGCTAAGTTTCGAGTCGAATCGGGTTAAAACCGGGACCTCGGTCTAAGTTTTAAAATGAATCAGTAATATTTTGAAACGAGATCGAGTTTACGTCTAGGAATGATTTTAAATATGTTTTGGGATAGTTTAAGGAGTTTGGTAAGCTTCGGGGCAATTTTAGATGTCCAGGGGAAAAACGGTAATTTTTGGGTTTCCAGGGGAAAAATGGTCATTTTGTACCTGGGGTGAGATTTTGATATTGGCAGTGCTCTGAGCACAAATTTATGCTATTTTAAATGTTTATGCATCATGTTCATGATTTTTACGTTATTGCGATAAATACGTTGCATGCTTGGTTTAAAGGAAAAATCATGTTTATGCGTGCTTTTATTTAAGTGGTGATTATGATGATACATTTTTTAAGGAAGTGATTTAGTTCCGCACATCACGATTTTTGGAGAGATGAGAGGACATGGATATTATATTCACTGGTTTATTATACTACTGATTACTAGTATTTTGAATTGTTCATGTTTCGATTTCTTACTTGGTTGAGTTTGATCATTTTTAAGCTACAGTATTTTTAAACGCCAAATGTTAATGATTATTTTTAAATGTTATTTTTCTTTACTAGGGTTGTAGCATGCATGAAAAATATTTAAGTGTTTATTTACAAAATATGAGCCTTACAAAAAAAAAATATTTCCGTACTTTTAAAATAGTGGATGCTACATTATGAGTTCTTGGTGATGCCATTTGGATTGACGAATGGTCCAACGATTTTTATGGACCTAATGAATCGAGTATTTCAGCCCTACCTAGATCAGTTTGTCATAATATTCATTGGCTACATTCTTATATACTCGACGAGGAATGAGGAGCATAGTCAGCATTTGGGTACAGTTTTGCAAGTCTTGCAGAGTCGCAAGCTGTTTGCAAAATTCTGTAAGTTTGAATTCTGGTTGGAGAAAGTAACATTTTTGGGACATATTATATCTAGCAGTGGCATTGAGGTAGATCCAACTAAAGTTGCAGCAGTAAAAGAATGGGTTGAGCCGAAGAACACGTCAGAGATCCGTAGTTTCCTAGGCTTGGCAGGCTACTACGGGAAATTTATTCAGGGGTTTTCCTCGATTGCAGTGCCACTCACTTCATTGACTAAGAAAAATTCTAAATTTGAATGGTGTGAAGAATGTCAGAAAAGTTGACACTTTGAAGCAAGCTCTTATTACATCGCCAGTTTTAGCAATACCATTAGGACAAGGCAATTTTGTGTTATACACCGATGCTTCTAAGCTCGGTTTAGGCGCAGTATTGATGCATCATGGTCGGGTTATATCATATGCCTCTAGACAGTTGAAAGTGCATGAGAAGAACTACCCGACTCATGACCTCGAGTTAACTGCCGTTGTCTTTGTGTTGAAGATATGGAGACACTATTTGTACGACGAGAAATGGCAGATATTCACTAATCACAAGAGTCTCAAGTACTTCTTCACGCAGAAAGAGTTGAACATGAGAAAAGACGGTGGTTGGAATTGGTAAAAAGACTACGATTGTGAAATTAGCTACCATCCAGGGAAAGCTAATGTTGTGGCAGATTCTTTGAGCAAGAAAGTAGGAGTCGTAGCATAGCTGTCAACGTATAGATCCCTTCAGTCAGAGATTCAGATGTGTAGCTTAAAAGTTTATCCTAAGGGCAAAACTCCCAAACTATTTAATTTGACAGTCCAGTCTTCTTTGCTGGACCAAATCTGTAGAGGTCAGCCATCAATGAACAGTTACATAAATGGAGACTTAAGGATGAAGCCAAGGGCAATTGTTGCGTGTTTTCTTGATTGCTCGCAAGTGCACGACATCAAGTTATAGTAAAATGTAATTTTGAGTACAAGTGTCGATCCCACGAGGAATGTATTTCTAAACTTATATTAGTGCTTGTAATTGAAATAGTCTCGACTTTATTTAGATTAATCAATTGACATATTTGTTTGCACCAATAACTAGATTGAAAATAAATTTAATTATAGTAACCAATAGTAGTAAACAACCATGGAATAAAAGATCTAGAGGTCCGATTTCACGCAACTATCCACCATGTGTTATTTTGAGTAGCTATATTATAAATTTCCTTCTTATTCATTAGCCAAGAATTCTAGAATTATCTACTCCCTCTCCCGAGTGCTAAGTAGATACTAATTATCTAACAAAGGATTGTAACGTCCCCGTCAACAATCTATAATTAAATAACACAATAAACAATAACTTTTTTTAATGGCTTCAATAGCAATATATGTCCTCCCGAACTATATAAATACCATCGATGTATTTTTCCCTTTCTTGTTTATAAATTCCCTTTTCCAAGTGATAAATTATAAACATAAGAATCATTCAAGATATGGCCAGTAAAATGAAAGCATTAAGATTGGAAAAATACAAATGAACAATAAGGAAAACTTATATAGCATAATTCATAAATCCCAACACATGGTTTCTAGTTTTGTTCCATCTTTTCTCTAGAAATAAGAATTAGTTAATAATAATACAAACAACACAACAACACATGAATCTTAAACATGACATATCAAATAAAAATAAAGAAGGAAGAACTTAGAACAAGAGTTTGGAGTGCAAGATATTTCTGTCCAGAAGTGTGAAAGAGATTTCCTAATAATGATGCACTTGGATCTTCAATCTTCTAGCCTCCACTACTCTTCCCTTGGATCCTCAATACCCTAGATAGTAAATAATAGAAGCCTTTTATAGTCCTAGACAAGTCTTTGCACGCAAAACACAAAAGTCATCAACTCCCATGCGCAACACACCAAATTTCAGAATTTCCGGACTTTGTCTGTCAAAGACCGCGGGTGCGCTAATGTTTCGGGGAAAACTTTCATCTTCGAAATTCAGTGACCGCGGGTGCGGTGTGCAACGGACCGCGGGTGCGGTGTGCTTTCGGCAGAAATTCTTGAACATTGACCACGGGTGCGGTCTCTTTGTTAGCGCGGGTGCGTTGGAGCTTCGGCCTTTTTTATCTTTTGCACTTTCCAATTCAACAATTTACTACTCCAAATTCTCATTCTAAGCCTCCAAACTACAACAACAAAAACAACAACAAATCACATAAACCTGCTCAAGAATCACAAAATTCCAAGTTAAAAACAAGTAATAAAAGTACAATAAATTTCACTTATCAAACTCCCCCAAACTTAAGATTTTGCTAGTCCCGAGCAAAACAAAATAACACAAACAAACAAGTCATGAAATACTTTAAAGAACTTGGCCTCAAGATATTTTAACTAACTCTTCATGCATTCACAATTCAAATCAATCCAACCAATTTTTCATCCGGATATAATCATGCAATCGGTTAATTTTCTTAACTTCTAATCTCTTCAACTCATGTGTCAAAACATTCTCAATCGATTTAAATTTTTACAAACACAAATCAAGAGGTCTTTTCCGGTAAAAATTGGGTTCAAAGCAATATTCATTCAAGAAAGGAATACCCAATAAATATTTGATGCAATGAGGTGTGTGTAAAATTGATCAAGATTCGTACTCAATGAAAGTGTTTATCAATTGTCCATAAGCTTGATCCTCCCAATCACTCTCCACTAGTATATTGGACAACTATGACTAGGTTAATAGGATTTTCAATGGTTGTAATGTTAGGCCTTGGTTCATGGCTACAAATAAAGATTAGGAGTTCAAATAAGGAGTAAGTTGAATTTTATCTCTTTTGCAAACTCCACTTTTTCTTTTATCTCCATTTTTTTATTCATTTCATCTCTTTTTCTCCAACTTCTTCAATCAAACATCATTCATCATTTTTCTTTTCTTTTCTTTTGTAGGAGAATATCACTTTCTTTAATATTTTGAGTTCTTACTCCCTTGAGAAGGTAGGAAAATATTCAAAGGGTTGGTAAATGTGGGATAATTGAAAGAATATTCGAATGAGGTCTTTTACACATATTTACGTGTGTCATTCGAATTCATATAAGCTCAAAGATATTTGGTAGCTTGAAAGGCTCAATCGATCCAAAAATCACCTAAATCATTCCTAATTCATAATTTGTCCGTATTTCGCCTCGAGTGATGTTTGGATAGTTCTAGACAAAATCTCAATTCACCAACACAAAGTAGAATCTAATCATCGTGAAAATGGTGTCTCAATGCATCAACCAAATACATATATATTCAAAAGAAAAGTGCTTGGCTTCCAAGAAATTTTAAGAACACAATTCTTTTCTCATATAGGCTCCAGAGAGCTTCAAATGAATATTTATGAACAATATAAATAGGCCCAAATAAAATCAAAGATTGCCTCAATCATATATGTGTTTGCAAAAATTTATTTCGATGTCAAATGAAAATCACAGAGTTGTATAGAAATTATAAGTCTCAAACTTACCAAATCTCATTATTGTTCTCTAAATTTTTCAAATTGATCGATTAACATGAATGTAATGCATGACTTTTCTTCTTAATGCAACATTTTTCTTTTCTCATCATTGGCCATAAAAAAAATATTTCATGACTAAAACACTACAAACACACAAGCAAACAACTCAAAAGTAAATAAAACACTCAAATTACACTAAACAAATAAATAAACACACAAAATAAAATAAAATAAACAACATCTCCCCCAAACTAAAATATGTGCATCGCCCTCGATGTAAATGATCATGAAATTTAGACAAATACACATACCTCGGGCAACGACCGTCAGTGGTCATCGCCATCCTCATCATCTGCGTCATCTTGGGATGGTTGGAACTCCGGCGGGTGATATATGGGTGGCCACTGTGGAGGAGGTAAAAATGGATTACCAGAGGAAAAAGCTGATGGAAATTGCTGAGCCAAGACAGACGTAAAATCCATCATATATCCCATAAATGTATCGGTCCTAAACCGAAACTCATCCATATCTTGGCGTTGTTGGCGCATCTCCTCTTCCAACTGAGTTAATCTATCCAGCCTATTTCTTGGTTGCGGTTTTGGTTCTTGAGCTTGAGCATGGGCACGTCTTTCTGCAGCTCTTCTGTTGAATTCCATTTCAGCTCGACGTGCCGCAGCGTGTTCACCTCTGACTGCCCTATGTGGTTGAATTACCACAATGACATTTTTCGGCTTTAACAATTCTTCATTCATTGCCCAAGTCACTCTCGCATTCTGGCATAATGCAGTGACAAGAGAAGGGTGGAGGAGTCCGCTAGGAGAATTACCTTTTGCATAATCAAGCATCGAACTCTGAAGCAATTGACCTAAATCAATTGTCCTCCCCGTCATGATGCAAAAAGTAAGGATAGCTCTCTCCTTGATGACAGTGGTGGTATGCTCGGTAGGTTTAATCCTAACAGAAATAAAAGAATACCAATCTTTGGCAACACTTTTCAGATCAGACTTTGTTAGGCTAACATTCACATCATCCCTCATTCTCCACTCTGCTCCCTCTATGCAAATTTTTCGAAGAATATTATTATAATCAACATGCTCACGGTATTCTTCATATTCATCGTGCATTACTGGAGGGATACCATATAACGTATTGATCGTATGTGCATCAAAGGCTACCATTTTTTCTCGCACCATCACCTTCAATTGATCATGCCTAACTTTGAGGTTATCATAGAATTCTCTCACCAACGAAATGACAGCATCTTGTGGCTGCCTGCCAAACTCCTCCCAATGCCGAGCAGTAAGCATTAATCCAATTTCGGATCGAGGAAAACTCAAAACAAATCCCCTTTCTTTTACAATGCTTTTGTTCAAAAATTTTCCATAGTTCTCCTCCGCTTTCTCATCCCAAAACCTGTTTGTATCGTAATTTGCAGATGATGATGTACCCTTGGATTGTTTCTTTCTTGGAGGCATTTTATCGAACAACTTCCAATCACCAACTTCTCCTCAATCCAAATAACAATGTCACAAATATACTCCACAAAAATTTAATTATCTTCCATATCCAAGAGCACCAAAATTTCGAGTTTTCAACAAATATACAATGGATTTTCTCACCTTGAGTGTGTTGAAACGTTTCTTGAAGAACAAAATCAAAGGTCCATTCAATTCTTGAAGAAATTTTCGAGCCCCTTTGAAACCCTAGGTTTGGTGTTGATTGTATGAAATGTAGATGGAAATTTGAGTTGAATTTGTGAAGTTATGTAGGTGTGGAGTGTACTTTTGTGCTTGGAAGATCAAAATGTGAGTGTGGAATGTATTTTGAGTGGAGTTTTTCGAAGTGGAGGAGGAAAATTTGAGAGAGGTTCTTCGTTTATGCGTGAATTCTGCCCGATTCAGTTTTTAAAACAAGCGACCGCAGGTGCGGTATAAAAACAACCGCGGGTGCGGTGTGCCTTCGAATTATTTTTTATATTCAATATTCTGCGACCGCAGGTGCGGTCCAGTAGAGACCGCGGGTGCGGTGGGGTCTCGGGACATGTAGCGCGGGTGCGGTATAAAACACACCGCAGGTGCGCTGTACTCTCGGGAATTTCTTGAATTTTGAATACACCATAAGCGCGGGTGCGGTGTCAAACGTAACACGGGTGCGGTGTTCCTTCGGGAAAATTATTTTCTTCTCCAATTTTTAGTCCTGAAAAAAAAACAATTGAGATTCATTAATTTTGGGAAGATATACAAACACAATATACCAAAAGTACAAAACCCAAAATAATAATACAAAAATAAAAGCAAAACCAAAAACAAAATGCAATAAAGAAACAAAAAATTTGGGTTGCCTCAAGCGCTTGGTTTAACGTCTTCAGCCCGACTGTCACTAGTCTGATCAGTTTGGTTCGCTCAGCTTGATACTGTCGATATTCCTTACTTCAGTCCCATAGTACGGCTTAACCCGCTGTCCATTGACCTTGAAGGTTCTCCAATCACTGCACTTTAACTCGATAGCCCCATAAGGAGACACCGTTTCCACAACAAACGGCCCTGACCAACGCGACTTTAGCTTACCAGGGAACAACTTTAGACGAGAGTTGAACAGTAGTACTTGTTGTCCTGGTTTGAGCTCCCTTCTTACAATGATTTTGTCATGCCATTTCTTAATTTGCTCTTTGTAGATCTTGGCATTCTCATATGCGTCGTTTCGGAATTCATCCATCTCCCTCAACTACAGTTTTCTAACGTCACCAGAAGCTTTCAAATCACAATTTAATTTCTTCACAGCCCAAAATGCTCGATGCTCCAACTCCAACGGCAGATGACATGCTTTCCCAAAACTACCCTATAGGGAGACATCCCAATAGGCGTCTTGAATGCAGTCTGATAAGCCCATAACGCATCATCCAACTTCATAGCCCAATCTCTCCGGTTGGTGTTGACAGTCTTTTCCAGTATTTGCTTAATTTCCCGGTTTGATACTTCAACTTGTCCATTCGACTGATGATGATATGCTAGTGCCACTTTGTGCTTCACATTATATTTAGCCAAAAGTGAGTTGAAAATTCTATTACAAAAATGCGTACCTTCGTCACTTATGATGGCTCTCGGTGTTCCAAACCTAGTGAAGATGTTCTTGTGGACAAACTTAACAACAACTCGAGCATCATTAGTACTTGTGGCAATTGCTTCCACCCATTTAGACACATAATCAACAGCAAGCAAAATGTAATATTGACCAAAAGAGGATGGGAATGGACCCATAAATTCAATACCCCAGACATCAAAGAGTTCAACCTCCAAAATATTTGTTAGTGGTAACTCGTGGCGTCTAGAAATATTGCCAACTCTTTGGCATTTATCACATGACTTAACTAAAGTATAATTGTCCTTAAACAAATTAGGCCAATAAAAACCTGACTGTAATACCTTAGCTACTGTTCTAGATGCTCCAAAGTGTCCACCGTAGGGTGAGGAATGACACTGCTCTAGAATCATATATGCTTCTTCCTCTGTTACACATCGTCTAATTATCTGATCAGTGCATCTCTTGAACAAGAAAGGATCGTCCCACAGATAAAACTTAACATCATGAAGAAATTTCATCTTTTGGTGATAAGTTAACTCTGATGGTAATTCTCCTGCAGCAAGAAAATTAGCTATATCTGCAAACCAAGGATGTGTAACACTTACCTTGAAAAGTTGTTCGTCTGGGAACGACTCATTGATAACTCCACCTTCAGTTCTTTCTTCCAGCTCTAGGCGTGACAAGTGGTCTGCCACCTGGTTTTTACAACCTTTCTTGTCTTTGACTTCAAAGTCAAATTCTTGAAGTAGGAGTATCCATTGTATCAACCTGGGCTTGGCATCTTTTTTTGCAAATAAGTAACGAAAAGCTACATGGTCAGTGAAAACAGTTACCTTGGTGCCAATGAGATATGTTCTGAACTTGTCAAATGCAAACACCACTGCTAGCATCTCTTTCTCAGTAGTTGTATAGTTTTGTTGGGCTCCATTAAGTGTACGACTTGCATAGTAGATAGCCTTGAACATCTTATCTCGCCTTTGTCCCAATGTTGCTCCCACAGCATAGTCGCTAGCATCACACATGAGCTCAAAGGGCTCCTTCCAATCAGGCACTATCATAATGGGTGCAGAAATCAGTGCTTTCTTTATCCTGTTAAACGCCTGCAATCAATCATCGTCAAAATTAAATGTCACATCTTTCTCTAACAAATTACATAAAGGTCTAGTAATTTTAGAGAAATCTTTGATATAACGACGATAGAACCCGGCATGTCCCAAGAAACTTCTGATCCCTTTCACATTCTTCGACGGTGGGAGATTTTCAATTGCCACAACTTTGGCTCTGTCAACTTCTATTCCTTTAGCCAAAATTTTATGCCCAAGCACAATACCTTCTGGAACCATGAAGTGACATTTTTCCCAATTCAAAACTAAATTCTTCGCCTGACATCTCTGCAAAACAAGCATTAGATTTTGCAAACAGTGATCAAAAGATGAACCAAACACAGAGATGTCATCCATAAAAACTTCCATTATTTCCTCGACCATGTCAGAAAATATGGCCATCATACACCTCTGAAAAGTAGCAGGTGCATTGCACAGACCAAATGGCATTCTCCTGAAAGCAAATGTACCGTAGGGGCAAGTGAAGGTGGTATTCTCTTGATCTTCAGGTGCTATGACAATTTGATTGTAACCTGAATAATCATCTAGAAAGCAATAATAATGATAACCATCTACTCTATCAAGCATCTGGTCAATAAAAGGAAGAGGGAAGTGATCTTTCCTAATCGCATCATTCAATTTCCTCTAGTCTATGCATACTCGCCAACTAGTCACTGGACGAGTTGAAATCAATTCATTATTATCATTTCTCACTACAGTTATTCCCCCCTTCTTAGGCACTACTTGTACTGGTGAAACCCACGAGCTGTCAGATATATAATAAATAACAAAAGCATTTAACAATTTTAATACCTCAGCCCTCACAACCTCTTTCATTTCTAGATTAAGCCTTCTCTGATGATCAGCATAGGGTGAATATGACTCCTGCATCAAGATTTTATGCATACAAACAGTAGGGCTAATCCCCTTTATATCAGCAATTTTCCATCCCAAAGCAGATTTAAATTTCCTCAACACTCTCAACAATTTATCTTTTTCAGTACAAGTAAGAAAGGAAGAGATGATTACCGGATATGTCGAATTTTCACCTAAAAATGCATAACAAAGGTGGCTTGGCAGTTCCTTCAATTCAAGGGATGCTTTTGGTACCTCTTTACTTGCATCTTCAAGTAGCTCTACATGATGCATATCAATCTTTTCTTTAGGCAGTGTATTGAGAGCAAGTAACTCCTCTTGCACATCCCAATCATCTTCATCCAGTGTAGACGTCGATTCCAACAAGCATCTCTCTAAGGAATCTTTTGTCATCCTACCTGCACCAACATGAGATACACATGAATCAATTACATCAATACTATAACAAGTACTTACCTCATTTTTTTCTTTGATTGTGTTGTAGATGTTGAACATGAATTCTTCTCCACCTACTCTCAATGTGAGCTCGCCCTTGTGCACATCAATCAAAGCTTTTCCGGTGGCCAAGAACGGCCTTCCAAAGATAAGCGGAGTCTCCTGATCTTCTTCCATATCTAGAATGACAAAATCAGCATGAAATATAAATTTGTCTACCTTTACCAGAACATCCTCCACTATTCCCCGTCGATATGCAAGTGATCTGTCCGCCAGCTGCAGGGTAATAGTGCTAGGCTTCACCTCGCCAAGCTCCAAAGTCCTGTAAATAGAAAAAGACATTAAATTAATACTGGCACCTAAATCACATAAAGCTTTATTTATTCTAGAACCACCAATAACACAAGGAATAGTAAAACTCCCTGGATCTTTGAGTTTCTGTGGTAGTTTCCTTTGGAGTATGGCGCTACACTCTTCGGTCAACTTTACTGTCTCGAACTCATGCAACTTCCTCTTCTTTGACATCATATCTTTGATGAACTTTGCATAGTTTGGCATTTGCTCTAAAGCATCAGCAAATGGAATGTTGATGTGAATCTTCTTTAAAATCTCCAAAAATTTTGCAAATTGATCATCCAATTTCTTCTTTTTGAACCTCTGCAGATATGGAAGAATTGGCCTAAATACCGGAGGTTGTTCAACTTCAACTTCAGCTTTGGATCCATCAGTTTCCTCTTTTTCAACTGTCTTCTCCTTGTCCATTCTCTCTTTGGAACTTTGTACCTCTAATTCTCTTCCACTTCTCAAAGTTACAGTTTTGCATTGCTCCTTTGGATTCACTTCAGTATTACTTGGGAATTGACCTTGATTTTGATCTTTCAATGCATTAGCCAATTGTCTAATCTGTGTCTCCAATGATTTCATTGTGGCACCCATATTTCCCATGTGAGTTTCCATGCCATCAAGACGAGATTCAGTCCTAGCCATCCTTTTACTAGATTCAGCAACAAATGTCCCAACTAGATCCTCAAGTGAAGGTTTTCCTTCCCCCTTTGATGTATTGAACCTCGGTGGAGGATTCAACACATTCTTATTATTAGCATATGAAAAATTCTCATTATTTCTCGAACCAGGATGATAAGTGTTAGGGGAGGGTTACCTCGATATCCTCCGTAGCCACCAAAATTCCTATTGTTGATATAATGAGCTTCATCAGGAATATGTGGTTCTTCAGTAACAACTGATGCATTTTCAACCTCTGATGTACTAGCCTTATTCATAGCTGCAATTTGAGCTGTTAAAGCTGAAACTTGAGCGGTGAGTGATGTAATAGGATCTATGGCATAAATTCCAGCTTGCTTCTTTACTCCTGACCTCTCAGACGGCCACTGATAACTGTTAATGGTCATTTGTTCAAGCAAATCATATGCTTGATCAGGTGATTTTGCAAATATCATGCCACCAGCTGCTGCATCCACAGTGCCTCTTGTTTGTCCATTCAAACCATTGTAAAACAATTCAATCTGTACCCTATCTTAAAAACCATGGTTTGGACACCTCCTCAACAACTCCTTATACCGTTCCCATGCCTCATATAATTGCTCAAAGTCAGTCTGCCTAAAAGTACTTATCTCAATTTTCAACTGTACAGACTTCGCAGGTGGAAAATATTTGGCAAGAAACTTGGTTGCTAACTCCTGCCATGAAGTGATACTCCCCAAAGGAAGGGATTGGAGCCATCCTCTTGCTTGGTCCCTAAGAGAAAAAGGAAACAAGCGCAATCGAATTATATCATCAGAAACACCATTTATTTTTAGCGTGTCAATGATTTCAAGGAATGTTCTGAGATGTAGATGAGGATCTGCAGTAGCAGCTCCCCCAAACTGATTCTGTTGAACCATGTTTATCAATGCTGGCTTGAGCTCAAAGTTGTTTGCATTAATAGTCCCTCGTGCTATGCCCGAAAAATGAGCATTTAATACCGGCCTAAAATGATTTCTGATGGGTATTGCAGGGGGTGGATTTTCATTATCTCTGTTATCAGCCATTGCTCGAATCTCTTCTCTTCTTGCCTTTCTTAATCTTCTTGTGCTTCTTTCGATCTCAGGATCAAAGATAAGCAAGTCAAGATTTTGCGATCTTCGCATGCACTGTCAAACAAAGATAGGAAACAAATCAATGTTTAATGTAAAACAGCAAAAACATCTCTAAATTAAAATCTAGACTAATTGGTAACAATACTAATATAAATTTATAATAAACAGTCCCCGACAATGGCGCCAAAAACTTGTTGCGTGTTTTCTTGATTGCTCGCAAGTGCACGACGTCAAGTTATAGTAAAATGTAATTTTGAGTACAAGTGTCGATCCCACGAGGAATGTATTTCTAAATTTATATTAGTGCTTGTAATTGAAATATTCTCGACTTTATTTAGAATAATCAATTGATAGATTTGTTTGCACCAATAACTAGATTGAAAATAAATTTAATTATCGTACCAAATAGTTGTAAACAACCATGGAATAAAAGATCTAGAGGTCCGATTTCACGCAACTATACACCATGTGTTATTTTGAGTAGCTATATTATAAATGTCTTTCTTATTCATTAGCCAAAAATTTTATAATTATCTACTCCCTCTCCCGAGTACTAAGCAGATACTAATTATCTAACAAAGGATTGTAACGTCCCCGTCAACAATCTATAATTAAATAACACAATAAACAATAACTTCTTTTAATGGCTTCAATAGCAATATATGTCCTCTCGAACTATATAAATACCATCGATGTATTTTTCCCTTTCTTGTTTATAAATTCCCTTTTCCAAGTGATAAATTATAAACATAAGAATCATTCAAGATATGGCCAGTAAAATGAAAGCATTAAGATTGGAAAAATACAAATGAACAATAATGAAAACTTATATAGCATAATTCATAAATCCCAACACATGGTTTCTAGTTTTGTTCCATATTTCCTCTAGAAATAAGAATTAGTTCATAATAATACAAACAACACAACAACACATGAATCTTAAACAAGACATATCAAATAAAAATAAAGAAGGAAGAACTTAGAACAAGAGTTTGGAGTGCAAGATATTTCTGTCCAGAAGTGTGCAAGAGATTTCCCAAGAATGATGCACTTGGATCTTCAATCTTCTAGCCTCCACTACTCTTCCCTTGGATCCCCAATACCCTAGATAGTAAATAATAGAAGCCTTTTATTGTCCTAGACAAGTCTTTGCACGCAAAACACAAAAGTCATCAACTCCCATGCGCAGCACAACAAATTTCAGAATTTCCGGACTTTGTCTGTCAAAGACCGCGGGTGCGCTAATGTTTCGGGGAAAACTTTCATCTTCGAAATTCAGTGACCGCGGGTGCGGTGTGCAACGGACCACGGGTGCGGTGTGCTTTCGGCAGAAATTCTTGAACATTGACCGCGGGTGCGGTCTCTTTGTTAGCGCGGATGCGCTGGAGCTTCGGCCTTTTTTATCTTTTACACTTTCCAATTCAACAATTTACTACTCCAAATTCTCATTCTAAGCTTCCAAACTATAACAACAAAAACAACAACAAATCACATAAAACCTGCTCAAGAATCACAAAATTCCAAGTTAAGAACAAGTAATAAAAGTACAATAAATTGCACTTATCAGCAGTGTACTCTACGCAGTGTATGATGCTATCGTGAGGTACAGAGGAAGGATGTGGGTGCCTAGCGTTGATTCAATCAGAGAAAATATTTTGACAGAGGCACATACATCTCTGTATTCTATCCATCCAGGGGGTACCAAGATGTACAAGGACTTACAGATGATGTATTGGTGGTCAGGGATGAAGTGAGACATTCAACGCTTTGTATCTGAGTGCCTCACTTATCAGCAAGTGAAAGCAGAGCATCAGAGGCCAACAGGGATGCTTAAGCCACTCCCTATTCCCGAGTGAAAATGGGAGAATATCACCATGGATTTTGTTGTTGGATTTTCGAGGTCAGTTAGAGGATCTAATGCAATCTAGTTTATAGTTGATCGACTTACTAAATCGATACATTTCTTAACGATGACTTTCTCCATGACACAGTATGCAGAGCTTTATATTCGGGAGATAGTCAGATTGCACGGGATCCCAGCTTCTATTGTATCTGACACGAACTCGAGATTCACATCGTCCTTTTGGAAGAGTTTACATGCATCCATGGGGACGAAAATGCTAATCAGTACGGCATTCCACCCTCAGACAGATGGCCAGTCTGATCAAGTGATTCAGATATTGGAAGATTTGCTGTGAGCATGTGTGATCGATTTCCATGGGAATCGGGAATCGAAGCTACCTCTAGTGGATTTCACCTACAACAACAGTTTCCAATCATCTATAGGTATGACTCCCTACGAAGCACTGTATGGAAGGAAGTTTAGATCGCCGATTCATTGGGATGAAGTCGGTGAGATATCAGAACTTGGCCCAGAGATTTTTCAGCAGACTGCAGACGTGGTGGTCAAGATCCGAGACAGGATGAAGACCGCCGAGAGTCGCCAAAAGAGTTCGTAGGAGATCACGTATTCATGAAGAGAGCACCCATGAAGGGTGTTATGAGTTTTGGGAAGAGAGGCAAGTTTAGTCCGAGATTACTTGGGCCATTCGAAATTCTTGACCGAGTTGGAACACTTGCTTATCAAGTATCTCTACCGTCGAATCTGGCTGGAGTACACAATTCGTTCCAAGTTTTGATGCTGAGTAATTATATGGCAAATCCTTCGCATGTTTTGAGTTATGAGCCATTGCAGCTTGCTCTAGATATGTCATATCAAGAAAGACCTGTCCGAATTCTAGACAGACATGAGCGGAGAGTTCGGAACAAAGTGACCAAGTTGGTCAAAGTCCAGTGGCTGAATCAATCAGAGGAAGAGGCCACTTGGGAGGCCGAAGCAGATATGAGAAGTCGCTACCCGGACTTGTTTGGTAAGATTTAATTTTGAGGACAAAATTTATTTAAATGATGGAGGAATTGTAAAGCCCAAAATCAGTATACGTAAAACCCATGTATTTATTTAATTGTTAAATTACTTATTTAATTTTTAAAATGATTTTTTTATGATGCATAATTTTTTATTTGCATTATTTTAAATTATTACATGTTTATTTGATGCACATTAAAAAGTTTTCTTGAATTTTATGTTTCGGGTGAATATTCGATACGGGATCGAGAAAAGAGACAGGAGACTATTTAGGCGATGTCTGTTATTGTGCTATTTTATTTCAAGTCAAGAAAATTAGTATTTTAAATGATTTAGAGAATTTTAATCATTTTAAAGCCTAATTTAATTTATTAAGTGATTTTGAGATTTTAAACTTTTCAAAAATACTAAGTAAAGTAGTGGGGATTTTAAACCTTATAAATAATTTTATTAAATCTTTTAGTGCAGTTAAATAATTAGATTAGTAATGTTTAATTCTAATTATTTAATTAAGAACTTTTAGCCCCTAAATTAGTTAATAAATAAAAAATTCCTACCTAATTAAACACACACACGCATTACACACACAACACACCCACACACACGTTACAAACTTGGAGATTTTCTAGGGTTCTTGAGTTCTTTCAGCAACCACCTTTCGCCTTGAAAATTTATGGAGATTTACGTCTCTTTTTCGAGCAAGAATCGTGTAGCAAGCGTTCCCCGGTCATCTCCCGTAGTCCACAGCGTCGGTATTCATTATCTTCGAGCGTTTAGACACAAAGACATATATATTCTTTTATTTCAGCATTGATCTCGTCGTAGTAACTAATTTGATTCGTATGGTACGTAACAATTCATTGTGTTATGCAAAGTTTGAGCGAAAAATGTTGGAAACGATTTTAAATTATCTTAAAAACTAAATCTGCTGTCATTTCGAATCCTACGATTTTTCGGTTGTTTTTCTGGAAAAACTTTCAATATATTAACATATTACTTTTGATACCTTCGATTTGACAGTAAATTCGTAATTTTTTGATAAGAAATGAGTGAGTTATGAACATTCTCGTGTGACTGCTCAAAATGTGATGTTATAAAATATGTTCTACATGTTCCTTGAGTTTTACTTGTTGAAGGTTTTGTTGGAAATCGTCGGGTGATCATTGCTACATTTAGGTATGTCATGTGTTGTGATCAGATGTTTTTGGTGTTTCGTTCGGGTCGGTAAAGGTGTGAGTGGATTAGAAGTCATAGGGAAGCGAATGGGTAGAAGATGATATTTTTGGGGTTTAGTTCGCGCAGGGTTAGCGCCACAGTGCTGCATTTGGAGCACTACTGGTTCATGCAGGGAAGCTCCAAGGTGCTGGTGGGTAGCGCCTAGGCGCTGTTTCAGGAGTCTTCGAGCTTCAAGTTTAGGTGGTATTGCTTCATTTTGGTATTAATATGTCGTTATGCCCAAGCTTAGTGAGGGTTAGATTAGACGTTTCGAAGGTTGAATAGGGAATGTTGGACTATGGTTTAAGCGAGGTCTATGTCTTACATTGCTTGGGAAATGTTCATATTCCATGTCAAGATTGTTTCTAGTTCGAGGTTGTGGTTTATCATATTGATTAAACGTGGTCCAGTCCTGAGGGGTCTAGAAAGTCAAAAGTTATTTAATTACTTCGGTGGTGAGTTTGATTGTTACGGTTAAGTTATGTAATTTTAAGTTGTTGGAATATTGTATTAGTATGTATGTGCAGCAGTAGCCCAAGTGAGATCCAACGAAGCCCTCAATGTTATGTAAGAATATTCGACGTGCAAAAAGAAAATATTTTATATTTTTGAGGTATGCGATTTGTCTTGTGACCAATTATGAACCGATTTGGAAGTCGAGGAACGTGTCCGAGGACCTCTCCACCACGATAAAGCATGATCGGGTTATGATCAGGATTGGGAAGCGGTAAAGAATGGCCAGGGACCAATCCACCCGTTAAAGCATGACCGGGGATCTTATGTATGTGGCAGTGGACATCCCTGGAAGCCCAGTACTGGGGTTTAGTCTGACCAGGGGCATTATGTTTTGGGTCACTTGCTTTGAAACATATCTCTACGCAAAATGATGATGATTATGTATGTTTAAGTATTTATGTTGCAAGCACGTTTATGAAAAAGTTTATGAAATGATGACACGTCTATATTTATATAAGTATGCTCAAAGTTTAAATATGTATTGGACTATTTTAAAATGCATGTGGATTTATTATGTATTAGTTTCTATTCTCAGTTTATACATGTTGAGTCTTTAGACTCTGTAGTGACCCGTTCCAGAATCACCTACTAATGAAGAACTAAGCATGCAATTAACTTAATTAATAATAATCAGAGATAACAGCGGAAATATGGCCAACGACAGTAGTTATACAACCCAATCGAAATCAGAAAAACTCAAAATATATATTCGGTACAACCATATCGAAAAGAATAGTACTGAAAACTAAACCAACCAGCCACTCACTGTCCTCCTCCTGCTCTTCCTGAGCCATCCAACCTGAGGCCTGCCCCGTGGGAATGGGGTGTCCAAGATAAACAAAACCGAGGACGTGAGCGATAAGAACGCCCAGTACAAAAGCATGAGTATACAAGCCTATATGAAATGCACATGCTATGATATGATACCAGGGTAGTCAAGAAACAGGAGTAACAAAGGATCTCAAAATGCTCAGTCTAGAGGCGCCAAGTGGATAGTGCCGCGCGGTACTCCTCTGGGTCACTGCATCCACTACAAGAACAGACGTGGACCTAAAATGTCCCGGATCACCGAAGCCCTCCGGACCCGTCGGCCACTGTGTACTCTCGGTGTCCATGCGTCCACAAGACAAGACAGGGCTGAGCGGCCCCACAAGATATAGCTTATCTCGAAAGAGATACAGCTCAACAGTAAAGGCTATCTCGAAGGAGATACGGCTCAACATGAAATGCAACATGCATCATAAAACGTGACATAATAGCATGCATCATATGACATATATCAATGCACCACATAATCATGCAACACATATAAGGATGTATACTCGACCAGGATATCTCGGATAGTACTTTCGTACCTCTATCACAGCAAGCCTAGCCTTACGCAACACTACTAATCAGGTCTAGAACAAGCCTACGCATCAAAAGCATACCCAATGAACAATACTACCATGCTCGACTAGCAAAACCAGTACTACCAAAAGTTTAGGGTTTACCTTCGTCCGTCGACAGCCCTTTGATGTCGATTGCCTCGTAACTCAGGCGTCACTACGCTACTAATCCTGGCAGCTCTTGGCTAACGCTCGACCGACAAACTAACCCTAGAAACCTTCCAAACCTCTCAAAATGAGACACAACTTCAAGAATTGACAATCCAAAATGAGGAAATCCGAGCACTATTTATAGGCTATGTTCGGATCCACCGAACCCACTTCGGAACGTCCGAACTCCCACGTGTCCATCGGCTCTTGACACCTCATGATCGGATCCACCGAACCTACACTTCGGATCATCCGAACTTGCATGCAAACTGACGTGTCGATCAACTCTTGACACCTCATGATCGGATCCACCGAACCCACTTCGGATCGTCCGAACTCTTCGGTGCTACCGAACCATCTTCGGTCCGTCCGATCATGACCACGGTCAAAATTACACATTAAACCTTCTTAATCACCATTAATCCGTTAATTACCCAATTTGGAATTCGGGCTACTACATTCTCCCCCCCTTAAAAAGATTTCGTCCTCGAAATCAAGTTTATAGGATGAACAAAAACTGAAATAACAACATTGTTATTACATCTCAATTGTTGTTGAATACAACTGATATTTCGATTATAACTGAAAACACAAACATATACAAAGCATAACTCAAAAGAGCTCTGGATGCTCCGAACGCATACGACTTTCTAACTCCCAAGTGGCTTCTTCAGTACCTCTGCGCTGCCACTGAACTAAGACAAGAGGAATGATCTTATTCCGCAATACCTTGTCTTTGCGATCGAGAATCCGCACTGGTCGTTCCACGTAAGACAAATCCGAATTTAGTTGAACTTCAGAGGGATGCAAGATGTGAGACTCATCTGCTATGTATCGTCTCAACAAAGATACGTGGAACACATCCTGAATACTTGATAGGTACGGCGGCAATGCAAGTCTGTAAGCCAAATCTCCCACGCTTTCCAATATTTCAAATGGACCAATAAATCTCGGAGACAGCTTACCCTTGAGACCAAATCTCAAAATCCTGCGAAAAGGCGAAACTCGGAGAAACACTTTCTCACCTGGCTGAAAATAAAGAGGTCGACGTTTGGTGTTCGCATAACTAGCCTGTCGATCCTGAGCGATCTTAATCCGCTTCTTGATTACTGCAACCTTATCAATAGCCTGCTGGACTAACTCCGGTCCCTCAACATGTCGTTCCCCAACTTCATCCCAAAATAATGGAGTACGACAACGTCGCCCATACAACGCCTCAAATGGTGCCATACCAATACTACGATGGTAGCTGTTGTTGTACGCGAACTCAATCAAAGGCAAATGATCCTGCCAAGCGGTTCCGAAATCCATAACACAAGCTCGCATCATATCCTCAAGTGTACGGATAGTCCTCTCCGTCTGACCGTCGGTCTCTGGATGTTAAGCTGTACTTAAACTTAGGGACGTACCCAATACCGCCTGGAAACTACCCCAAAATCGTGAGGTAAAACGAGGATCTCTGTCACTGACAATACTAACTGGCACCCCATGCAAACGTACAATCTCTTGAATGTACAATCGAGCCATACGATCGAAAGTGAAATCACGGTTATATGACAGAAAATGAGCAGACTTGGTGAGTCGATCCACCACTACCCAAATAGCATCACTATTCCTCGAAGACAATGGTAAGTGGGTAATGAAGTCCATCGCGATATGCTCCCACTTCCATTCGGGAATAGGTAAGTTCAACAATAATCCTCCCGGTCGACGGTGCTCTGCCTTAACCTGCTGACAAACAAGACACTTGGAAACAAACTGATAAACGCTGCGCTTCATCCCTTTCCACCAAAATCGTGTCCTCAAATCTTTATACATCTTGTTGCTTCCTGGATGGACACTCAACTTGCTTCGATGGGCCTGAGATAAGATCTCTTCCCTCAAAGTATCATCCTCTGGTACCACAACCCGATTAGACAAACACAGAAGACCATTAGACTGATAATGGAAATTGCTATCTCCACCAACCAACCGAGCTAATCTCTGAGTCTTGAGATCAGACATCTGAGCATCTCGAATCCGAGCGAACAAAGCTGGCTCAGATAAAATGGTAGCAACACGAATGCTCTCCATACCTTTCCGATGTTTGAAATTAAAACCCAACGAACAACAATCCTGGATAGTACTAATCATAGCACTGGTCTGAAGTGCAAAGACTCTCACCTTGCGACTAAGAGCATCGGCTGTGAGATTCGCAGAGCCTGGATGGTATTTGATCTCGCAGTCATAATCTTAAAGTAGATCCATCCAACGACGTTGTCTCATGTTCAACTCATCCTGAGTGAACAGATACTTCAGACTCTTATGATCAGTAAAAATTTCAAACTTAACCCCGTACAAGTAATGACGCCAGATCTTTAGCGCAAACACAATAGCAGCTAATTCTAGATCATGAATAGGGTACTTCTCCTCGTGAGGTTTCAACTGTCTGGAAGCATAAGCGATCACATGACCATTCTGCGTCAACACACACCCTAAGCCTTGAAAAGAAGCATCGGTGTAAACACTGAAACCATCAGATCCTGACGGTAACGCCAAAACAGGTGCAGAAGTCAGAAGTCGACGAAGCTCTCTGAAACTATCTTCGCACTCAGATGACCACTCAAATGGAACATCCTTCCGAGTAAGCTGCGTCAATGGTCTAGCTACCTGAGAGAAATTCACGATGAAGCGACGATAATACCCTGCCAGACCTAGAAAACTACGGATCTCAGCCACCGTCGTCAGACGTGACCAATTCAGCACTGCTTCGATCTTGCTGGGATCCACAGAAATTCCTTCCTTGGAAATCACATGACCAAGGAATACTACACGATCAATCCAGAACTCGCACTTACTCAGCTTAGCATACAATTGCTTCTCACGAAGAATCTGCAACACAATCCTCAAGTGCTGGATATGCTCTTCCACACTATGAGAATAAATCAAGATATCATCGATGAAAACCACAACAAACTGATCCAGAAAATCCCGAAAGACTCGGTTCATTAGATCCATGAACACCGCTGGCGCATTCGTCAATCCGAATGGCATAACTAGAAACTCGTAATGCCCATATCGAGTACGAAATGCAGTCTTGGAAATATCATCATCTCTGACTCTCATCTGATGATAACCCGATCGCAAGTCAATCTTGGAGTAAACAGAAGTACCCTTAAGTTGATCGAACAAGTCGTCAATACGAGGTAACGGATACTTGTTTTTGATCGTCACACGATTCAGCTGGCGATAATCAATGCACAATCGCATAGATCCATCTTTCTTCTTGACAAACAATACTGGAGCTCCCCAAGGTGAAACACTCGGGCGAATATAACCTTTATCAAGAAGATCCTGCAATTGCTGCTTCAATTCTCTCATCTCTGACGGAGCAAGACGATAGGGGGCACGAGAAATCGGTGCAGTCCCTGGCATTAACTCAATGCCAAATTCCACCTCTCTAACCGGAGGAAAACCAGGAATCTCATCTGGGAAAACATCAGGAAATTCACAAACCACTGGAAGATCATCTAGACCAACACTATCTGTGGATGAATCAATCGCATAGATGAGGTAGCCTTCCCCGCCCGCCTCTAAAGCACGACAGGCTTTCAGAGCAGATACCACTGGCATCGGAGGTCGCGCTCCCTCACCATAGAAAAACCAACTAGAGCTCTCAGTCGTACGAAACTGAACAAGCTTCTGGTAACAATCCACAGTAGCTCGGTAAGTAGTCAATAGGTCTATACCTAGAATACAATCAAAATCTTCCATCTCCAGGATCATAAGATTCGCAATCAATTCGTTACCCTCAAAATCTAAGGGACAACCCATCACTAGACGCTTTGCTAACCCCGAATGACCCATCGGGGTAGAAACGGAAAGAATGACGTCTACGATCGTCCTGGTCACCCCAACGACCTACACTTCCCTGACCACTCTCATCACCAAAGTGGTCAGCCATCGCTACAAGATAGAATGGGGAAAATGGTAAAATGGTCAACGAAAATCCCAAAACAGAATCTATATCCCAAAATCGTAAGCATGCTCTGATACCATAAATGTAGTGACCTGTTCCAGAATCACCTACTAATGAAGAACTAAGCATGCAATTAACTTAATTAATAATAATCAGAGATAACAGCGGAAATATGGCCAACGACAGTAGTTATACAACCCAATCGAAATCAGAACAACTCAAAATATATATTCGGTACAACCATATCGAAAAGAATAGTACTGAAAACTAAACCAACCAGCCACTCACTGTCCTCCTCCTGCTCTTCCTGAGCCATCCAACCTGAGGCCTGCCCCGTGGGAATGGGGTGTCCAAGATAAACAAAACCGAGGACGTGAGCGATAAGAACGCCCAGTACAAAAGCATGAGTATACAAGCCTATATGAAATGCACATGCTATGATATGATACCAGGGTAGTCAAGAAACAGGAGTAACAAAGGATCTCAAAATGCTCAGTCTAGAGGCGCCAAGTGGATAGTGCCGCGCGGTACTCCTCTGGGTCACTGCATCCACTACAAGAACAGACGTGGACCTAAAATGTCCCGGATCACCGAAGCCCTCCGGACCCGTCGGCCACTGTGTACTCTCGGTGTCCATGCGTCCACAAGACAAGACAGGGCTGAGCGGCCCCACAAGATATAGCTTATCTCGAAAGAGATACAGCTCAACAGTAAAGGCTATCTCGAAGGAGATATGGCTCAACATGAAATGCAACATGCATCATAAAACGTGACATAATAGCATGCATCATATGACATATATCAATGCACCACATAATCATGCAACACATATAAGGATGTATACCCGACCAGGATATCTCGGATAGTACTTTCGTACCTCTATCACAGCAAGCCTAGCCTTACGCAACACTGCTAATCAGGTCTAGAACAATCCTACGCATCAAAAGCATACCCAATGAACAATACTACCATGCTCGACTAGCAAAACCAGTACTACCAAAAGTTTAGGGTTTACCTTCGTCCGTCGACAGCCCTTTGATGTCGATTGCCTCGTAACTCAGGCGTCACTACGCTACTAATCCTGGCAGCTCTTGGCTAACGCTCGACCGACAAACTAACCCTAGAAACCTTCCAAACCTCTCAAAATGAGACACAACTTCAAGAATTGACAATCCAAAATGAGGAAATCCGAGCACTATTTATAGGCTATGTTCGGATCCACCGAACCCACTTCGGAACGTCCGAACTCCCACGTGTCCATCGGCTCTTGACACCTCATGATCGGATCCACCGAACCTACACTTCGGATCATCCGAACTTGCATGCAAACTGACGTGTCGATCAACTCTTGACACCTCATGATCGGATCCACCGAACCCACTTCGGATCGTCTGAACTCTTCGGTGCTACCGAACCATCTTCGGTCCGTCCGATCATGACCACGGTCAAAATTACACATTAAACCTTCTTAATCACCATTAATCCGTTAATTACCCAATTTGGAATTCGGGCTACTACAGACTCACTAGACTTGATCGATGCAGGTGATGACGAGTTTGAGGAGACGAGAGGCGAAGACCAGTGTGATGGCTCAGACTGGGCGGAGGACTAACCCAAGGACCGCTTAAGTTTTAAGGACTTTTATGCACGTTGAACTCATTTACTCTGATTTTAACGAATTACTTTATGTTGTTTTAAACAAGTACTTGTTGCAAGTTCGTTTACATTTCAAATAATTGATCAAGCATTTCATTTACAAGTGTATTTTGAGAGATAGTTAATTATTTAAGAAAAACATTATTTTCCGCAAATTCTAAGTATGTTCAGAGGCACGGTATGTCACAGTTAAGGCTTGCCTTTGCGTATTATACGCACAATAATAAGTTGAGATGCGAAGAACGGGGACGAATAGAACTTTTGTTTGATTTTCTACCAAGAAACGTGACTTTCCTCCTTCAAAGCTTCGTGTGTGCGTGTTTGGTGACTGCTAGGAAGAGTTTGTGTGTGTGTGGAGAGGTGGGCGTGAGTTTTTTGGGGTTCATGAAGAGGGTGGCTTATTTAATTAAATCTCCTAGTATAAGCCTAGACCCATTAGCATGGCGCAATAGGCCCAATAAGCCCATTAATGCATATTTAAAATATTTTGTTGGAAACTAAGTTTTGGTAGTTTGACAAACTAAAAGTTTAAACTTATTAGAATAACTGATCAAAAGAGAATGAGCTTAACTGACTAAAATCATACAACTGATAGTTGCCAATAGCTGAAGATTAATGCGTACATTATCAACGGCAAATGAAGCCAGCTGAATCTTATCAACGTCGAACTGGTTGAGCAGAATCAAACTGACTGATGAGTTGGGAACTGATCAGTTGAAACAATCAGTTATGAGCTTTCCAGCAGAGTGTTTTTCAGCTGATCTTTCAACTGTACACGTCATCAGTTGAGAATGACAACCGACAAATAGTACAAACAGACTGCAACTCGTAGTAGAACGCCGCATTTCAGAGTCTACAGTGTAAAAATGTCAGAAGAATGTTGACGTGGCAATCAACGGCTATAAAGAATCAAATTGTATTTATTTTTACCGTTGAAGAGATGCCTATAAATAGGCGAGAAGATCATTTAAAAAAAACAAGCTTATATTCATCTTGTTGTTACGCTGCTGAAGAACATTCACAAGCTCACAGTTATCAGAAATACCAGTAGCATTCAAGGCTATATTTCGAGCTTAAATATCACAAGTCATTTGTTGTATATTCATTCAAGTTGTGCTAAGATCAGTTTACAAAATGTAAGAAAATTGTATATTAAGAGTTTCAGTTTTGGCAGTGTTAAGTCCAAAACTGAAGTGGGTCTATACAATCTTGTATTGATCAAATTCTTTTAGTGAATATCCTATCTTTGTGATAGAAGGGGTGACGTAGGACGGATTCAATCTCCGAACAACCATAAGCTCTTGTGTGTCATTTTATTTTAGTTACATATTCTATCTTTCAATCAGTTTACTTCCCAACTGTTTTCCCAGTTAAACTGATTGTCATTGACTGACAAGATTTCCAGTTTCAGTTTCTTACAAAACTGACACTATATTTTTCAAAAGATACATAATCAAAAGTGTTTATTCAACCCCCCCTTCTAAATACTTATTTCAGTAGTCAACCGATCCAACATATTTCATTTAGGAAATTTCATGAAAATATTAGCCGAGTTCTTGAAAAATTCATATTTTAGTCGAAAATCGAATACCGTAGTCAAGCGATCCAACAAGTGGTATCAGAGCACAGTTAAATCTTGTCTAAGAATACTTTCATTCACTAAACTTATTACCATGGCATCTTTCAATAAAATCCCTATGTTTTCCAGAGAAGACTTCGATGATTGGAAAATCAGGATGCAAGCTCACTTAGCTGCACAAGATGATGACATGTGGTATGTCATCACTGAAGATCCGATGAAAATATTGAAAGCCAACACAGCAGTTGCCATCACCGATGGGGCACCTCATAGAATTGAAAAGCCCAGAGATGAATGGACTGCTAAGGATAAAAGAAAAACAAATTTGGACAACGTGGCCAAGGATATATTATACAAAACGCTGGATAAAGTCACATTCAATAAAATCAAGATGTGTAGAACAAGCAAAGAAATATGGGAAAAGTTGATCCAGTTATACGAAGGCAATGAGCAGACAAAGGAAAACAAATTATCAGTTGTCGTTCAGTGGTTTGACAACATAAAGATGAAAGCTGGTGAATCTATGCATGACAATGATGAAAGGATCAGTGGAATCATCAGTGAGCTGAATGCACTAGGAAAAGTGTATTCAAACAAAGAAATAGCACTGAAGGTCATTAGAGGTCTTCTCAAGGAGTGAGATGTGAAGACTATGGCTATGAAGGAGTTGAAGGATCTCAACAAGATCGAACTCCATGACTTGTTTGCCGATCCTAAGGCTTACGAGTTTGAATTGCATACCAGAAAAGGAGAGCTTTTTACACCATCTGCAACAACAGCTTTAACTGCAATCAGACTGGAGCCAACTGGTTCAGCTGAGAAAACTGCTGATCAATTGAGCAATGATGCAATGTCATTTTTTATCAAGAAATTTGGAAGATTGATGAGAAAGAATCAAGGAAACTTTCAGAAGCAATGTCAAAAGAACCAGACCAAAGAAGAATCCTATGTGTGTTACAACTATGGTAAACCTGGTCACTTCATAGTGGACTGTCCTAAACAAAAGAAGGCAGTCGAGGGTCAACTGATAATGGGAAGAAGTCCTATGATCACGGAAGAAGGACTAAGGATGAGAAGAAATCATCCAGAAAGAAGCATGAAGTGCTCTTAGCTGAAGCGAGCAAATCCAAATGGGCTGAAACCGATAGTGATGAATCAGAACCATATAGCTCAAGCAGCTCAACTCAAGATGAAGAAGAAGTAAAATATCTAATGGCAGATTATGTCCAACTGGAATCAGCTAGTGAACATGTAACGTACCGTACTTTTTACTACTTGAAATTTGCGGAAAAATTAAAAATTTTCTTAAATAAGAAGTGAACCTTCAAAATTCGATAAAATAAACTATACCTAGCAAAGATTGTTGCAACAAAAGATCTGAAAATAAAGCTTGACAAAAGTATTTGAACATTTTCATAAAAGCTTAAACTTGGGCGGTCCCCGGATTTAGCCTCCTGCTCAGTCCAAGCCTGCTCCTTGGTCCCCACCCCTTGTCTCCTAGAAAACATCCTCACCTGCATCGATCAAGTCTAGTGAGTCTAAAAACTCAACACGTATAAACTTGAAGTAACTAGTAGTACGTAATAAAATCACATGCAACTTCAAAATAGAGAGTACATACTTGAAACTTGAAATTGCCATTTACTTGAACATACATACATAACATAGACGTTCCATAACGTGAAACTTTTCTTAAACATGCTTGCATACTTGTACATACTTGAACATACATAAACTTCATACTTTTGTGTAGAGGCATGTTTCAAAGCAAGTGACCCATAACATAATCGCCTGATCAGACTAAACCACATTACTGGGCTGACAGGGAAAAATCCACTGCCACATACATGAGATCCTCGTTCATGCTTTAAAGGGTGGATTGGTCCTCGTTCATGCTTTAACGCTTTCCAATCATGATCTAAACACGTTCATACTTTAACGCTTTCCAACCCCATACATAAATTGGTCACAAGACATTTAGCATACCTCAAAATTTTGAAACTATTTTCTTTGCACGTCAACATACTTACTTGGCGTTGAGGGATTCGTTGGATTTCATTTGGGGCCGCTGCTGCACATACTAACATGAATTTCAACACTTAACTTGCATAACTTAGACGTAGGTACACGAGCTCACCACCGAAGTGCATAAAAAGCTTATGACATTCTAGATCACTCGGGACTTGACCTCGTTTAATCGTACTAACCTTTACATCAAACCCCGAAACAAACTCTAAGATGACGTGTGAACATTTCCCAACCATAAAAGACATGAACTCACTATTTGAATTTGAAAAGAAGGGGAAACCAAATTTTTGGATAGAAGGAGTGGTGCTCGGGCGGTAAAACATTACCGCTCGGGCGACGAGCGTAAAAATAAAAACTCTCGACAGAATGTGTGACGGTCGGGCGCCGAGGGTACTTAACTTCGTGACTCTGAAACTTAAACCCTCCAATTTCGATAACACCGATAGTGACAACGCCTCGAGACTCATCCTAGGACACTATGGCATTGACTCGACTCCACAAAACGTCCCAAATGACGACGTACGGCAAACAAGCAACAAATTCGTAAACTTAAATTTTGACACCAATTGATTCCAACGATTTCTAATGCAACCAACGACTATCGACACGGAACGAAGCATCAAAACTCACCCCAAACTAATACTCCATATACCTAAACACAGCAGCGATCACCCGTCGATCCCCAACGAATCCTGCAACAATACAACTTCAATAACGCATCAATACATAATTTTCTAAAAAAATGCAGTTTGAGCAGTCTCACGAAAAACGCCATAACTCACTCAATTATTATCCAAATATTTCGAATTTATTGTCAAATCGAAGGTATCAAAAAGTTCTACAATTTTCATTTTGAAAGTTTTCTTAACGACCAAAAATCGCAGTTTTAAATATGACAGCAAAACGAGATTTGTAGTCCAAAAACCGTTTCAAAACTTATCCTAACATCATTGCTCAAACTTCTACACATTACACATGTATTTTTACTCATAAATAACAACACAACACATAATATGACGAGATCGATACATAAAAGAAAGAATATACGTGCTTTTTGATGATTTGAAATACCGTAACGACGATACCGAAGCGGAAACGGAGCGAAGGTTGATCCGGGACGATTGTGGAACCAAATTCTTGCAGTAAAAATGACGAAATCTCATTGGAAATAATCATAGGAAGGGGTGGCTGCTCTATAGTTCCAGGAACCCTAATTTTCTCCAATAAAAATATGAAAAAGAAATGTGTATATGTGTGTGATATGTGAAAACGTAAGTGTGTGTGTAGTTGTGTCTGTGCGTGTGTTAGGTAGTAATTTAGGGAGTGAAAATTGTTTAATTAAAGGTTAACCACTAATTAATTTTAAATCAAGCACTAACTTTACTAAAATCCCTCCATTAAAAATAAAATGCACACTTGCTAAACTTTAAAAGTTTTAAAACCCTAAAATTCCTAAATAAATAATTTAGGCTTTAAAATGCTAAATTTAATAAATTATTTAAAATGCCCCATCTTTAACTAAAGATAAAATACCACATTTAAAATTGCCAAAATTGACACCGGTCTTTTTTCCTCGATCCAGCCTCGAATAAACGCCTGGAACATGAAACTCGAGAAAGATGTTTTAACGTGCATCACATAAACGTAAATAAATTCAAAATAATTCCTTTAAATAAATCATGCATCATTAAGGCTCATTTTAAAATTAAATAAATGCTTTAATAATTAAATAAATGCATGGGTTATACGTGTGCTGAATTTGGGCACTACAGTTCCTCCCCCACTTATATAAATTTCGTCCTCGAAATTAAATCCGGGTAGCGAATTCTCATATCTGCCTCGGACTCCCAATACCTTCTCCACTAATTGGTTCAGCCACCGAACTTTGACCAGCTTGGTCACCTTGTTCCGAAGTCTACGCTTCTGTCTGTCTAGGATTTGGACAGGTCTCTCCTCATAAGATAGATCTGGAGCCAACTGTAACGGTTCATAGCTCAACACGTGCTAAGGATTAGCTAGGTACTTCCTCAGCATTGAGATGTGGAACACATTGTGCACCCCGGCCAGATTCGGCGGGAGGACAACCCGATAAGCTAATGTCCTAACTCTGTCAAGAATCTCAAACGGTCCAATAAACCTCGAACTAAGTTTGCCTCTCTTCCCAAATCTCATAACACCCTTCATGGGTGCTATCTTTAAAAAAACGTGATCACCTACGACAAACTCGAGATCTCTCATTCTCTTATCAGCATAACTCTTTTGGCGACTTTGGGGCGGTCTTCATCCTGTCTCGGATCTTGACCACCATATCTGCAGTCTGCTGAACTATTTTGGAACCATGTTCTGCTCTTTCACCGACTTCATCCCAATGAATCTGCGATTTGCACTTCCTCCATTACAATGGATTATTGAAAACTGTTGTTGTAGGTAAACTCCACTAGAGGTGGCTTAGATTCCCAAATCCTCTGGAAATCGATCATACAGGCTCGCAATAGATCCTTCAAAAATCTGAATCACTCGCTCAGATTGACCATTTTCTACGGGTGAAAAGCTGTGCTGAAAAGTAATTTCGTCCTCATGGCTGCGTGTAAGCTCTTCCAAAAGGACGGTGTAAATCTCGGGTCCCTATCGGACATAATAGAAACTGGGATCCCGTGCAATCGAACTATCTCCCTGATATAGAGCTCCGCATACTGCGTCATGGAGAAAGTCGTCTTCACTGGCAAGAAGTGTGCCGACTTAGTTAGTCGATCCACTATAACCCAAATAGTATTGGATCCCCTGACTGACCTTGGCAATCCAGCTAAGAAGTCCATAGTGATATTCTCCCATTTCCACTCGGAGATAGGGAGTGGCTTAAGCATTCCTGCTGGTCTCTGATGCTCAGCTTTCACTTGCTGACAAGTGAGACATTCTGATATGTATCGACGGATCTCTCTTCATACCTGGCCACCAATACAGGATCTGCAAATCCTTATACATTTTGGTACCTCCTAGGTGGATGGAATACGGAGATGCATGTGCCTCCGACAAAATATCTTCTCTGATGGAATCAACATTTGACACCCACATTCTACCTCTGTATCTCACAATACCATCAGACTCTCTGTAGAGTACACTGCCCTTGACCTCATCTTTCAGTCTCCATTTCTGAAACTACTCATCTGAAGACTGGCCTTTATGGATTCGGTCAAACAACAAAGACTGGACTGTCAGATTAGACAGCCTAGAAGATATGCCATTATGATAAACTTCTAAACCAAACCTCTGAATCTCAGCCTGAAAAGGTCTCTGCAATGACATCTGTGCTACGACTGCAACTTTCCTGGTCAAGGCGTCTGCCACAACATTAGCTTTTCCCGAATGGTAGCTAATTTCGCAATCGTAGTCTTTTACCAATTCCAACCATCGTCTATGTCTCATATTCAGCTCTTTCTGCGTGAAGAAATACTTGAGACTCTTGTGATCAGTAAATATCTGGCATTTCTCGCCGTACAAATAGTGTCTCCATATCTTCAATGCAAAGACGACAGCGGTTAACTCAAGATCATGAGTAGGGTAGTTCTTCTCATGCACCTTCAACTGCCTGGAAGCATAAGCTATCACCCGACCATGCTGCATCAAAACTGCACCTAAACCGAGCTTAGATGCATCGGTGTATAACACAAAGTTTCCTTGCCCCGATGGCATGGCTAACACTAGCGCAGAGATAAGAGCTAGCTTCAAATTATCGAAGCTCTTCTGGCACTCGCCACTCTACACGAACTTAGCATTCTTCTTTGTCAGTGAGGTGAACGGCACTGCTATTGACAAAAATCACCGAATAAACTTACGGTAGTAACCTGCTAAACCAGAAAACTACGGATCTCTGAAGCATTCTTCGGCTCAACCCATTCCTTAACGGCTGCTACCTTAGCTGGATCCACCTCGACACCACTACTAGATATTATATGACCCAAAAACGCTACTTTCTTCAACTAGAATTCACACTTAATAAATTTTTCAAACAACTTGCGAGTCTGAAAGGCCTGCAAAACTGTACCCAAGTGGTGACTGTGCTCGTCATGGCTCTCAAGTAGATGAGGATGTCATTAATGAATACTATCCCGAACTGATCTAGGTAGGGCTGGAATACTCGGTTCATGGGGTCCATAAAATCGCTGAAGCATTTGTCAGTCCGAATGACATTACTAAGAACTCGTAATGCCCTTATCTAGTTCTGAAGGTTGTCTTAGTTTTATTTTACTATGACCTCGAATTCTGACTTTTCTTATAATTACCAATATTAGAAATGGAGGTTCAAAATTAGCGTATCTTAATTTCCTTATAATATACCCGTAATGATCATCGATCTATTACATTAACATTTACGCAGTTCAACCTAAGAAATCTTAGCACCAAAAGTTACTGATCAACTTCTATCATCGGTACTACACTCCAAAGTTAAACCTTATCTTAACCCTGTAATAATATTGACCTACGATCATTGAATCGAATATTACCTTACGACATCAAATTACGTAACTTTGCTATTTACAAGTACATCCCAAATAAAGGTTGCTGCTAATCTTAAATTTCGAGTAACACTAATCCATTAAACCCCAAAATATACAATATCGATATTCTGCTTAGATAAGAAAACCTTCCTAGCATCAAACACATGCTTAAACTATTTCCTTCCCGATTACATTATAGTTAAGGCCTAAGACACTTAAACCTTCCTCATTCAAACGAATGTCACACTTTGACTTATCCTCAATACTCAATTTATTCTAACGTATAAAGCTTAATAAGTTTCCCCTATTAATGATGGACTAATTCTAATAAATCAACTTCATTTGTAACTCACAGAATTCTAGGATCCTCATATAAAGATTTTAGATTTCTTACTCGATAAAAATAATCTTAATATTCGACCATTGGTAACCTATTTTGAATACAACTAATTCTTTTTTTTATTTCACCCAATAACCCCGTATGATCACCTATTTCTTAAACTTGAAATTAAAACTTACACAACCTAAGTAGTCTTAGATAACGTAATTCCAGTACTCATATCCACTTAATCCTACGTTTCTTAATGACTTACAAAGATTCCTCAAGACAAGGTGCCTGATAGGGCCTCTTGCCAAGCCTATCGACCTCAATGTCCCTTTGGTTCTGCCCTACTGCCAAAGCTCTCGACACACCAACTGTATAAGTCGTAGGACCTGCAACTTGAACATCATTGCGCAAAATCAGCCGCAACCCATCCATAAAATGCATCATCTTCTCCCGAGCATCATTTGCCATCAAGGGTACAAAGTGACACCCCCTCTCGAACTTCCTGACGAAGTCTCCTACGCTGCTGTCTCCCTATCGCAGCGTCATGAACTCCCTAGTCAAACTGGAGCGTACTTCCTCAGTGAAGTACTTGGAGTAGAAAACTTCCGTGAAGTCATCCCGAGAAAGGGTCTGCAAATTAACCAACACAGGCGCTCTCTCCCACCATAGCCTGGCGTCCTTTGTCAACAAAAAGGTGGCACATCTAACTCTTTCTGCATCCTGCAGCTCCATGAAAGAAAAAAACACCTCGATGGACTTAATCCATCCTTCAGCTATCATCGGGTCATTAGTCCCCGAGAACTCCTTAGGATCCATCCTCCTAAACTTTTCTTAACTGCCTCTGGTCTGGGCCTCGCCCCTGTATCCACTGCAGCCTGGTTCCCCACAAACTGCGCGAAGAACTGCGTCATCTCCGCAAGTATCTAAACCTGCATATTTGGGGGTGGACGATGAGGAGTGACCCTCTCCCCATCCTGAGCTTCCCTATCCTCATCGCCTGATCCTCGCACCATACTACGTCTAGGAGGCATACTGTCCCAACATTTACCCAACACGTAAACCCAACATGCATGAACATAATACTAATATCATAAGATGCACGTAATTTGACTCAAACATGCACATGCTGAAATCATGACTGAGTACATATTACAAAAAAGAATTTAAAACTTACAGAATTGAGGTGTGACTTCGTGAGCTTCTTGCAATTGGCAGTAGGAATAACCCTTTACAAAAACACCGCTCTGATACCAACTGTAACGTACCGTAATTTTTGCTACTTGAATTTTGTGGAAAAATTAAAAATTTTCTTAAATAAGAAGTGAACCTTCAAAATTTTATAAAATAAATTGTACGTCTCAAAGGTTGTTGCAACAAAAGATCTGAAAATAAAGTTTGACAAAAGTATTTGAACATTTTCATAAAAGCTTAAACTTGGGCTATCCTCGGATTTAGCCTCCTGCTCAGTCCAAGCCTGCTCCTTGATCCCCACCCCTTGTCTCCTCGAAAACATCCTCACCTGCATCGATCAAGTCTAGTGAGTCTAAAAACTCAACACGTATAAACTGGAAGTAACTAGTAGTACGTAATAAAATCACATGCAACTTCAAAATAGATAGTACATACTTGAAACTTGAAATTGCCATTTACTTGAACATACATACATAACATAGACGTGCCATAACGTGAAACTTTTCTTAAACATGCTTGCATACTTTTACATACTTGAACTTACATAAACTTCATAATTTTGCGTAGAGGCATGTTTCAAAGCAAGTGACCCATAACATAATCGTCTGATCAGACTAAACCACAGTACTGGGCTGACAGGGAAAAATCCACTGCCACATACATGAGATCCCCGTTCATGCTTTAACGGGTGGATTGGTCCCCGTTCATGCTTTAATGCTTTCCATTCCTGATCTAAACCCGTTTATGATTTAACGGGGTGGGTTGGTCCCCGTTCATGATTTAACGCTTTCCAACCCCATACATAAATTGGTCACAAGACATTTAGCATACCTCAAAAACTTGAAACTATTTTCATTGCATGTCAACATACTTACTTGGCGTTGAGGGATTCATTGGATTTCATTTGGGGCCGCTGCTGCACATACTAACATGAATTCCAACACTTAACTTGCATAACTTAGACGTAGGTACTCGAGCTCACCACCGAAGTGAATAAAAAGCTTATGACATTCTAGATCACTCAGGACTTGATGATTCGAACACGGGTGGTCAAGCTCCAAGGAAGGCATGGGATCCTTTGCAGTTACCGGAGAGACCAATCACGAGGGGACGCTTAAAAAATTTCAAGGAGGCACTACAGGGAGTCATGAGCAAGCATGAAGGGGTCGTGATGTATGGGAGTACGACGGGAGGCCAAAGGAATATAATTCAAGCATTGTTGGAGACGGCCGAGACTCGACGGACGTGTACACGGACCTGCACACGGGGTCCGTGCCCTTTACAACCGAGGATGAAGAATTCCAGTGTCTACACGAACCCGAGCACGGACCAGTACACGGGGTCCGTGTCCTATGACATTTGCGAAGCCCGTGTGTACACGGACCCGTACACGGAGGTGGACACGGGGTTCGTGTCCCTTGTTTCCAGCTGAAGTTGATTTCCCAAGTGTACACGGACCCTTACACGGAGGCCTACACGGGGTCCGTGTCCTTGACGGCTGGGCGAGAAAATTTCCTTTTCTAGAGTTTTAATTATTTTGGAGACTAGATTTTTGATATCTTTGGTTTATAAAAACATGTTGGACGAAATTTGACACACAATTCAGATTATTGTTGATATTTTTATCAAAGTTAGAGTTTTTCTCTCAAACATTCAAAGCTTCGCTTTGTTATTCGAAAATCAAACTTATCAAGATTCGTCTTGTGGCGTTTGTCAATCGTGCTTGTGCGAATTGTCTTAGACTTGATCATTGAAGGTTCGTTGAGTTTTTCGATTGTTTATTCTGTGATTATTTGTTGCTAGACTTTTTATAGTTTAGAGGTGAAAATCACAACACACACTTGATTCAAAAGATCGGGACAACAACGATTCTTTGTTCGTTATTGAATTGAGGGCGCGATTTGATTTTAATCGTGTTTGCTATTCTTTTGTACGAAGATTCACATCATTTGGCATCAGAGCTTAGGTTCATTGAATTCAAGTAAGTTTATCTTGTTCTTAAATCTTCAGATCTGTGTTAATTCTTCGTCCTTTTTCGGATCTGTTTTTGTTCTACCATTCTTCATTAGTTTCTGAAATTTTGGTGATATTTTTGTTGGGATTTTCGAGTTTTTACTCAGCCTTAGAGTAAAAAAAAATACCGAAATCCGAAAATTCATCATTATTTCTTTTTGACATTTTGTTCTATTCCTTTTTGTGAGTCATATACAAGTGTCTCACACAGTCAAAATAATAATATTTATCTTCAAATTGCTAGTCTACACATTCCAAGAGTCGATCACATTTGTTCACAAGTTGAACTTGGTTGTTTGATACTCAAATACAAAGTCTGAGCACACTTTTGAGAATACTATCACATTTGAGTGAAATTACTTGAGTGCGAGTGAATTTTCTTTGGAGTGACTAGTGAGTATTTGTTGTGAGCAAAAACATAAGAGAGGAGCGACGAGTGAATTTTCTTTGGAGTGACCGTGAGAATTTGGGTGAAGACTGTTTTCTACTAACGTTTTCTTGCAGGTACAATTCTAAAAATTAAATGGAGAGGGAGGTAGGAGATGATTCAAACCAAGGGGTTTCTAAGTTCCAAATGGAGGCCTTATTTGGGCATTTTAGTAGGATGATGAGGAATGAATTAGAGCCCTTGCATGAGAGGTTGGATAAGCTTGAGGTTAGTGCTAGTGGGAGTAAATCCAAGCCGAAGGATTTGGGTAGAGATGATGAGGAATATGATTTGGGAGGAGACGATGAGAGTCAAAATGAGAATTGGGGTAGGAATGGAAGAGGTAGAGGATTTGGGAGAGGAAAAAGAGAAGTCGCACGGGGTAGATATGATTGGAATAGGGAAGATGGTAACATGGGTAGTATTAAGATGAAAATTCCTTCATTCCATGGGAAATATGATCCGGAGGCGTACTTAGAATGGGAAAAGAAGGTAGAGTTTGTGTTTGAATGTCACCACTACTCCGAACAAAAGAAAGTTAGGTTGGCGGTGGTGGAGTTTCTAGACTATGCTCTCATTTGGTGGGATCAATTAGTGACCACTAGAAGGAGGTATAATGAGAGACCTATTGAATCTTGTGATGAGATGAAGAGAGTGATGAGAAAAAGGTTTGTGCCCTATCACTATTATAGGGAGATGTTTAAGAGGCTACAAACTTTGAGGCAAGGGGTAAACAGTGTGGAGGACTACTATAAGGAGATGGAAGTGGTCATGATTAGGGAAAACATTGAGGAGGATAGTGAGGCGACCATGGCACGTTTTCTTTGTGGTTTGAACAGGGAAATTCAAGATCAAGTGGAGCTTAGGCACTACTTGGATCTAGACGAGATGGTGCAAATGGCCATAAAAGTGGAGCAATAACTCAAAAGGCGTGGAGTTGACCGCACCAATCAAACTGGGGGTTCATCATCTTCTTGGCGACCAAATGTGGCAAGGCATGATGAAAATAAAGTGGTGACCAAGCCCAAGATTGAGACCAAGCAAGAGGCACCTAAACAAGGGGTGCAAGGTAAATATGAAACTCCTCTTACTCGGTCTAGAGATGTTAAATGTTTTAGGTGTCAAGGGTTGGGTCATATTTCTAGTGAATGTCCTAATAAGAGGGTGATGATCTTGAATGACTATAGTGAGTATGAATCTCATAGTGCTGATGATGATGAGATGCCTGAATTAGAGGATCCTGATGAGGGATATGGGGCGGTTATAGGTGAGGCACTAGTGACTAGGCGTATCATGAGTGCCCAAGTCAAGGAGGAGGAGACTAACCAAAGAGAGAACTTGTTCCACACTAGGTGTTTTGTGAATCAAAAGGTTTACAATTTAATCATAGATGGGGGGAGTTGTAATAATGTGGCTAGTGTTGAGATGGTGGAGAAATTGGGCTTGCCTACACTAAAGCATCCTCAACCATATAGGCTTCAATGGTTGAATGATTGTGTGGAGGTGAAGGTGACAAAAAAGGTGTTGGTTTCTTTTTCGATTGGGAAATACATTGATGAGGTTTTATGTGATGTAGTGCCAATGCATGCTTGTCATATCTTGTTGGGTAGGCCTTGGCAATACGATAGGAGAGTGACTCATGATGGTTTCAAGAATAAGTATTCATTTATGTTAAAAAGGATTTCATTGTATTACTTCCTTTGTCCCCAAAGCAAGTGTTGGAGGACCATTTAAAAAAAAAGAGAGATGAGGCCGAAAGAAAGAGTGAACTAAAAAGTGAGGTGGCCTTGGAAAATAAAAAAGAAATGGCCGAAAAAAAAGAGTGATAAAAAGAGTGAGATTGCCATACAAAAGAAAAATGAGAGGAAAGAAAATGAGAGGAAAGAAAATGAGAGGAAAGAGGATAAAAAGAAATCATATATGGCCCAAAAAGGTGAGTTGAAGCAATTGATGCACACACATGAACCACTTGTGTTGATTCTTTACAAGGTGATCCTCCTTAACACAAGTGATATAGCCGGGTCCCTTCCGAGCATTGTTGTTTCAATTTTGCAGGAATTTGAAGACGTATTTCCGGAGGAGCTACCTCAAGGACTATCACCATTGAGGGGGATTGAACACCAAATTGATTTGGTACCCGGGAGTGCCTTACCAAATCGTCCAGCTTATAGGAGCAATCCGGAGGAGACCAAGGAGCTTCAACGACAGATAAGTGAGTTGTTAGATAGGGGTTTTGTGTGTGAGTCCATGTCTCCTTGTGTTGTACCTGTTTTACTAGTTCCTAAGAAAGATGGCTCATGGCGTATGTGTGTAGATTGTAGGGCAATTAATAACATAACCATTAATTATAGGCACCACATACCTAGACTAGATGATATGTTAGATGAATTGCATGGTGCATGTATCTTTAGTAAAATTGACTTGAAGAGTAGTTATCACCAAATTAGGATGAGGGAAGGTGACGAGTGGAAAACTTCTTTTAAAACCAAATACGGGTTATATGAAGGGATGGCCATGCCTTTTGGCTTAACTAACGGTTCTAGCACCTTTATGAGGTTAATGAATCATGTTTTGCGTGCACACATAGGAAAGTTTGTTGTGGTTTACTTTGATGATATCCTAGTGTATAGCATAAATTTGGATGAGCATGTTAATCACTTGATACTTGTGCTAATCACATTAAGGGTTGAAAATTTATATGCTAACCTAAAGAAATGTGATTTTTGTATAAGCAAACTTGTCTTCCTTGGTTTTGTGGTAAGCTCGCAGGGGATACATGTGGATGAAGACAAGGTAAGTGCTATTCGAGATTGGCTAACGCCTACTACTGTTGGTCAAGTCAGAAGTTTTAATGGGCTTGCAAGCTTCTATAAGAGGTTTTTTTAAGGATTTTAGCACACTGGCAGCACCAATGACAGCGGTAATCAAGAAAAATGTTCCATTCCATTGGGGCAAGGAGCAAGAGAAGTCTTTTAATCTTATTAAACAAAAATTGATTAATGCTCCTTTACTTGTTTTACCTGATTTTGCTAATACCTTTGAGATTGAATGTGATGCTTCAGGTGTAGGTATTGGTGAAGTGTTGATGCAAGGAGGGCGTCCAGTGGCATACTTTAGTGAGAAGCTCAATGGAGCGGAGCTGAACTATCCCACGTATGACAAGGAGTTCTACGCACTCGTGAGGGCTCTAGAGACGTGGCAGCACTACTTGAGGCCTAAGTAATTTGTGATCCATACAGACCATGAATCTCTAAAGCACGTTAAGGGCCAACAGAAGCTGAATAAGCGGCATGCCAAGTGGGTGGCATTCATAGAGACATTCCCCTACATCATCGAGTACAAGCAAGGTAAGGAAAATGTAGTGGCCGACGCACTATCACGAAGGTAAGTACTAATCTCTACCTTGGAGTCAAAAATTTTGGGGTTTGAGCATGTGAAGGAATTGTATGTGCTAGATGAGGATTTTAAGAGTTTGTTTGAAACTTGTATGCATGGTCCACAAGAAAAATTTTATTTGCATCATGGTTTCTTGTTTAGAGAAGATAGGTTGTGCATCCCTAAATCATCCATTCGTGAACTACTTGTTAGGGAGGCACATGGGGGTGGTTTGATGGGACACTTTGGTGTGGCGAAAACGTTGAGTGCTTTGCATGAACATTTTTATTGGCCACATATGAAACGTGATGTGGAATGAGTTTGTGATAAGTGCATAACTTGTCGGCAAGCTAAGTCTAGAACACAACCACATGGATTGTATACGTCACTTCCTGTCCCTAGTGAACCTTGGGTTGATATTTCTATAGACTTTGTGTTGGGTTTACCTAGGACTAAGAAGCGGAGGGATTCAATATTTGTTGTTGTTGATAGATTCTCTAAAATGACACATTTTATTGCTTGTCATAAAACTGATGATGCATCTAACATTGCGGATCTGTTATTTAGAGAAGTCGTTAGGTTGCATGGCATGCCTAGGACTATTGTGTATGACCGTGATGTTAAGTTTTTGAGTTACTTTTGGAATACTTTATGGGCTAAACTTGGCACTAAATTGATGTTCTCTACTACTTGTCATCCTCAAACGGATGGACAAACTGAATTTGTTAATAGAACTTTAGGAACACTTTTGCGTGCAATTCTTAAAAAGAACTTAAAGAATTGGGAGAATTGTTTGCCATTTGTCGAGTTTGTTTACAATCGATGCGTGCATTCTACTACCAATTATTCGCCGTTTGAAATTGTTTATGGTTTTAATCCTTTGACTCCATTGGATTTGATGTCTTTACCTGCGAGTGAATGGTTAAACATGGATGGGAAAAAGAAGGCTGAATTTGTTAGGAGCTTGCATGAGAAGGTCAAAACCAATATTGACAAGAATAGTGAACAATACACAAAGCGAGCCAACAAGGGAAAGAAAAAGGTGGTGTTTGAGAAGGGCGATTGGGTGTGGTTACATCTGAGGAAGGAAAGGTTCCCTGAGAAGCGGCGTTCAAAAATATTACCAAGAGGCGATGGACCACTCCAAGTTCTTGAGAGGATCAATGACAACGCCTACAAACTTGATCTGCCAGGCGAGTACAACGTGAGTACTACATTTAATGTTACTGATCTGTCGTTGTTTGATGTAGGTGATGAGCAAGATTTGAGGACAAATCCTTTTCAAGAAGGGGAGGATGATGCGAACACGGGTGGTCAAGCTCCAAGGAAGGCATGGGATCCTTTGAAGTTACCGGAGGGACCAGTCACGAGGGGACGCCTAAAGAAGTTCAAGGAGACACTACAGGGAGTCATGAGCAAGCATGAAGGGGTCGTGATGCATGGGAGTACGACGGGAGGCCAAAGGAATATCATTCAAGTATTATTGGAGACGGTCGAGACTCGACGGATGTGTACACGGACCTGCAAACGGGGTCCGTGCCCTTTACAGCCGAGGATGAAGAATTCTAGTGTCTACACGGACCCAAGCACGGACCAGTACACGGGGTCCGTGTCCTATGACATTTGCGAAGCCCGTGTGTACACGGACCCGTACACGGAGGTGGACACGGGGGTCCATGTCCCTTGTTTCCAGCTGAAGTTGATTTCCAGAGTGTACACGGACCCTTACACGGAGGGCTACACGGGGTCCATGTCCTTGACGGCTGGGTGAGAAAATTTCCTTTTCTAGAGTTTTAATTATTTTGGAGACTAGATTTTTGATATCTTTTGTTTATAAAAACATGTTGGACGAAATTTGACACACAATTCAGATTATTATTGATATTTTTATCAAAGTTTAGAGTTTTTCTCTCAAACATTCAAAGCTTCGCTTTGTTATTCGACAATCAAACTTATCAAGATTCGTCTTGTGGCGTTTGTCGATCGTGCTTGTGCGAATTGTCTTAGACTTGTTCTTTGAAGGTTCGTTGAGTTTTTCGATTGTTTATTCCGTGATTATTTGTTGCTAGACTTTTATAGTTTAGAGGTGAAAATCACAACACACACACTTGATTCAAAAGATCGGGACAACAACGATTCTTTGTTCGTTATTGAATTGAGGGCGCGATTTGATTTTAATCGTGTTTGCTATTCGTTCGTACGAAGATTCACATCACTTGACCTCGTTTAATCGTACTAACCTTTACATCAAACCCCGAAACAAACTCTAAGATGACGTGTGAACATTTCTCAACCATAAAAGACATGAACTCACTATTTGAAATTGAAAAGAAGGGGAAACCAAATTTTTGGACAGAAGGAGTGGCGCTCGGGCGGTAAAACATTACCGCTCGGGCGCCGAGCTTAAAAATAAAAACTCTCGACAGAATGTGTGGCGCCTGGTGCCGAGGGTACTGAACTTCGCGACTCTGAAACTTAAATCCTCCCATTTCGATTACACCGACAGTGACAACGCCTCGAGACTCTTCCTATGACACTATGGCACTGACTCGGCTCAAAAAAACGTCCCAAACGATGACGTACAGCAAACAAGCAACAAATTCGTAAACTGAAATTTTGACACTAATTGATTCTTACGATTTCTAATGCAACCAACGACTATCGACAGAGAACGACGCATCAAAACTCACCCCAAACTCATACTCCATATACCTAAACACAGCAGCGATCACCCGTCAATCCCCAACGAAGCCTGCAACAATAAAACTTCAAGAACGCATCAATACATAATTTTCTAAAAAATTGCAGTTTGAGCAGTCCCACGAAAAATGCCATAACTCACTCAATTTTTATCCAAATATTTCGAGTTTACTGTCAAATCGAAGGTATCGAAAAGTTCTACAATTTTCATGTTGAAAGCTTTCTCAAAACCGTGATCGAAAAATCACAGTTTTAAATATGACAGAAAAACGAGATTTTTGGTCCAAAAACCGTTTCAAAACTTATCCAAACATCATTGCTCAAACTTCTACACATCACACATGTATTTTTACTCATAAATAACAACACAACGCATAATATGACGAGATCGATGCATAAAAGAAAGAATATACGTGCCTTTTGATGATTTGAAATATCGTAACGACGATACCGAAGCGGAAACAGAGCGAAGGTTGATCCGGGATGATTGTGGCACTAAATTCTTGCAGTAAAAATGACGAAATCTCGCTGGAAATAATCAGAGGAAGGGGTGGCTGCTCTATGGTTCCAAGAACCCTAATTTTCTCCAATAAAAATCTGAAAGAAAAATGTGTATATGTGTGTGATGTGAAAACGTAAGTGTTTGTGTGTGTAGTTCTGTGTGTGCGTGTGTTAGGTAGTAATTTATGGAGTGAAAATTGTTTAATTAAAGATTATCCACTAATTAATGTTAAATCAAGCACTAACTTTACTAAAATCCCTCCATTAAAAATAAAATACACAATTGCTAAATTTTTAAAGTTTTAAAACCCTAAATTCCTAAATAAATAATTTAAGCTTTAAAATGCTAAACTTAAGAAATTATTTAAAATGCTCCATCTTTAACTAAAGATAAAATACCACATTTAAAAATTGTCAAAATCGTCACCGGTTTTTTTTCCTCGATCCCGCCTCGAATAAACGCATGGAACATGAAACTCGAGAAAGATGTTTTAACGTGCATCGCATAAACGTAAATAAATTCAAAATAATGCCTTTAAATAAATCATGCATCACTAAGGCTCATTTTAAAATTAAATAAATGCTTTAATAATTAAATAAATGCATGGGTTATATGTGTACTGAATTTGGGCACTACAGAACATGTATTTGATTTTAGCTCAACTGATTTTACACAAGAGGAACTCATTATCACCCTGTATGACATGGTAAATGAGTATCAAAAACTTGCTCGCTCATTCGAGAAAGTCAAAGCTGAGCGAAATGACCCCAAGAAAATAAAACTGAAACTGAAGAATTACTTGAAGTGTTGAATCTAAAAGGGGAGATCGCAAAGCAGAAAGCTGAACTGAATGAGAATCAAGCCTTGTTATGTCATTTGAAAATCAAATTTTCTAAACATTCTGAACTGATACAAGCTTGGAACAAGTCTTCATTTATTTTAACTGAAATGCAGAATGCTCAAAATTAGTTGATGATAAAACTGGGTTGGGATTTCAAAATCAAATTGATTATTCTGCAAATGACGCTCAGCCAAAGTTAAATAAAGGCAAAGGAAAATATATTATCTTTGTAAAATCAACTGTGGAAAATGAATTTTCAGAGCCAAGTAAACCGGCTATTCAAAAGATCGAAAGTAAGAACAAAGGCAAAAGTTATGGTATTGAAAATGGCTATGAGAGTTCAACTGACTCAAGTAACTGGTCAATTAAACGATTCAGTTACAAAAGACAGTACTCTAGGAATGGCTACTACAATTACTACAACCAAAAGCTAGTTCAGAAATGATATCAAATGAACAGTAAGTTGAAAAAAGACAAAAAAACATATTGTTTCTTCCTCATTTCACACAGCCAACAACCAAAAGCCTGGAAAAGTTATCTGGAACACTGCAACTGGAAGGTCAGTTAGACTGATCCAAGTCTGGGTTCCTAAAGGACTAATCAGTTTAGGACTCAAATAAATAAAGGTACCAAAATTATATTATGTGTGTGATTGCAGGAAACAGGTATAATCAAAGAATCCACATGGTATCTAGAATGTGGATGTTCAAGACATATGACAGTAGATGCAAAGATTTTATCTGAAATGATTAAATACAATGGACCAAACATCAGTTTTGGGGACAACTCCAAAGGTAAAACTATGGGTAAGGGTAAGCTTATCCATGGTAACTTTACAATTAAAGATGTATTGCTAATTGAGAAATTGAAGTATAACTTGATAAGCATCAGTCAGTTATGCGACAATAATTTCTCAGTACAATTTGATAAACACACTTGTTCAGTTAGAAACTCAACTGATGAAGTCATTATAACTGGCAATCGATGTGGAAATACATACAAAGTTAGCTGGACTGAACATTCTTATGCACCAGTTTGTTTCATAGCTTCTAAATTTTCTAAAAACTGGTTATGGACATAAGAGATTGAACCACTTAAACTTTAAATCTATTGCCTATCTGAGTAACAACAATCTTGTAACTGGCTTGCCCAAAATAGATTTTTCAAAAGAGAAAATTGTTCATCATGTCAGTTTGGTAAATAAGTAAGATCCTCGTTTAAAAACATAGGTTGAAAATCATCTTCTCGATGCTTAGAACTGCTGCATATGGATATTTTTTGTCCAATACCAACCATGAGTTTAGGGAGAATGAAATACACTCTGGTGATTGTGGATGATTTTTCAAGATTTACTTGGGTCATATTTCTCAAATCTAAAGATCAAAGTGCTGCACAACTGATCAAGCTTTTCAAAAGATTATCAAATGAAAAATCAGTTGGGATTGATCGAATCAGGTCTGATCGAGGGACTAAATTTATCAATCAAACTCTTTCAAATTTTTTAGAAAATACTATAATCAAGCATGAGCTCTCAGCAGCAAGAACTCCTCAGCAAAATGGTGTAGTTGAGAGAGAAACCGGACCCTAAAAGAAGCTACTAGAACAATGCTTGCTGATTCTAGTATTTCTCAAAGGTTTTGGCAGAAGCAATAAACACTGCATGTTATACTCAGAACAGATCAATGATTAATAAGAATCATTTGAAAACACCATATGAGATCTGGCATTGACGGAAAAGTGTGGTTTCTTACTTTAAAATATTTGACTACAGATGTTTTATTCTTGAAAATCATTTAAAAGCCTTTGATGCTAAATCTGCAGAGGGAATATTTCTGGGATATTCTTCAGTCAACAAAGTTTATAAAGTTTTTAACGAGAGCACATTAAATGTCGAAGAGTCTATACATGTTGTTTTTTATGAAACTGTACTAACTGATAAGCCAACTGATCCAGTTGAGCTAGTTGATCGATTTACAGATATCAGTTTGGAAGATGATCATGAAGAAGAAAATCATATCAATAGAAACATCCTTCAAACACTTGAACCTGAAATTGTGGATCAATCAGTTGAACATGAAGTCGTTCCCGAAAGTCAGTTGGTAGAGCAAACAAATGATATTCAGTTACCAACTGAAACAGCTCCAACTGAAACTGAAACTGAAGTGAAATAGTTCAGTTGCCTTCCACAACTGAAACAGTTCAGTTGCCAACAGAAGCAATTGCTGATACAAAAAATGCTGAACTCAGATGGAAGAAATCTCATCCACCAGATTTGGTAATAGGTAAACCATTTGGCCATGTAAGGACAAGGAATCAAATGCTTAATTTGTTCATTCATTCCGCTTTTGTATCGCAATTTGAACCAAAGAAAACTGATGAAACTCTTGCTGATCCTAACTGGATAAATTCAATGCAAGAAGAGCTAAATCAGTTTACCCATAACAAAGTCTGGGATTTAGTTCCAAGACCAGTTTGCAAAACTATTATAGGTACGAAGTGGGTATTCAGGAATAAACTGAATGAAGATGGTTCAGTTGCACGCAACAAGGCAAGAATTATAGCACAAGGGTATAGGCAGGAAGAAGGAATTAACTATGATAAAACATATGCACCATTTGCCAGACTGGAAGCAATCAGAATATTCATCGCCTATGCATCCTTCAAGAAATTTAAAGTCTATCAAATGGATGTGAAGAGTGCCTTTCTGAATAGGTCAGTTGCAAGAAGAAGTCTACGTGAACAACCTCCAGGTTTTATCAATCACTCATTTCCTGATCATGTTTATCATTTGAACAAAGCATTGTATGGTCTTAAACAAGCTCCAAGAGCTTGGTATGAAACTCTTTCAAAATTCTTAACTGATCACGACTTTACTGTGGGATCAGTTGACAAGAATTTGTTCAAATTTTCCAAAGATGAACATATTTTACTTGTGCAAATTTATGTTGATGATATTATTTTTGGGTCAACTAACCCCAAATTATGCAAGAAGTTTTCTATGTTGATGCAGGAAAAATTTGAGATTAGTATGATGGGTGAACTGACATTTTTTCTCGGTCTGCTAGTAAAGCAACTGGAAACTGGTACTTTCATCAGTAAACCAAATACACTAAGGAATTGATCAAGAAATTTGGTATGGAAACATGCTCTGCTACAAGCATACCCATGAGTTCATCGGTCAAACTAGACAATGATCAAGGGGGAATCAGTTGAGGCGACACTACATAGAGGTTTAATAGGTTCATTACTGTACCTAACTGCTAGTCGTCCTGATATTATATTTGTTGTTTGCATGTGTGCTCGATATCAAGCAAATCCTAAGCAATCACATTTTATAGCCGCTAAAAGAATTTTAAAATATCTTAAGGGCACACAAAATGTGAGATTATGGTACTCTAAAGACTCCTCTTTCAATTTAGTTGGATATTCAGATGCAGATTATGCAGGATATAAGCTAGATCGTAAAAGCACCAGTGGATCATGTCAATTTCTTGGAGAAAGACTGATCTCTTGGTTCAGTAAGAAGCAAATATCAATAGCAACTTCCACAACTGAAGCAGAATACCTTGCTGCTGGAAGCTGCTGTGCTCAACTGCTATGGGTTCAGCAATAACTGAAAGATTATGGAGTTGATGCTAAAAAATCTCCCATATTCTGTGATAATACGAGCACAATTGCGATTACATATAATCCAATTCTTCACTCAAGGACCAAGCACATTGATGTCAGGCATCACTTCATAAGAGATCATGTTTTAAAGAAAGCTATCAGACTGGAATATGTGTCAACTGAACAACAAGCTGCTGATATCTTCACCAAACAATTTCCAGAGACTAAGTTTTCTCACTTTCTCAATATACTTGGTTTAATTGATTTATATTAATCAGTTTTATTGCCGCTTTGCCATCTGCGGTTCTATCAGCTCGTCATTTATCAGTTTGAGCTTATCAACTGATGGCAATTGAACATTTATCAGTTACAATATTCAATTCTTTAACCGTTTCTCAAATGATGTCAGTTAGTCTCTTATCTTTTTCCGTATTCAGTTTGTTATATATTTATAAACTAATATTAGTCTGTTTGCAGAAAGTAAAGAGACAACGATAAAATAGATAAACATTTCATTTATTATAAACTGAGCATACTAGTTTAACTTCCTTTTTAACAGCAGACCTCCGCGAGGTCAACCAACCAGATATGGCCCCAATGGAAGCCTTCAAAAAGCCCTCTGAAATCGCTATGCGTTTCAGAGTCCATTTCTCCTTCTTCAGCATTAGTAGGTAGACACCTTCATCAGTGCAGATATCCACCTCATCAGCAACGCGCAGGCGCCACCGATATTTCTTCAGTAGTGCCACCTGTTCGGAGGTGGCACCTGCTACTCCCTGCAGACCGAGCTGGAGATCTTAGAGTTTTTGCCAAAAGCGGAGAACTTTGTGGAAGACTTCATCTTCCATAGCAATCTTTCTTGTTTCGTAAGCTGATTCATTGAACTCTTCAACCAAGTCGAGAACCTTTGAACTACTTGGACCTGCCATCATATCTCGTGATATATGTGTTTGCTAATGTGTTTAAAATAAATTTGTTGCTTTTATTTATAAGCCCAGGTTCAAAGCATCTGAAGAGACGTATTCATTACCCTCAGCGCTTCGTCTTTTGAAGCACGAGAATTATTACGTTGTTTCTGTCATTTAAATCTTCGTCTTTTTACATGCACTTATTTAGGGGGAGTATCGATTTTAAGAAGTTAACTAAGAACACAATAGTTAGTGAATTTTCATTTGAAATGATTCAGTTTCACAATTGATCGTTCAGTTGATAATTTATCTAATCTTCTCATATAAGTTAACTAATAAATCGTATTTTATTCCAAATCTAGTGTTGTGACTATTTATATTAGCATTAAAAGTTGTCTTTCATGACTAGTACTTTGAAACGTGAACTCACGTAAACCATCAATTTGTTACACACGATTTTACCACACGAACACACATTTTCAAATCAAATTTTTTTCTGGACTAACACGTGTCCAAAAATTTGAACAGTCACCAACATATATCATCTTCCCCGCTTCAATTCAGTTCTTCTTTACAAGCACTTTCAGCATTTCCCGAGCAAAAATCTATCCAAAGCAGATATTCTTTCTCGCAGATTTCAAGCAATCAAATGGCAAACCAGATCCCAGCTCACCTCATGAATGCAATGGCGATTGACTTCGTGTAGAACCCGTTAAATCAGACTACGTATAAGCCATGCATAATTTCTAGTATTTAAATTAAAAATGATTTCTATGCATGAGGATTTAATTTATTTTCTTTAAATTTGTTGAGTTATGATTATTTATTTTACGCAGTAGTTTAATTGTTATCTTTTCAGTTAAATAAGTGAGTTCGGACTGGAGTTGGAGTATTGAGATAAAATTTAATAATAAGAAAATGTTCCTAGAATTTATTTAAGATAAATAATAAGTCATTTTAATGTAAAAGAATGTTTAAGGAATTATTTAAATTAATTAGAGATAAGTAGTAAATAAATTCTTTTATGTCCAATAATTAATTAAAAGCCTAAATTAAAATGTGTGACCAATTGAGATAAGTTAATCTAGGCTTATTTTAAGAAATTGTAACTTAACATGTTAGTAAATTTAATTTAAGAATTAGTCATGTATGCAAGATAATTACTATTCTAAATTAATTATTTAATTCACTAAAATACTTAATGGGTAGATAAAACTTGAAAGATTTAAAATACAAGATTTGGCAATATTTTCCACCCCATTTTAATAAGCAATTTTCGGACCACTTTCTTTAAGATTTAATTTTGATTTGTCAACTCTCCATTTTTTATATATTTCTTTATCCCTTCCTGGTAGAATAATTCCTTCATTTTAAATCCCCAATAATTAAAAAATTAAGCAATATCCTCCCTTATTTTGTAAAGCAAGAAATCGGCCATCCACCTCTAATATATCCCTCAAATCCCTTGGTATCATAGCAACTTCATTATCTGTCAAACAACTAGGATAAAAAGATCTTTACCATGCCTTTCAAAATTCCTTTTAATTAGTAAACTTCTCATTCATTTCATAAACTTCCTCCCACTCCATATTCTCGAAAATTCTGAGTTTTATCATCAAGAAAAATCGTGAGAAGCTAGGGAGAAACAAGAGAGAAAAACAAGAAATCAAAGCAACTCCGTCTCCTCCACGTCGTATCGTCGTAATTGATTTGTTTTCGTTTCAAACAAATCCAAGTCATGTTTATATTATCCCTTGCTCTTCAATCAAGTCATATACATATTTTTAAACCATATTATGTTCATATTTCATTCAGCAAAACCGAAATCATGGTAGCAATTTTCAAAAATCATGTTCAGATTTTTTTCGGCTCTCACTTGTTCTTCACGGTATGGAGCGTTTTTGTAATTGCAGGGGTTGGCTCGATTCCAGGCATTCAAGGCTGCATTTAGGCATGTACTAGGATGTGTTAGGGAAGTGCTGGTCCATCGGTTTGAGTCCCCTCGCCACAAGCAAGACGAAATGGACAGCAAATCCCATTGTGCAACTTTTTGTGTTTCGATTTCTTGTTGGGTGTCTAAGGGAGAGTTCGGACCTTAGCTGCCCTAGGGGCTATAGCCATGGTTAGAACCCCTCCTTGACATGTCTAGGACGTGACCAAGATGACCTTTCATGGCTTGGTTCACGTTCCCATCTGATTTTGCTGTGTGAGTTGTCTTTCGGTTTTGTGGTGTTAGGTGGGTTGTGGTGGGCTTCTAGCCCTTAGCCATGACTCATACAACACCTTAGCATGTCTAGCATGGACCATGGTTAACCTCATAACAATTGGATCCTTCATTTGACAGCAAAACAAGCTACACCCCCACGGTTCAGCATGTGTTCTCGGGTGGGGCTTCGGGTTTGTCGTAGGTGTTGTCTTGGATTGTGGTTGGCCTAGGGCCCTTAGCCATGGTAAAAATCACACCTTAAGATGTTGGTAAGAGGGTCTGGTCGGTGGTTCAAACCCCAATGGCCGATAGTCTCGTAAACGAAGCGATTCAAGCACAAGAGCTGCTGCTGTATTTTATTGGACAGCAGCTTTGGGCTTCAGTTCAGAGGCTCGTTTGGTTCTTGGTTGGCTTTTAGCCTATGAACTTGGACTGGACAGTACCTCATTGAGTTAAGAAGGTCATGTTTTTGGCCGTTCATGATTTGGTTAAGTTTAGAGGTCGTACGAGAATTTACGGTGCGATGTGCCAAAGTGACTCTCGAAAGAGCATTTCATGATTTTGGCCTCCATGCACAATTTTCGTGTATTACAGCTCTTGGTATTTATTTTCCAGTATTTTAGGCGTATTTTAATCATGACTAAATGATGGTACGATGTTGATTGGGGTTGGTACGGAGTCATGGTTAGATACTAAGTTTGTTAGGCGTAATTGTCTCGTTTTCGGTTCGGTTATGATATGTTGGTCAAGTTAAGTTTATTTTCATGTTTCTCATGTTAGAATTAGGTCGCAGTGAGCCTGGGAACAATCTAATCCATTTGATAAAATAAGACAGGATTTTTAATTATATTACGTGCATAAAAATATAAAAGTTTATTTTTGAGATATATGCAATATGTCTTGTGGCCACTTCACTCTTATGGGATTGCAGCTTATGGGATTATTACTTCACCCGGTGACTCACGACCGATTCAAGTTCATGTATGGGTACGGATATCCAGTCCAATGGCTGTGATGATCTCTACCGCCAAGTATATTGTGGTTTAGTCTGATCAGACGGTTCAGTTCATGTTATGGGCCACTTGCGTAGAACATTATCTCAACAGAAAATTATGATATACTATTTTATAACAGGGCTCTATCGAGCAAACATTTTACGTACGATTGTCAGTTATGCACGTATTTATAAATATTCATGACCCAATTTTCACGTTACACTTTACGATATGATATCTTTACATGGCATGAAACTTTATGATATATTTTGCTTGTTATTCACGATATATGCATGCTGGGTCTTTAGACTCACTAGACTTGATTGTTGTAGGTACTGATGAGGTCGAGACCGAGGGCGGGGACCAGTGAGCTAGCTTGGGTCGGCCGTAGTAGGAACCCGATGACCTCATTTTCAGCACTTACTATTTTTATTCAAACTCAGTTTTCACGTTGATGAATTATTTTAAGTTGTCATTTTGAAAAACAGTATTTACTTCCGCTGCTACTTTGAACATTTAAACTTTTTATTAGTTTATTTTATGAATGAGGCAAGTTATTTACTTTTAAAGAAAATTTTAAATAATTCCGCAAATTTACAAATACGAAATACGGGCTTCTACACTTCGACTCTATCTTCACTATGAAAGAAGAGGAAATCAAGAATATCTTTCTAAAATTGGAAGAAGCCGGTCTGAAGCAGTTTTTGGGATTATCTTCCCAAGAAATCTATGTCAAAGAAATCCAAGAGCTCTACGCTACTGGCTATGTTACTCAAGAAGGACATATTGCATCGACTGTAAGTGGTCAGTTACTGATTATTGAGGAGGAGTTTTTCTGCAATCTCTTCCATATACCAGCCGACAGACTTATCAATCTTTCTGAGATAAAGTCATCTGATATTGAGGAAATGCAAACTACCCTTTCTGCTGCTGGTCAGAAGATCGAAGTTTCTGATCCTAAGAAGGAAATGAAGCCAGAAGTACAAATACTGGCTGATATTGTAGCCAAGGGCATCTTAGCCAAGACAGGATCATTTGCTGCCCTCACTCTCGAAAAATTTCAAGCCATGACTACTATAATGACTGGAAGGAAGATGAACTGGAGAAACATCATCTTCAATATTCTGAGGAATATGTTTCAAACTGCCAAACAGTCCAAAGGCTTTGCCGTGCAGCTCAGCCATGTGCTAAAAGTTAAAGGTTTGATGACTGATGATTCTAAGAAGTCATCAAAGATAAAAAATTTCAATGCCAAATCTGTCCAGCCGCCCAAACAGAAACTGGACTTGTCACCTGAGCAGTTCATTAAGGTGAAGAAGGAAACTAGGACAGAAGCAGCTCCCAAATCAGCCAAGAAGGCTCTAAAAGAGATTAAAAGGAAAACAATCAAGCGTAAGCTGATTGTCAGCGAAACCGAATCTGAGAAGACTCCTTCACCCAAAGTTGTGAAGAAGCCACGTACTTTGAAGACCAAGTCTACTACTGTTGTTGGGAAAATCGCAACTGATAGATTGAAGATGTCTGGAGCAGAACAGCCTATCAAAGCTGTCCCACTAAAAGCAATCCCAACTAAACCCTCAACTGAGGATCAGTTGCCTTTATCCTCAATTATACCAAAGAAGAAGGTCACCGAATATGGAGATAAAAAGAAACTTGCAGGAGTTAAGGTGCTTTTAATCACTATTTCTGGCTATACTCCTTTACCTATTGCCAGACCAAAGGGGATAGTGATCCGAGAACAACTAGATGCAACCTCTTCAGGGTTGAGTCTTACTCATGCCTTAACTGATCCCAAGGGCAAAGGGAAATTTCATGAAGAGCCCAGGCCAACCAATGCTGTTCAAACACATATTGATCTTATTTGGCAAGATATCAATGATTTTGCAGAATACAAGTTCAAGCCTTATGATCAATGGGTAAAATTCAGAACAGAAGTTTTTGCTAGGCAACTTCAGAAGAAATCTACTCTGAAAAGATTTGTTGACTTGGAGAATCTCGTTCTGAAGGTAGTCAAAGCCCCTACAATAGTTCAAGCTTGGAACGTAAGCATTATTTCTTCAACCAACTGAGAGTGAAGAGACTTTAGCAGATAGTTACTCTGTTGCGATTAAATTATGATCCAACTAGTCCGACTGCTTTCAATGACAAAGCCATATATGATCAGATGGACTCCGATCTGATTTCATTACAAATGAAGATCAAGGACTGGGAAACAAATCAAGAACTGATCCTCCCAGCTGCCTCTCAAGATGTATCAGAGGAGGCAACTGAACCATCAATTCAAGAACCTTCAAAAGAACCAGCTGCTGCTCCTTCTACCTCAGTTGCTCCTTCATCCTCATCTTTAGCACCTCTATCTTCTAATGTTGATCCACTGCCTTATTCTGAAGATGATTTATCTCCTGGCCAATCTAGATGGAGTCATCAAATCAGTGACCTTAGATATTCAGCTGGACACTTCTAGATCAGTTGAAGATGTAATTGAAAAACCAGCTGATCAAGCTGTCATTTCTGAAGAACCAGCTGAAGAAATCATGTTTGAACAACCGATAGAGTCAGTTCAGTCAGAATTTGTGACTGAACAAGCAGTTTTGAAGCAATCTGTACAACTGCATTCAGTTTTGACTGAAGAGGATCAACTGCATTCAGTTCCGACTGAAGAACCGGTTCCTCCGCCAACAGAACAACCAATTGATGATCCAGTTGTTGAACCAACTGAAGAATCAGTTATTGAACCGATCAAATAACCTTCTAATTCTTTTGCTCCTCTATCTGTCTCTTCTCTTCCCCAGGTACCTACAACTGAAGGAATTTTAGAAATAGCTATGCATGAATTAGAACAAACTGACGGTGCGATGGTTGTGTTTACTTCACAAGAGAGGGAACAAATTCCAGAAACTTCCGGAGCCATGTCTCCCAGAATTTCAGAATCTGATGCTCTATTTGAAGAACTCCAAACCGTTCAATCAAATCTCGTCAATATGATGAATGCTATTTCTGCTATACAATCTACTCAACTTGCACATACTCTGAAGCTAAATTCAAACTATGAATTTACAACAGAGAAACTGGGTCAGCTTAACAAAAGTGTGACTGATCTCTTCCTCCAGATGGAAAATATCAAGAAAGACAGGTTTTCGGCTGAATCTCACTTCCAAACTCAGGAACTAGTCGGCAGGCGATTTGACTTTCTTGAATAAAAAGTCACTAAAAGGATTGACCTGCTGCAAAACATTATGTTGAATGCCGTATCAGATATTGCATCATATGTCCGCATTTTAACAAGAAAAGTGGATGTGATTGACAAAAAGGGAGAAGTTATGAGAGAAACAGAAGAAGAAAAAAATAAGAAGAAGAATGTATGAAGATCAACTGATTTCAGTTCAATTGTTGAAGATTCTTTTTTCTTTATTTTTTGTACGAATCTGTACATTAGAAGAGTTATTTTATCTACAATAAAATCAGAGTTCTATCTTAAGTTCAGCTGATCGGTTCATACATAACAAGTTTTGTCAAACACCAAAAAGGGGGAAATTGTTGGAAACTAAGTTTTTGTAGCTTGAAAAACTAAGATTTTAAACTTATTGGAATAACTGATCAAAAGAGAATGAGCTTAACTGACTAAAATCATACAACTGAAGTTGCCAATAGCTGAAGATTAATGCGTACATTATCAACGGCAACTGAAGCCAGCTGAATCTTATCTACGTCGAACTGATCAGTTGAGCAAAATCAAAATGAGTGATCAGTTGAGAACTGATCAGTTGAAACAGTCAGTTATGAGCTTTCCAGCAGAGTGTTTTTCAGCGGATCTTTCAGATGTACACGTCATCAGTTGAGAATGATAACCGACAAATAGTACAAATAGACTGCAAATCGTAGTGGAACGCCGCATTTCAGAGTCTACAGTGTACAAATGTCCGAAGAATGTTGACGTGGATAAAGAATCAAATTGTATTTATTGTTACCGTTGAAGAGATGCCTATAAATAGGCGAGAAGAGCAGTTGAAAAAAACACAAGCTTTTACTCATCTTGTTGTTACGCTTCTCAAGAACATTCACAAGCTCACAGTTTTCAGAAACATCAGTAGCATTCAAGGCTATATTTCGACCTTCAATAGCACAAGTCATTTGTTGTATATTCATTCAAGTTCTGCTAAGATCAGTTTATGAAATGTAAGAAAATTGTATACTAAAAGTTTCAGTTTTGGCAGTGTTAAGTCCAAAACTGAAGTCGGTTTATACAATCTTGTATTGATCAAATTTTTTTAGTGAATATCATATCTTTGTGATAGAAGGGGTGACGTGACGTAGGAGGGATTCCATCTCTGAACATCCATAAACTCTTGTGTGTCATTTTATTTCAGTTACATATTCTATCTTTCAGTCAGTTTACTTCCCAACTGTTTTCCCAGTTAAACTAATTGTCATTGACTGACAAGATTTCCAGTTTCAGTTTCTTACAAAACTGACACTATATTTTTCAAAAGCTACATAATCGAAAGTTTTTATTCGACCCCCTCTTGTAAACACTTATTCCAGTAGTCAACCGATCCAACATATTTTATTTAGGAAAGTTCATGAAAATATTAGCCGAGTTCTCGAAAAACTCATATTTTATTCGAAAATCGAATACCGTTAAAAATTACGATTCGGCGTATAAAATCACTTAAAAACACCTTATTTTCAAAAATATCAACTAGCATCAACCTTATTTTAAATAATTAAAAATAATTATTTAATAAAAATATTTTACCATTTTCAACGTTTGGTCTCCGTTCCTCGATCGCATCTCGAATAACCTTTAGAAATATAGTTTCATGCATCCAAGTAGAATACTACATCCTAACCATATAAACATATCTAACATAACTAATTAGACAACTAAAATTATTTAATTATCTATTTTCCATTTCCCCTATATTTTATGCGTTGGATTACGTCATCTTATTTTTGGACATTAGAGAATCGCTTCATTCTAATAATCGAGATGAGAGATATGATCAAAATACCGCAATTGCTCATGCCCAACTGATTACTGTTTTCGTGCAATCAGTTCGGTAATTCAACGATCAGTTAAACCTTGTTAACATCTGATTTTGCCCAACTGCCATGAGTTACGACTTGTTCCAAATCGAGTTTTCTGATCAGTCAAGCTGACAGATTGTCATTTGAATCATCCAGCTGAGAGATATCATCAAAACAACGAAACTCGCCAGAATTTCAGTTTGGCTAAATTCAATTTCATTTTGTTTCTTGTGTTTGCAACTTCACACGTGAGTAAATATGTTAGAAATATAATAACAAGTTTTGTTAACATCAAAATCAAGATTGCAAACATAAATTTTCAAACAAATCTCATCAAATATGTATGTGTGTTTATATATATAAATATGATTGTTTACAGATTAAGTGAAAATGCTAAAAAGAATTAAAAATCAATTTTTAGTTAAAAAAATAATTTTAAATTTATTTATTTAAAAAATACTATTAATTTGAATTCTAGGAGATAATAACATTTATGCTTCTCTTATAATTAGTGTAATAATTATATTAAAAAAATTATAATTATAATTTTAAACTTTGTACAATTTCAAGATTAAAATTCATTAAATAAAGAAATAAAATATAATTTGTAAATAAAAAAAATTTATTTTATCAATTATATCATAATTTTTTAAAAAAAATTATATCTTAAAATCTTAATTTTTATTTTATTTTTTTATCTTGCTTATTGTGAGACTATTCAACTTCTAAGAATGAAGCGACGTTATTTTTTTGAATCCTCTTTGTTATTATTGAATATGTGTAAATTTGTATAAATTATAAATTAAAAATCACAAAATCAAATATAGAATTCAAAATTTTTTATTATATTAAAATAAAAAATCGACAAAAAATGAAAAATGGGAAAAAAAAACATGTATATGGTTAGAAATTTTGAAAATTAGAGAATGATAGAGATAATTGAAAAAAGAGAAGATGAGAAGAGAAGAGAAAAGACGTGAAAGAGAAAATATATGAGCTTGTGTAGAATAAGTTAAAAGTTTTAAAAATCTATCGGAATTATTAGGTTGAATCAAAGATATTTTTTGACAATTTATAGTTATATTTTAAACTTTAATGTTGGTATGCTATTGAATTATATGAAATTATTACAAATCAAAATTAAGGGTGTCAATTCGGGTGGGTGGGGTCGGGTTGAGCAATAGTACTATTAAAAAATTGATCAACTCGAACCCGAGCCAACTAGAAAACTCTCAACTCGAACTTCAATCTGAATCAACCAGTATAACCCGATTTTGAATTTTTTTTAAAGAAAATTCAAATAATAATAATAATAATATTTTAATTAAAACACATAATAACAAAAGCTCCCTCATATATGATTTAAATTTGAAAGTCTAATCGTAGAAAAATAAAGTATATTTACTAAATCAAATAAACAATTATTTAAAAAATAAAAAATGCTCAAAATAAATGTTAAATTATGAAAATTTATGATATAAATATATAATAAATATTTTTTAAGACATAAAATATATAAAAAAACGTAGACAATATTTATTAATTATATATATTTAAAAAAAAATAAATTTTCGGGTCAATCCGAACATGTATTCAATCTAAAATTTTAATGACTTTTTTTAAAAGGTGGACTTTTGTGGAGTTGATGGATTTTGATTGACTTTTATAGAATCTCATGAAATTGTAAAATATATTTCATATACTCTTATAGACTTTTTTTCAAGATTTTTGTAGACTTTTGTAAACTTTTATAATTATGATTTATTTTTTTATTAATTTCTTTTAAATAATTATTGGACATGTATAACCTATTCAATTTTAATTTTTTTTTATTTATGAAAATGTAAATGAATTTTACTTACTTAAAAGTTAAATAAATTTAATTTGTGAAAAACGACAAATGAACTATCCAATTTATTGAAATCAAAATTTCAATTCTTTATGTCAATTCAACATATTAATGAACAATAATTTTATAAGTTCATAATAAAATTTTATTAAAATGAATAATCAAAATAATAAGTAGACTTTTACATAAAAAAATATAATCATTATTGACAATTTGATCAACATCGCTCCACATTCCATTGGCTATGGTATCCCTCCATGCATTAGCTCTTACTCATTGTTGTTCTTGAGCATCAAGTAACTGATCAAAGTTGTCATCTCCATAAACTTGTGCCGATGAAGACAATTGAGCTTCATTATCTGGTTCAATTTGAAATTCATCACATCGACACTCCTTTCGAAGAAAATTGTGTAATCCAGCACAAGCCAATACAAGCTCTGTTTGGGTCGTATATGGAAATGGAGGGGCCATCTTGAATATTTTGAACCGTGATTTAAATATACCAAATGTCCGCTCTATAACATTCCTCAAAGAAGCATGACGAATATTGAACAACTCTTTAGCATTTTCAGGGTGACGACCTTGACCTGTGAATTCTTGAAGATGATAACGTACACCTCGAAAAGGAGCCAAAAATTGACGTCGATTTGGATATCCGCCATCCACTAAAAAATATTTACCTATCAAATCATATTTGTAAAGTTAATTAACTAATGAATAATATACATAATCTTTGATAGTTACAAAAAATATTAATAGTCATGTAATATGTATGTTAGGATCGGTTATTGACTAAGGAGTGTTTAGAAGGGGGGGGGGGGGGGGGGGGGGTTGAATAAACACTTCTAGAAATTTAAATGTTTTTCGAAAAAGGTAGTTCAGTTTTGTTACAAACTGAACTAAGTATCCTGTCGGTCAATATCAATCAGTTAAACTGAATAAGCAGTTGCGGAAAATAAACTGATTGAAAGATAGAATATCTAACTGGAAATAAAAAGCTGAAGTAAAGACAACACAATATGTTTCTGGATGTTCGGAGAATTGAATAACTCCTACGTCACCCCTTCTATCACAAGGATGGGATATTCACTAAAAGACTTTGATCAAGTACAACGCTTGTACAGACCCTCTTCAGTTAGGACTTATCTATTGCCTGATCTGAAACTCTTAGTATAATACAGTGATCTATGTAAGTAACTGAACTTAGCACTTATCGAATTATCAATATTTCAGAGTGCTAGCTTGCTCAATGTGTAGCCTTGATTGCTACCAATAGATCTGATAAGTGTGAGCTGAGATTTTGACAGAGTAATGGCAAGTTTGAGATTGGTCAATCGTATATATTGTCAACTGCTCTTTAGTCATATTTATAGACTTTATCTTTCAACGGTAATTTTGAATTCTCGTATCCGTTGATTGCCACCTTATCATTTCTTGGACAATGTTCTTGATTGCCGCTTCATCATTTATTGTAAGACGGCGTATTAATCTCAATAGCCGAAATACGTTGTTCTATGCAGTGCGGCTTTCCATATTCAGTTCCTGTCTGATATGTCTTTTTGTCTGTTGCATGATCTTTCCCGAGGTATCTTCAGTTGAGAAGCTTTAATGTTTTCGGCTGAATGTTTTAACTGATCTGTTCTCAACTGATCAGTTTGTGTCAACTGATTTCAGTTGAATGTCCAGCTGCCGAATTTGCTTTCATGTATTAGTTGATTTGATCGATTGGTTTATGTTTTGTCAAACTCCAGAATTTAGTTTCCAACAATTTCCCCCTTTATGGTGTTTGACAAAACCAAGAGATTTAACTCAGCTCTTTGTTGATAATAGATTACGCAACTGAATCATCGAATATCTGGGTTTCTTGTAGATAATATAGAAGTCTGAGAAAATGATATCAGTTGATAATAATAGCTTGATTAATTCTTCATCTAATTCTTTAGCATAACTGAATCATAAAATAATTGGTCAAATGATATCAGTTGCTTCAGCTGCTTTCCCCCTTTTTGTCAAATACATCCATCTTGTCAGATAGCTTGCGAACGTGAGAAGAAAGAACCGTGACAGAGGATGACATATTTTCAATAGCAGTAGTCATTGTGACTTGCAGTAGTTCAATTTTCCGAGACACAAGCGATTCCACATTGTCGACGCGTTGGGTAATTAATTCTTGAGTTGCAGTCAGACTGGACATGATACCTCTATTTTTCTGAATATCACCAACTGCAAAAGAGAGAGCGGTAACAGCAGATTGAATATCCTTCAGTCTTTTCAAGGATTCCTGATTATCATCCAACTTCAGACTGTGCGAAAGTTGCGTATTTTGAATTTTGGAGATGGCAGTAATTATTTGACTCATACTGTCCTGCATATGTTGGACTTCTTCAAAAATGAGATCAAAATCTGCTGAAGATGGAGGATTGGATTGTCGAGAAGTGCTTGGTTTACTTGTATCAAGTTCAGAAACGATCAAGGCTTGATCAGTTGAGATGGTTTCAGTAACATTTCGAACTGAAATATCATCAGCAGGGATTTCTGCTTGATCCCGAGGTGGTGAGGAAGGATTTTGTTCAGTTGATGGTGACACAACTTGAACTGATTTCTCTAGGGATTGATTGATTGAGTCATCTGGCATATCAGTTGGTATGACCTGATCAGCAGATTGATCTGGTGGAACAATTTCCACTGAAGGAATAGAGACCTCTGGATTAGTTTGATCAACAGAGTGATCACTATCATCACTGGTGCAAGGTGGATCCTACCGGCTTGAATTACTTCATCAATATGAGCGAAAGACAGCTCAGCTTCAGTATATAGTTGTTGTTCAACAGGTGGTGAAGAAAGATTATCAGAAACTGGCTCTTCAGTTGGAACAAGAACTAAAGCTGATGATGGTTCTGTTGTGTTAGAGGGTGCTTCTTCAACTAGTTCCACATCATCATCTGAATCTTCTTGGTAGACTACTAGTTCTTGATCCAATTCCCAAAATTTAATTTGAGAAAGTAGCCCTATAAGGTCAGTGTCAAGCTGAGTAATTACAGCTTGATCAGCATATGCAGTAGGACAAGTTGGCAAGTAGTTGTTTTTAAGTTTAGCTACAAATTGAGCCAACTTCTTCGCTCTCATCTGATCAAAGAAATAACTTTTCCTCTCTAAGGCTTGAGCAATAGAGGCAGCTTTGATAGTTCGAAGAACAAAGGCCTCCAGCTTGATGAATTTTCTGAGCTCGGACTTTTCCTTCAGTTGCTTGGCAAAAACCTCAGTATGATAGGCTACCCAAGCATCATAGGACTTAGTCTTTGCAGCAGCAAAACTGTTCACTTATAAATGAGATGATAGTGGTGATAATGTGATCAGTTCAAAGCTATTTCAACATGTCTGATTCTGATGCATGCAGTAGCACGCACGTTCATGTGACTGATCAGTCAGCCCATCGTTTAGCTGAGATTAAAAGAAAGATGGAGAAATATGTTTTTCAGAAGGTATTGTCAACCTGGGAAAAGATTGATGAGTTGAAGATGGTGAGTGACAGTGGTGTCATTCCTACTCGTGCTCAGGAGAGAAGAGCATTGAAATACCTTGCTCGTTTTGAGGTTAGCCACGTTAATGATTTGTTGAAGACAAATGTCTTTTAGAAGCAATGCTATGGAAGGAGTGGCATGTTGTTGATAAGATTTCAAAGTCAAGGGCATTTGCTGGAGTTCGAATTTATGAGTTGAATGACTGGGTTAGGGCATGGCTAGATACAGTTGGATCTATGATTTCTTCTGTAAATTGGGAACGTTGGTATTCTTAATGAAATATTATTATCAATTTGTTGTATTCTTATTTTCTGCACTTAATTCTGTTAATGAAGTTATATCAATTAAACCAAGAATATTTCGGAAATAAGAAAACTTAGCCTCTGGTAACGGTTTTGTGAAGATGTCTGCTGCTTGTTGTTCCGTTGAGACGTATTCTAATCTGATGTTCTTCTTTAGTGCATGATCTCTGATGAAATGATGTCTGACATCTATATGCTTAGTCCTGGAGTGAAGAACTGGATTGTATGCAATAGCTATTGTACTAGTGTTGTCACAGAATATTGGTGATTCCTTTGCATCAACACCATAATCTTTCAGTTGTTGCTAGATCCAGAGTAGTTGGGCACAGCAGCTTCCAGCAGCAAGATATTCTGCTTCAGTTGTGGAAGTTGCTATGGATGTTTGCTTCTTACTGAACCAAGAGATCAGTCTGTCTCCAAGAAACTGACATGATCCACTTGTACTTTTACGATCAAGCTTGCATCCTGCATAATCTGCATCTGAATAGCCGACTAAATTGAAATATGAGTCTTTAGAGTACCATAAACCAACATTTTCCGTGCCTTTAAGATATCTCAAGATACGTTTGGCCGCAGAAAAATGTGATTGCTTGGGGTTAGCTTGAAATCTTGCACATATACATACAGCAAACATAATATCAGGGCGACTAGCAGTTAGGTACAATAAAAAACCTATTAAACCTCTGTATAGTGTCGTCTCAACTGATATTCCCCCTTGATCAGTGTCTAATTTAACTGATGAACTCATTGGAGTGCTTGCTGCTGAACAAGATTCCATGCCAAATTTTCTTAGCAATTCCTTGGTATATTTGGTTTGACTAATAAATGTTCCTGAATCCAGTTGCTTTACTTGTAAACCAAGGAAGAATGTCAGCTCACCCATCATGCTCATCTCGAATTTATCCTGCATCAGCTTTGAAAATTTCTTGCATAATTTGGGGTTAGTTGACCCAAAAATAATATCATCAACGTAAATTTGAACAAGTAAGATATGATCATTTTTCGAGAATTTAAACAAAGTCTTATCAACTGATCCAACAGAAAAATCATGATCAGTTAGGAATTTTGAGAGGGTTTCATACCAAGCCCGTGGAGCTTGTTTGAGACCATATAATGCTTTGTTCAAATGATAAACGTGATCAGGAAAATTATGATTGACAAAACCTGGAGGTTATTCAACGTAGACTTCTTCTTGCAATTGGCCATTTAGGAATGCACTTTTCACATCCATTTGATAGACTTTAAAGTTTTTGAAGGATGCATAGGCAAGAAATATTCTGATTGCCTCCAGTCTTGCAACTGGTGCATATGTTTCATCATAATCAATTCCTTCTTCTTGTCTATACCCTTGTGCCACTAGCCTTGTTTTGTTGCGCACAACTGAACCATCTTCGTTCAGTTTGTTTCTGTACACCCATTTTGTACCTATAACAGTTTTAGAAACTGGTCTTGGAACTAAGTTCCAGACATTGTTATGAACAAACTGATTTAGCTCTTCTTGCATTGCATTAATCCAATTAGGATCAGCAAGAGCTTCGGCAGTTTTTGTTGGTTCGATTTGAGATACAAAAGCTGAATGAATAAATAAATTGAGCATCTGATTTCTTGTTCTTACTGGATCAGATGGGTTACCTATTACCAGTTCTGGAGGATGTGATTTCTTCCATCTAAATTCAGCATTGTGTGCTTCACAGCCAGCAAATTCTTCATTAGGTAACTGAATGTTCTCAGTTTCAGTTGGAGCTGATTCAGTTGATAATTGATTTCCATTAGTTTGCTCCATTAACTGATTGTCAAGATTTGCTTCCAATTCAGCTGGTTGATCCAATATCTCAGGTTCAGGTGTATGAAAGATATTCTGATTATTACGACTTTCGTCTGAGTCATCATCTTCCAGACTGATATCTGTAAATCGATCAGCTAGCTCAACTTGATCAGTTGGCTTATCGATTAGTGCAGTTTCATCAAAATTAACATGTGCAGATTCTTCAACATTCAAGGTTTTCTTATTAAATACTCTGTAAGCTATGCTAACTGATGAATATCCAAGGAATATTCCTTCAGCTGATTTGACATCGAATGCTTTTAGATAATTTTTACCATTGTTATGAATAAAGCATCTACAGCCAAATATTTTGAAGTAAGTGATTATGCTTTTTCTTCCATGCCAGATCTCATATGGTGTTTTCATGTGATTTTTATTAATCATTGATCTGTTCTGAGTGTAGCATGCAGTGTTTACTGCTTCTGCCCAAAATCTTTGAGAAATACCTGAATCAGCAAGGATCGTTCTAGCAGCTTCCTTAAGAGTCCGATTCCTTCTCTCAGCTACACCGTTTTGCTGAGGTGTTCTTGCTGCTGAGAACTCATGCTTGATTCCAGTATTTTCTAAAAAGTTTGAAAGTGTTTGATTGATGAATTCAGTTCCTCGATCAGATCTGATTCGATCAATCCCAACTGATTTTTCATTTAAAAGTCTTTTGAAGAGTTTAATCAGTTGTGCAGCAGTATGGTCTTTGGATTTGAGAAATATAACCCAAGTAAATCTTGAAAAGTCATCTACGACTACCAAGGTGTATTTCATTCCCCCTAAGCTCATGACTGGTATTGGACCAAAGAGATCCATGTGCAATAATTCTAAGCATCGGGATGAAGATTTACAGCCTTTGTTTTTTAAAGAGGATCGAACTTGTTTTCCATACTGACATGCTGAACAAAGTTTTTCTTTTGAAAAATTTATTTTGGGCAAACCAGTTACAAGTTCATGCTTACTCAGATAGGCAAGAGATTTAAAATTTAAATGATTTAACTGTTTATGCCACAACCAGTTTTGAGATGATTTAGACGCAATGAAGCATACTGGTGTATAAGGTTGATCATTCCAGCTGACTTTGTAAGTGTTTCCACACCTTTTACCAGTTAGAATAATCTCTTCAGTTGAGTTTTTGACTGAACAAGAGTGTTTGTCAAACTGAACTGAGAATCCATTATCGCATAACTGACTAATGCTTATCAGATTATACTTAAGATTCTCGACTAATAAAATATCATTAATGGTGAAGTTACCATGGATAAGCTTACCCTTACCCACAGTTTTACCTTTGGAATTATCCCCAAAACTTATGTTTGGACCATTGTATTTGACCAGTTGAGACAATAAGTTTGAATCTCCTGTCATGTGTCGTGAACATCCACTGTCCAGATACCATATTGATCCAATGCTTGTTCCTATTGTCTGTAATTAAACACAAAATAAGATTCTGGTACCCTTTTCTATTTGGGTCCAAAGTTGATTAGTCCTTTAGGAATCCAGACTTGAATCAGTCTAACTGACCGTCCTGTTGCTGTATTCCATATGGTCCTTCTCTGTTTGTGTGTGCTTGGTGTATGGTGTGTGGATGATACAACATGTGTTTTGTCCTTTTTCAACTGATTGTTCAGCCGATATCTTTTCTGAACTGGTTTACTGTTGTAGTAGTTTGAGTAGCCATATGAATGTTTTCTGCTGAGAGTTTTTGGTTTCTGATTCCATGAGTCAGTCTTACCCTTTGGATTATATCCAATTCCACATCTCATGCCTTTATTCATATTCTGAGATGGCTGTTCAATCAGTTTGCTCGACTCTTCTCGATTTTGTACCATAACTGATTTTACAAAGTGAATATATTTCCCTTTGTTCATATTCAGTTTTGGTTGAGTATCTTGGGAAGACAAATCATCTTTACTACAGAATCCTAAACCAGTTTTATCATCAACTGATTTCTGAGAATTCTGTATATTAGTTAAAGCTTTAGATGATTTGTTCCAAACTTGAATGAGCTCATGGAGCTTTGTATTTTCAAGCGACAATTTTTGAATCATTGATTGATTCCTGCTTCTTTCATTAGTGAGCTCAGCAATTTCCCTTCTCAGACTCAACATTTCAACTGATTAATCAGTTTTTGTTTTATCGTCTTTGGGATCATCTTGCTTTGCTCTGAGTTTTTCAAATGATAAAGCAAGCTTTTGATACTCACTGACCATGTCATGAAGAGTTGAGATGAGTTCTTCTCGTGTAAAATTGATAGAACTAAAATCAAATACCTGCTCGCAGCTTGATTGATCTTCTATGTTATCTGCCATTAGACATGTTACTTCTTCCTCATCCTCACTTGAACTGCAAGAGCTTTCTGGATCTGACTCTTCGCTGTCAGTTTCTGCCCATTTGGCTTTGCTATCTTCAGCTAGGAGTACTTCATGTTTCTTCTTGTAAGGTTTCTTTTCGTCCTTAGATCTCCTTTTATGCTCATACATTTTCTTCTTTCTTTCAGTTGAGGTTTGATTGTCCTTTTTAGGCTTTGGACAGTTGGCAATAAAGTGACCGGATTTGCTACAGTTGAAACATACATTAGACTCTTCTATGGAGTTGTTTCTTTGATAGTTCTTCTGAAAATTTCCTTGATTTTTCCTCATGAATCTTCCAAATTTCTTAATGAATAGAGACATGGCATCATTGCTCAGCTGATCAGCAGTTTTCTCAACTGAACCAGTTGATTCATTTCTAACAGCAGTCAAGGCAGTAGTTGCTGCTGGAGTAGATGGTTCTCCTTCTCGAGTTTGAAGTTCAAACTCATATGCTTTTAGATCTGCAAATAAATCATGAAGTTCAACTTTGTTAAGATCTTTGGATTCCCTCATTGCCATAGTTTTGACATCCCATTCTTTGGAAAGTCCTCTGATTACTTTCAACGCTACTTCTTTATTTGTATACACTTTTCCAAGTGCATTTAGTTCGTTGATGATACAGCTTGTTCTTTCATCATACTCATCCATTGTTTCTCCCATCTTCATTCTGATGTTGTCGAACTTCTGCATAGCAACTGAAAGTTTGTTTTCTTTTGTTTGATCATTTCCTTCGCAAAGTTGAATTAACTTCTCCCAAATTTCTTTGGCGGTTTTGCACATTTTGATCTTACTGAACGTTACTTTGTCCAGTGTCTTATACAATATGTCTTTTGCAACGTTGTCTAGATTTGCCTTTCTCTTGTCCTCTGTAGTCCACTCATCTCGAGGCTTTTCAATTCGGTGAGGTGCCCCTTCAGTAATAGCAACAGCTGTGTTTGTTTTCAAAATTTTCATGGGTCCGTCAGTTATCACGTACCACATGTCATCGTCTTGTGCAGCTAGATGAGCCTGCATTCTGATTTTCCAATCATCAAAATCTTCCCTGGAGAACATTGGAATCTTATTGAATGAAGACATAGTGATTAGATTGAGGATAGATAATCTTTGACAGGATATGCCTTGCTCTGATACCACTTGTTAGGATCGGTTATTGACTAAGGAGTGTTTAGAAGGGGGTGTTGAATAAACACTTCTAGGAATTTAAATGTTTTTCGAAAAAGGTAGTTCAGATTTGTTACAAACTGAACTAAGTATCTTGTCAGGTCAATATGAATCAGTTAAACTGAATAAGCAGTTGCGGAAAATAAACTGATTGAAAGATAGAATATCTAACTGGAAATAAAAAGCTGAAGTAAAGACAACACAATATGTTTCTGGATGTTCGGAGAATTGAATAACTCCTACGTCACCCCTTCTATCACAAGGATAGGATATTCACTAAAAGACTTTGATCAAGTACAACGCTTGTACAGACCCTCTTCAGTTAGGACTTATCTATTGCCTGATCTGAAACTCTTAGTATAATACAATGATCTCTGTAAGTAACTGAACTTAGCACTTATCGAATTATCAATATTTCAGAGTGCTAGCTTGCTCAATGTGTAGCCTTGATTGCTACCAATAGATCTGATAAGTGTGAGCTGAGATTTTGACAGAGTAATGGCAAGTTTGAGATTGGTCAATCGTATATATTGTCAACTGCTCTTTAGTCATATTTATAGACTTTATCTTTCAACGGTAATTTTGAATTCTCGTATCCGTTGATTGCCACCTTATCATTTCTTGGACAATGTTCTTGATTGCCGCTTCATCATTTATTGTAAGACAGCGTATTAATCTCAATAGCCGAAATACGTTGTTCTATGCAGTGCGGCTTTCCATATTCAGTTGCTGTCTGATATGTCTTTTTGTCTGTTGCATGATCTTTCCCGAGGTATCTTCAGTTGAGAAGCTTTAACGTTTTCGGCTGAATGTTTTAACTGATCTGTTCTCAACTGATCAGTTTGTGTCAACTGATTTCAGTTGAATGTCCAGCTGCCAAATTTGCTTTCATGTATTAGTTGATTTGATCGATTGGTTTATGTTTTGTCAAACTCCAGAATTTAGTTTCCAACAATGTAGGTATTTATTATGTCCCCATTTAAATATGAAATGCCAGCATTTGCCATTTAAGCTATATAACTCCATCAACATTCATAGGTCTTACTCGGAAAAAAATAACAAAGCTACAAGTCTATGACTATGTACCCGTCTGGCAGCTGTGGACACATTGTAAAGATAGAATCTCTATCGACACTCTACATAACTTTGTGTAATATGGTAAAGCCAATTTTCGTTGAAAAAAAATTTAGTTGGAATTGGTAGGTCTAATCTTAAAGCTTGAACAGTCCCAACCATCAAACATGATGCTTTGAATTGTGTTACCGAACAATAAAGATTCATTTACGTCAAGTAATCATGTCGATGTGATGAATTTCAAATCGACACTCCTTTAATATACAATAATCACAATGATTCAAGAAAAAACACAATTCATCACATGTCGGATCATTCATAGTTTTTATGAGATGAAAGAAAATTTATGAAATACAATAATCATAATGATTCAAGAAAAAAACAACAATTCATCTATTTTTACACATAAATATTGGCAATATAATAAATTCAAGAATGACCAATCATACCTTTGAATAGAAGAAATTTTTTTGAGAGAGTGAAGAACCTTAGAGATGGCTTGAGATAGAAGAGAGATAGCGTATTTTTCAAAAAAGAAAGTTCATCAAAATCTTTGGTATAGGTGGAAGAATATTTTAGATTTTCTGCAATTGTACATAAGGCTTCAAGGCTTGTACATGAATAATAAAATAAGAATCCTTGAAAATCAATGGATTTTTTGGATACCTCTTGACTTTTGGAGAGTTTTAAAAAGTCAAGTTTGAATACCACATGACTTTTTAAAACTCTACCAAAATCCATGTTGAATACCACTAAACATATATAGAGTCATTAAAAGTTTAGATTGAATACCTCTAGATTTTAAAATTCTATAAAAGTCATTAAAAGTTTAGATTGAATACACCCCATAACCCAATTATTTTTTTCGGGTCAGTTATCGGGTCCAATCCGATCTGACCCGAACCCGAACCCGAAAACCCCAAACCCAAACATTATTTTTTTCGGATTGAACCGTGTCGGGTTGATGGGTCGTGTCAGATTTTGACACCTCTAATCAAAATTATTAAAAATCAACTGGAAATTTAAATATATTTAAAATTTCATAAAATTTTAAAAAATCAATTTAAATATGGGTTCTTTTTAAAACTTTTGGAAATTTATGTTGAATACCTGTTTTTTCTGTTGATTGATCTATGAAATATGCAAAAATTTTAATTCAGTACTATTCTGAAATAGTGAATCAGCCCTCTCAATTCTCTATATCCGCGCCACCACACCAAAACTAACGCCACCGTCTCCGTCTCCGTCTCCGTCTCCGCCTTATATTCTAATTTACGCACAATTGTTCTCTCTATGATCGGTGGAGTCTAACGCGGCAACATAAGGTTGAGTGCCGGCAATTGACGCCGTTTCGGGATGCCCCGGATGATTATCGTTGGGTCTAGGGCTGCTTGAACTTTTAATTTATTGTGGTTCAATCGAAGAATTGGACGGCATGCCTCCAGCGAGAAAGCGTGGAGCGAAAGGTGCAAAGACGAAAAATGAGTTGAGTTTGGGCGATCTCGTCCTCGCCAAGGTTAAGGGTTTCCCGGCCTGGCCTGCCAAGGTGCATTCTTATTCTATTTGATGTATGTCCATATGCGTTTATTCTTTATCGTTCTTTATTTTCATAAAGTTTTTTTTTAAGAAGTTATTTATATGCTTATATGATGTACGATGAATTATTCTCTCCGGAAAATAGAATTTAAATTTTCGTTTACTAAACACCTTTATGGAGTTGCATTGAGTTTCGGAGTTTGATAGAAATATGGAGAGGTTAATTGCGGTCTTGAGAACTAGAAGACATAGGGGTATAACATGTAGTTGATTTTGCATTTACTCATATTGGGTTTAACTTCAGCGGAGTTGCATTCAAGGCATGGGAACGAGGGTTGCAACTTAAAATTTTTGCTCAATCGCTTATTATTTGGTTTAAAATGTGTTGTCTAATTCTGTAAATGCATCCCCTTAGTCTGGCACGCATCATCAGGTCCATACATGTAGGTGATTATTTGGAGACACGTATTCGGCTCTTGTTAGCCGTCTTTTGTGTTCAGGTTTCTTTTGCTTTTGTGTACCGTATCTGTAAGTAATCCTGGGTGTCTAATTCCATTTGATGCCATTACATTTAGGACCGTGTCGAAACCCCACCTTATTCTTGAATGTATGCTAACTATTTTCCTCTTGATCAAGGTCATTAGGCTGCTTTCACAATGTGTTCATTCACTTGTTTATTTAGTTCATAAGCTGATGTTGTTGGCTCTTTCTTGATAGTGCTAAGTTAAATTTCAGTTGGCTGATTGACTAACCTTTCATGGCTTTAAATTCCAGATAAGCAGACCTGAAGATTGGAAGCGCAGTTCCTGATCCAAAAAAATATTTTGTCCAGTTCTTTGGTACATTAGAGATGTAAGCACTTCCTTTTTTTTTTTTAATCTTTTCCTTGTACATATGCTGAGAGGGCTTGATTTCCAAGTTGACTCAGTTTTTTTATTTTTAAGATCTTGTGAGGGTTTAATATCAATTTTTGGGTAATTGCATGGGTGAAAGATTAGGAGTATTCTTACAATTGGACACTTTTAGAGGTACAATTTAGTGGAGGCTGTTTTGATACTAATTTAATTAAATCGAGATGGATATTAACGCACTGATATCCAAAGAAGATTTATACATTGCCCTTGTAACTAGGTGGAATCTGATATTTTTCCTGATAATTTCCCTAAATGCGATGTAGAATTAACATTTCTAGGTTTGGTCCTGGCTATGGGTTCAGGGCTTTGAAATTTATGGCGGCACATTTTTAATTGAATGCAATTCTGTAACGGGAATGCAAACAGTAGATGCATTTCCTAACATTAATTATATAAGATCACACACGTTGCCTCATGACTGTTTTATGCTTTATGCTGTGTTAGGTCGATGAGAATATATATTTGTATGATGTAGTTTGTTGCTTTGTTTTGAAGCAGTTGCTTCCTACTGCTTTAAATACCTCAAATTGCCGTGCGATCCTTATTTTAAAGAATATTCTTTGATACTGTTCACCCTTCCACTGGATGAAAATGGTTAATTATCTCATTTTGATACGTTTCCACTATATATTATTGGTGAGATCTCTTCTATTTGTAATATAATTTCCTCCTTTTTTCAATACTTTGATCCACGGTTTCCTACTTTTAGTGAAGTTATTCCTTGATTTTGTTGATCCGGGCGCGTTTTTTTGCTGTTTAATTTTGGTTACGGGAAATAGATGTTAATATTGTCTAAAGCTTTATAGAGCACTTAAAATATTATAACCTGCTGCTCTCGTTATCTTATTCCTCGGCAATGACTAGTCTCAGCAGCTGATATTTCAGAAGATGGTTGCTGTTTGAAGATATATTTGACAGGGAAAATGCTTCCGCATCATTGTGGAATTTAGTATTGATATGTGGTCTGCTGTTCGGTTATGGAAATATTAAATTGAATATATACAAGTTTCAACCACAATCGAGAAATTCCCTTATTAAGGTTTCATTTTTCTTAAAAGTAATTTCATATATAGCTCGATGCACATTCTTTATTGCAGATGAACACATTCTTTATTTCTAGCATCTGCAAATGTTTGGTATTTTATAACTGATGTTTAGAATGAAAAAACAAGGATGGCTAATGGCTTACATGATATTCTCCTTTGAATTTTTGTGTTTCCTTTTCATGACAGAGCATTTGTCGCTCCTGCGGATATCCAGGCATTCACCATTGAAGCAAAAAATAAATTGTCTGCTCGCTGCCAGGGTAAGACAGTTAAGTATTTTGCCCAAGCAGTGAAGGAAATCTGTGAGCAATATGAAAATTTACAGCATGAAAGTTCAAGTGGTACAAGGGATGACAACAGCGAACAAACTTTAGCATCAGAACATTCTACTGATCCGGTGGTAAGTGATATTTTGGAGGTTAGTGAAAAAGTTGGGATTGAAATGAATGAATCACACTGCAAAACAGAGATCAATAGTCTGAGTGAGCTGGGCTCTAGGCTAGAGCATTGTTCAATAAGACAAGGTGAGATTGAGTGTCAAGATATAAACCCTTACTTGTCAGGTGGAGTGGATCGTAATTTATCAACGTGTGTATCTTCAGGAAAGATTAGTAAGATTTCTAAAGATCTTACTAATCTACCTTCCAATGTTAAGAAGGAATGCGCTGGTAATGTGAAAGCGGAGGAGGGTAGGCATTCCGATAGTGGCTGGAGTGAATCGGCAAATGGCCAGCAAAAGAAGCTGGCAATGGGATCGAAGAAGAAACCTGAGGGTACAGTGCACAAGAATAGTAGTTCTGCTGTACCTCATGAGTATACTGGGGACAGAATGCAAATAAATTTTTCTTCAGATAGCAATACAAAAGTGTCATCTACAGGTAATTCAAAATCCGTTTTAGTTGTAGGCGAGGAAAAAAGAGTTGCGGTGGATAAAACACGCTGCGACTCCAAAGATAATAGACGGGAGGACGCTGAAATAAATTTGGAGCAAAGTGAAGTTATCTCCAGGAAAAGGATGAAAACCCAACATGGATCTGAAAAACATGCTTTTCAGAGTAGTGTGACGACATGTCCTGCCAAAATGCCAAAATGTACTGACATTGGAAATGATGCTAGCATGTCAAGATCGCAAAGAAACAGGAAAAATGATTCCAAAAGTCCTAATGTTCTTGATGGAAAAATGAGTGATATTGAACTCAAGAGGTCAACATCAGATGGGATACCCCAGAGTCAGCAGCCCTCCAGAATACAAATAAATAACGAGTCAAATCATTTTTCTGATGAAGATGGTCTTCCCTCACCTAAGCGTCATCGCAGAGCATTTGAGGTAATGCCTAGTTCTGCTACGGCTTCTGAAAGTAAATTAGGAGGTTCTGCATTACACAAAAGTGACTTAGTACGTCCTAACAAAGTTCGATCTCCAGTTACACAATTGCCCTCAAAACGAAGAGCTGTCCGACTATATGACGACGGCGACGACGAAATGCCCAAAACTCCAGTCCATGAAGGATTTACCAACAAGGTTTCTGTTACTCCACGTGCACCAGATTTTAAAAAGAAAACTGTTGTGCATGGTGAGAGTTTTGTCAATGATCAAATGTTTTCTAGAGATAGAGGAACTACTGATGATCGTTCAAAGGAACAGGCACAATATGCTCGAGTATTGAACAAAGCTCCATCTCCAAATTTTCAGCTAGGCTTGGTGAAGATGGCTGGAGAATTGTCAGCTGCACATGTATCTTCTAGTTTATCCCACAAAGATGATGAAAAATTACCCTCTATGGAGATTAGACCAGTTTCTGCTACCCCTGAAAAGTTTCCTCGGTCTATCACTGGTACCAGACCATTAGCTGAACAGCAGATCATTAACTTCAGCAAGGAACCTGGCAATGTTTCTCAGAAGAAAGCTCCTGCAGGAGGCAACAGAATTCTTCCTACTGCTTCTGACAGATTAACTTCATCTCCACACGAAGTGATAATTGACAGAAGTAATCCAGCTTCTTCTCGAGAGAAAAGGAATGCTGCTGTGAAGTCAGATTCAAGGATCAACGATTCTTCTCTCATGCTGGGACACCCTAATAAGAACTTTGCCCCACTTCATGAAAGGTAACTAGAAGGTCTTGATAGAATGAACATTAATTTAGTTTCTTGTTAGCTTTGCTTATATTTGAATGCACATTGCTCAGGGTGGATGTTTTTAAACATGACGAAACGAGTTCTTCGATTAATGCAAAAATTCCAGAGTCTGTCATGTCCATGAAACATCTCATAGCTGCTGCTCAGGCTAGAAAAAGAGAAGCTCACTTACAGAGTTCTTTTGGATTTCTTTTTCCACTTTTGGATAATGAATCTGAATTGCACAGAAAAAGCTCAAGCCCTGCCCCTGATACCACGGTCTTTGAATCAAGCAACACGCAACCGAATGTACAAGGGTTACGTTCCATTTCTCCTTCTGCTGATGTTCACCATCTTTCATCGACTAGTCAACATGAAAATGAAGTTCTTGAGGAGAGAATGTTGAGTTCCGCCGATCATGCTATTGGGGATCCTTTAAGCGGAGGTACTGAAGCGGCTGTTGCTCGTGATGCTTTTGAAGGGATGATAGAGACATTGTCAAGGACCAAAGAAAGCATTGGGCGTGCAACTCGTCTTGCAATTGATTGTGCAAAGTATGGGATTGCCAATGAGGTACATATTTACTGTGTAATAACATTTTCAGCTTATTTTAACTTTGTTTTCTATATCCCATAGCTTATTGCTATCTGCTCAGTTGTCAACATGACCCCGTGCATTTCCCTTTTATGATTTTGTTAGGTTACTGGGGTAAATCATCGGTATTCTCCTAGTTCCAATTGATTGAAAACTTGTTTTTTAATGTTTTTGTTTTATGCGAGAACACATGCTTTGGGTATTATGCATTCTTGGCTTGTTTGATTTAATCCTTATGAATAAGTAAGATTTTTTTCGTGAATTTTGGGATGTCATTTTCCTAGGAATTTCAGGCTATTTTCATGGATAAAGGCCTTTGATATATTGTGGTATTGCATGTTAATGTATCATGGGAGATATCAATGCCAATGTTCTGGAACTTAAGTAGAGATGTGAAGAATGCTTACATCATTTGACTGAAGCGGGTCATCATTAACTTAAAAACATTCATAAAATTAATGTGGATTTGGATATTCAAACTGTCATCTAGATAAATCCCGTACTATTATTCCAATACAAAAGTGCACAAACTACTATATTCTTAAGGAAATATATGTGGTTGCTTCGCCGACTGATTGATTCTGTTCACTCAATCGTTTGTGGAAAGCCCAATGTTCTGCTCGGTGTAGCTTGCTGTAATCTCATTGTTGTCATTCTGTCTCTGTGATTTCTTTTGTTGGGTGATTATCATAACACAACGCATTTTCCTTGGAAAATTTAATATGCTTTTGAACCTTCTGTTCCACGCCGGTTGCTGTTTATCTGTTTGTTGTTATTTTGTCTCCATTGTTTCTTTTGTTGTGGTTATCATAACACATAATGCATTATCCTTGGAAAATTCAAAATGTTTTTCAACCCTTGATTTTGTGCAGGTTGTTGAACTTCTCATCCGTAAGCTGGAAAACGAGCCAAGTCTTCATCACAGAGTGGATCTGCTTTTCTTAGTTGATTCAATAACCCAGTGTTCTCATAGTCAGAAAGGTTTGAAGAGATTTTGTTCCTTTTATCTCTATACACTCTTTGCCCTCTCCTCTCCTCTCCTCTCCTCTCCTCTCTACGTCTCTAGGCACAAATGTTTGAAAAATCTAGAGCACTAATAATTCAGTACTTATCTCAAGAATAATGTGCTGTTTTTGTACACTTGGCTGCCTTTTTTTTAATTTTCCCCTCAATTCTTGTCTCGCCTGATGTGATGGAGATATCTTCTGATTTATTTCTTGGAATATTTTCTTCAGGAATAGCAGGTTCCTCCTATATTCCTACTGTTCGAGCAGCTTTGGACCGTCTCATTGGTGCTGCTGCCCCACCTGGTGCAGGTGCAGAGGAGAACCGCCGGCAAGTTCGTAAGGTGACTGTAATTTATGTAAAAGTGACTCTTCTGACAAGGTGCAGAATAACTGAGTTGCAATCTTTTCTTAGGTCTTGCGATTATGGATTGAGAGGAAAATCTTGCCAGAGTCTGTTCTTCGCCGCTACGTTGATGATATTGGAGTAGTAAATGATGATACCTCCAATGGGCTTTTACTACATCGGCCTTCCCGAGCTGAGAGAGCTATTGATGATCCTCTCAGAGAAATGGAAGGCATGTTCGTGGATGAATATGGGAGGTCTGGACTCTCTTTCCACTTGGAGTGATCTTTACATTATATTTCCTCTCTTGTTATTATGTTTTTTGCAGTTTATGCTTTTCATTATAGGTTATCATTGGCAGTTCCTTTGTCTACTTGCAATATCCCCAGATGAGAGACATATTTTTAAAATGCCCATAGTTGGTGGAATTTTTTTTTTTTGGCTTGGTCTTTTTTTGTATTTTATTTTGCTTAACTAATAACAATGAATGTGAGACTCTTTTTAGTTCTTGTAGTTATTAACTTTGTTCATGAATCTTGAAATGTCATAGTTTTCTGGCATGCTTTCTGCTTCAAATTTGTATGCCGAACTCAAGTTTATCAGCTAGTGTTGTTTGGGATCTTTGTCTTTTGATGGTTTCATAATTAATGTGCTTAACAAATTTCTCTGTAGTATCTCATGTGCCTTCGAGTTACACTTTGTTGAGCTCTCATTACTTTTCCTCTCCAAGATGATCACTTGTTATGGTTTCTGTAATGTTGATGTGATCACAATGTTAATTATTACATGTTTCAAGCACAATATTCTTGGATGACTTACAGCTGTTTTAGTGTCTGTTTCCCTCATATGCGATGCTTTGTTTTTTTTTTGTGTGGATTTTGGTTCATTTCTTGATAATTAATTTAGTTTTTCGCAACTATCATAATTTGCGCGACATTAATCTGTTACATTCTAGAAATAAATTGAAATATATTGCTTCATTGTGAGCCCTGGTTTATAGCAATGTAAATAACTCGATTGAAGTCTGAGGTCTGGAATCTTTTTTTTAAATCTAATAAGCAAGTTTATGTTTTATATTGGTTCAGCAATGCTACATTTCAGTTACCTGGATTATTATCATCTCGTGTCTTCGAAGAAGAAGAGGAAGAGGAGGATAGTTTGCAGACAGATTTCTGCAAAGAAATTGCTGATATATCACCATCTGAACGTTCTCCTGTGATAAGAGATCCTGAGAATTGCACCGTTACTCCAAGTGATAGGCGACACCGGATTTTGGAGGATGTTGATGGTGAGCTTGAAATGGAAGATGTTTCAGGACACCAAAAGGATGAAAAACTATTGTTTATTGATTCCACTTTTGAAGTTGCTTCACTCGAGCCAAACTTAGATGGGATCTTTACCTCAGCTTCAAACAAGAATGCTCAGTGGCTGCCTTCTCCTGAGGATTCTCCCCCATTGCCTCCTGGTTCTCCTCCTGTAACACCACCTTTACCTACTTCACCACCTCCGCCCCCCTCACCTCTCCCCTTATCAACACCCCCACCCCCAACAACTTTGTCAGAGCAACAGCTATTTCCTCCATTACCCGTTGGTCCTCCTCCACCAGTGCGTTGTCATCAATCATTGCCACCTCAACCTGCATTAATGTCCCAACTCATGCCTTCGCTGCCATCCTCAATTTCAACTTCTTCAACATTAGCTTTTCAACCCCCTCCTGTATTGCATGAAATTGGTGGCAAACTAACCGTGAGTTTTCTGGCTTTTTACTTTATGCATGTTTTTTCAGTTGCATTGATGTGACATTGTTATATGTTAAGAATGTAAAGAATGTATTTTTTTAGGGAAATCAGCATGCCCATATGGTTTCGAGTACTCAAGGATTTCATATTGATGCATCTGTCAGGAGTGAAGCATTGTCCCAGCAATCTTCTTGTTTTCCTCTCGCTGGGGTTGGTAAAGCAGTAGAACATAATGGTTTTAATTCATCAAGGACTGCGGAATATAGACATTGCGATGCATATATGAATCTCCAATCATCACAACACAGGCAATTGCCTGGTAGTGCACCTTTTGCGCATAGGCCTTTGCATCCTGAACCCTCACCTCAACACCCACCTACTCATTTTTCTTATCCAAAATCCTCAGTCCAGCAACATCAATATCCCCCTTACTTGCTGCCAAATTTTTCGGACTGTTCGAGGAGGTATGGTGCAGATGAATCTTGGAGGATGCAAGTAAATGAGTTTTCTGATTCTCCGCATGTTGGGTGGATGTCAGCAGGGAGATCATGTTCAGGTCCCCCTTATCCTCATGAAGGTGTGTGGAACTATCTTTGTTGTTATATTTAACACTGGTAAACTATCTTGATTGAGGTATCGCTGTTACAAACTTTTTATTTATTCTAGATCATTGTGATTAAAAAATAAGTTTTCTTGGGCTACCTTTTAAAAACTTCAGATTTCTGGCATTTGTTTGCTTCGGATTGTCTCCGACGGTCCACTCTGATCAACTGCTTTAATACTAAGAAGCATGTGTAGATTGTTTGATTTGCTTGGTTATTTTGATATGGTTAAGAATATATGGTTTCAAGTTCTCACCTGAGCACATAGTTCTTGTAAAATATTGCTTGAACAGTTTTTATTTTAATTTTACTTCTTTGTACAGATGGATGTTACAAAATAAAAGTACTCTGAAATCTTTGTCCAATTTTAACATTTGAATTGACTAAAAAGTCACGTATGTTTATCATTCAATGATGAGTTACATTCTGAATGAAGAGAACAAATATAAACTGAGTTAACAATGAAATAAACTCAAATGCCTGCCTTCTTATGCACATGTACAAAATCAAGTTACTTCGATGACAATGTTTGTTAAATCCTGAAGATGTGATCAGTATTTGTTTAGTTTTTCTTTTCTCTCTGTTTTTCTTTTTCTTTTTTTCCCTTGTTTGTTGTTTATAGTTGTGGAAGCTAGTGGTTGAAGGTGTAGCGTAGAAAGGCTGCTGTAGCACTGTTGTTTTATCTTTTCCTGAAGGATGCAAATACTGAAGCATTCATTGACTTTTGCTTTTGGAAGGACTTGTTTTTCTCCCCTATGTTGGTGTCCGTGTTCATCAATTAAAAAGTATTAGAGTTTGTGTGATTGCAATTTTATGAGCATTTATAAAGTATTTATTTGTTGCAGGCTATTTTGAACCGCCTCAAGAAAGGCCTCCCATAAATGCTGTTAATTTTCAGCCCCCTGCCCCAAATTCTGTAGCAGCTGCTATGCAAATATCAGGTGATACTTCTAGTGCGGAGAACCTACATGATGTTCATTGCCACTGTAAATGCTATTATGCTGATTCGACTTTGTGTTGTACTTTGTCCCAGTTCATGGTCCCCCAGTGATACCTGGCAGACCGGACATGTCTGCAGTGAATTGGAGACCAGCGTGATATTCATTCTGAGGCTTACAGATCTAGGGTGAGCTTTGATCTTACCTTTCGGTTACCATAAATATACATACTTCTGTCAAAAACAATTTTATGTTAATTGCCTTGTAACATCAAGTAATTATTTTTTTAAAAGAGATCCGTTATTGATCTAAATATGAGAGCACCTCAAGCTCTTACAAAGTAAAGACTTCATCGTTCTATATCATAATTAACTTTGAATTCGTAAATAAAAAATCGGTGACGGAAAAAAATGAGAAATTTGTTTATCACGGATCAATTAAGGGTGCCATGAATACAATTCAGGTATGATGAAATGGGAGTCAGAGTTTTGGATGAACTGGAAATATGAATTGGAAGTTGTCCTGTACAGTAAGCTTCGTTAGTTTGCTCCTGAGTTTGTGGAGAACGTTCATATCTAGAAGAGGATAATGATTTGTTATCTTTTTTTTAATATATTATGTAGGAGTTCTTTTTTTTTTTTTATATAGGAAACGATAATTAATATTAAAGTGTAAATGATTACATCAGTGGACTAGAAATTCATTGTGGTAATGTAGCACACAATATTAAAACTAGCTTAGTGATACACATATTCCCAATGTCTCATCAAATCGAAAATGGAAACATTCTTGAAATCTTTATGACTTCCGATCCACGTAGCAATGTTAATCTTGATTTTTTCCCGGCACATTTTTGTATTTGCCTCAATATCTTCGAAAATTCTTCGGTTTCTCTCCAACCAAACTGTCCAACAGATGCAATGAATCACGACTTGCCAAAAAATTCTTCCTCTATTACCGGTTGGTTGTCCCAAATCCATATGGATTAACTCTTTGGTTGACTTAGGTACAACCCAAACCAACCGCAGCTCTTGCAACGCTCTAACCCACAAAGATGTCGAGAATGGACAATGGATGAGCATATGATCCTGAGTCTCTAAATCATTTCTGCACAGCACACACCAATTGGGACACAAAGCAATTCCAGGGCATCTTTTTTGAATCATCTCCGAGGTCGAGAGTAGTTGTCCCAAGAAAAAAGCTGGATCTTGTTTGGAACTGCAACTTTCCAAATAGCATGGAACAATTGGAACGGAGGAAAAAGATCATTAGGGAAAAAAGACTCGTAGAATGAGCTAACTGAGAAAATACCCGAAGAATCCCCGCTCCACAGAATAACATCATCTACCCCTTCAACTAACCTAACCGACTCTAATACTTCTAATAACTCTGACAACTGATCAATCTCCTCATCTCTCACCACCCTTCTAAAATGAAGATCCCAAGAATGGTTGCGCGCGACATTATCGAACTGGACAAAATATGATATAGGCATATTGTGAAATGATGATAGCTGAAACAATGTTGGAAAATAATCTTTGAACGAAGAGTCCCCCCACCATCTATCTTCTCAAAATCTAACCTTATTCCCTCCTCTCACTTAATAGAAACTCTCTGTTTAAAAGTCGGGTATATACGGGAAATAAACTTCCATGGGCATCTAAACGTGACGTGTCTTGCCAACCCCCCGCATCCCATCAATTTTCTTGTAACCCATACTTACTAACAATTATCTTCTTCCACACTGTCCCATCTTCTTGGAAAAATTTCCACCACCACTTCCCGAGCAATGCCTTATTTCTGAAACTAATGTTCGCAATTCCCAATCCCCCTTTATCCTTCGGTTTACAAACATGATCCCATGCGGCCAAATGGATGTGGCCTTCTCCATCCGCTCCGTCCCATAAAAAATTCCTTGAGATCTTGTCCATCGAATCCGCTATACTTTTTGGCACCCGGAAATAAAGACATAATATATCGGGATGGAATTCAAAACCGATAATATCAATGTTAATCTCCCCCCTCTAGACAAGAATGCTTTCTTCCATGTAGCCAATTTTTTCGACATTTTAGCAACCAAGGGCTCCCATAATGATGCTTGTAACGGATTGGCTCCCAACGGTACTCCCAAGTATGTGATAGGCCAACTCTCCTTACCACATCCCAATTGTAGCTCTAACCTTTCAACTTCTTCTTGATCACGGTGGATTCCCAACAAAGCACTCTTTTCCCAATTGATTTTCAATCCAGACATATCACAGAAAGAACTCACCACTTGTACCATGAATCTTATGTGATCGTCGTTCTGTCCGAAGAAGAGCGTGTCATCCGCAAATTGAATGTGAGATATCTCGATCTTGTCTCTACCAACCTATATTCCCCTTATGAGATTCATTTCCTTAGCTTTGTCGATCAACCTTCCCAACACATCCACGACCAAATTGAAAAGAAAAAGAGACAATGGATCTCCTTGGCGGAGACCTTTGAAGGATCTAAATTTTCCTCTCGGTCTCCCATTAATCATAACAGAAAATGATAAATTCGACACACATCCTTGCATCCATGATCTTCATCTTCTTCCAAACCCCTTTTTCATTAAAACGAAGTCCAAGAATTCCCAGCTCACGTTATCATATGCCTTCTCAAAATCCACCTTCAGAACCCATCCTTTTTTTTTCTTTCTCCTCCCCTCTTCAAGCAGTTCGTTCGTTATGAGTCCACAATCGAGAATCTGTCTTCCTTCAACAAATGCATTCTGAGAATTTGAAATTGTATCCGCTATCACATCTTTCATCCTCGCGGTCAAGACCATTGCTATTATCTTATACAGACTTGTTATAAGGCTTATCGGTCTGAAATCTTTCACTTTGTACGAGTCGACTTTCTTTCTAATCAAGCATATATATGTCTCATTAGTTGCTCCATTTATGATACCGCTTTGAAAGAATTCATCAAATACCTTCATAAGATCTCTTTTTACTATATCCCAACACTCTTGGAAGAAAGCCAAAGTAAATCCATCAGCCCCGGACTCTTGCCTCCATCGCACTTAAAGACAGCTTCCTTGACCTCGTCTTCCATAAAATTTTTTTCTAACTGTCGACTCAGCTCTTCTTCAATTGGAGACCAATCCACTCCTTCAATACCCCAACATCTTGACGCCGGCCTACTGTACAAATCCTTGAAAACTCTAGAATTATTGAAACAATTTCTTTTTTTTTTTGATAAGAGACTAAATATTATTAATACTAAAAGAAGTTTTACAAAGATGGCGGATAAGAAATCCGCATTTCGACTAAGTGCATATTATCATAAGCATTAAGCGATTTCGATAATGCCCAAACATATTTCCATTCCCTATTTATATCAGAAATAGATAAATGCCTAAATTCCTTGACAGTTATTGTCCAGCTGGCAACCGTGAACCTTATCTTTTCCCAGACCTCCTCCGTGCCGGCCGCTTTGTCTTGAAATATTCTTTTGTTTCTCTCCAGCCATATGGACCATAGCGTGCAGTGTATGACTAGAGGTAGGAATGTCATTACTCTTCTGTTATTGAAATCTCCCAGCTTCATTATGATCAATTCCGCAGCATTCCTCGGAACTACCCACTGAAATCCCATGTGTAGCAACACTTTTGTCCAAATTTCTCTCGCAAAAGAGCAATGCACAAGCAAGTGATCTTGGTTTTCCTCATGTTTCTGGCATAAGGCACACCAATTCGGACACAGCAAACATAATGGCCACCTTCTTTGGATGGAATCGCACGTGGGTAGTTTCCCCAGAGCAACAGTCCACGCGAAAACACGCACTTTCTGAGGGATCGGTACTTTCCAGATTCGGGTGAAACATGGGAAGTAAGGAAATGATATGATAGGGAAGAAAGAATTATAAAAAGATTGTACAGAGAAGAGTCCCGTGCTATCACCCAGCCATACCCTAAAATCCTCCACACCCCTCTCTAGTCTAGTCAACTGTAGGACCCCTAATAAGGTAGTTAATTCGCCCACTTCGACCTCATTCAAATTTCTCCTAAACCGAATATCCCAGTGTAATGTACTATTTGTTCCCTCAGAATGTGTGGCCAAAAAGCTGATAACCGATTTATGTGGACTAGTGCAAACCCTATAAAGAGAAGGAAATCTCTCGGCAAATGACTCTCCCCCCTCCCAAACATCTTCCCAGAATCGTAACATATTACCCTCTCTGATTACCGCCCTCACCAAAGGAATAAAAATGGGGTAAATTCGAGAGATAAATTTCCACGGGCTCTTAAAAGTTGTTATCCTCGCCAACTCCGCATCCCATCCATTCTGTTGCATACCATAAATGCTTATAATCACTTTCTTCCATAAAGCATCTCGTTCCAAGGATCCTCGCCACCACCACTTCCCCAACAAAGCTCTATTTCTGAACCCTATATTCCCCACACCCAATCCACCTCTGTCCTTAGGCATAGTAACCTGTTTCCAACCGACAATATGACAATGCGTTTCCCCATCTGCCCCATCCCACAAGAAATCTCTCATCAGCTTTTCCGTCATTCTTTCCACCCTTCTCGGCACTTTAAAAAATGACATGTAATAAGAAGGCAACGAGCTCAACACTGATTGTATCAAAACCAATCTTCCACCTCTGGAAAGGTAGCTCTTTTTCCATGAAGCCAATTTCCTTGCCATTTTTGATAAAACCGGTTCCCAAAATTCAATCTTCGTCGGGTTACCACCCAAAGGAACCCCTAGGTACTGTATTGGCAAAATTTCTTTTTTACATCCAATCTCTTGTGCCAAAGCAGCAACTTCATCATCCGGATAGTTAATACCCATAACCATTGTTTTTTCCAAATTGATTTTCAAACCAGAATGAAGCCCGAATTGATTTAATATATCCACTAGTGCGATCACATGCATCTTCGACTGGACCATAAATAAAGTATCATCCGCAAACTGTAAATGTGAGATCTCCACTTTCCTGCTCCCAACTTCGAGTCCTTTTACCTCATTCAATCCCTTTGCCTTGTCAACCATTCTCCCCAAAACATCAACAACCAAATTAAACAAAAAAGGGGATAAAGGATCTCCCTGTCGAAGTCCACGTCCCCCCTTGAATTTTCCCCTCGGCCTTCCATTAATAAAGACCGAGAAAGACACACTCGAAACACATCCCCTAATCCACCTCCTCCATCTACTCCCAAATCCCTTTCTATTCAAAACTAAATCAAGAAATCTCCAGTCAACATTGTCATACGCTTTTTCCAAGTCTACCTTGAGAATCCATCCTTTTTTCTTTTTCCTTCGGTAATCCTCTACCACCTCATTCGCAATTAGACAACAATCCAGAATCTGTCTCCCTTTAATAAAAGCACACTGTGTCTCCATTATAGTTCTATCCAAGGCTTTTTTAAGTCTGGTAGTCAACACTTTCGACACGATCTTGTATAAACTCGTTATTAGACTGATCGGCCTGAAATCCTTAACTCTAATCGACTCTTGTTTCTTGGGGATGAGGCAAATATATGTTTCGTTTGTGATACCATTCACCACCCCACTCTCATGGAATTCCTCAAACACTCTCCTCAAGTCTTCCTTAACTGTTTCCCAATTATGTTTGAAAAAAGCCATTGTGAAACCATCGGGGCCCGGTGCTTTGTCACCATCACAGTCAAACACTGCTTTTCTAATCTCATCCTCTGAGAATAAATTCTCCAGTTCTTGTGCCTCCGTCGTCTCGATAGGACACCAATCAACTCCTTCGATCACCCCGCTCCCTATCCCTTCTGCTTTTCGGTAAAGATTCTTATAGAAGCCAAGAATATGTTCCTCAATCTGCCTCTCCTCAGTGATCATAGTGCCATCCTCCATCATTATTTTTTCTATCGTGGACTTGTTCCTTCGGTTAGTCAAAAGTGAGTGGAAAAAACTTGAATTTTGATCACCTTCCTGTAACCATTTGATTTTCGATCTCTGTTGATCCATTCGATTTTTGAGTAATGACACCGTTTCTAATTCACACCTCACTTTCTTCCTCTCTTCGTGTAAGTTTGTCGACCACTGTTGATCGGACTCTAATTCATCCAGTCTCTTTATCCTCGAAGTCAATTCAGTCAACCTAACACCCACATCCCCAAACACCTCACGATTCCACTTCGTTGCCTCATTTTTTATTCCTTTCAACTTAAGCATGAACTTATACCCCTCCCATCCTTGACTTTCCTGAATACCCCACCACATCTTCACCAGATCTCTAAACGAGTGGTGCGAAAGCCAAGCATTCTCAAATCTGAACGGAGTTGGACCCCACCGCACCTTACTAGTGTCAAGTACCACCGGACAATGATCCGATGTTGTTCTTGGTAACACCTTCTGCCTATACGTTTGAAACATGTCCCTCCATCCCTCGGAGAAAAGATATCTGTCTAGTCGACAGCAAATTGGATCTGCCCTCAGATTTGACCATGTATACTTCGCATTCAATAGAGGTGGGTCGTGAAGGCCCAACTCCTCTATCAAGCTGACGAAGCACATCATACTAGCATTCAATGAGTTGCTATTGAGTTTTTCTCCTGAATTTCGGACGACGTTGAAGTCTCCTCCCAAGCACCAATTTGGCCCACAAATAGAGCTTAAACCTGCTAGTTCTTCCCACAACATTTCTCTTTCTCTCGGGCGTACCGGTCCATAGATAGCAGAAAACCACCAATTTCGATCTTCGCTCCCATTGATTTGAACTGAGACCGAATGATTCCCTATCAGATTGTCACTCACCACCACCACCCTTGGATCCCACATAACAAGTATCCCCCCCGAACTCCCAACTGATGGCAAGTAAATCCACTCAACAAATCTTGATTTCCACAAACTAGCCACAAATCTTCTGTCAATCAACTCTTTCTTAGTTTCCAATATAACCACCAAGTCCGGTTTTTCCTTGCGGATTACTGCCCTCACAAGATCTCTCCTTTTTGCCGCCCCTCCTCCTCTTATATTCCAAATGCATATTTTCATAACAAAATTACAGCACCCCTTGATGTTGTTGCACGCTCATAATTTAATCCCCACTTCAACCTGCCTAACTCTCTTTTTAAACTTCCTGTTGACTTCTTCTCCTCATCCCCACAACTTCCCTCTTTATCTCTTACTCCACTTTGATCCATAATACCAGTTTTTTGTTGTGTAGTAGCCCGTGATGATTTATCTCTCTCGTTACCCGACAATTCCAAGTCAATTCCTGCCCCCCCCTCCCCCCACCCCACCTAATTCACCACTAGACAACCCCAAGACTGTGGCAGAAGGATGTAATAAACAATGCAGTGAATTAGAATGGTTCAAGGAAAGATTTGGATTACCAGTCAGTACCTTTCCTACATTGGGTGACTCGTTAACGCGTGGAATTTGCTCATTGTTAATCGTGTTGTCCTTCGACGGTGAGAAAAGTCCCTGCAGCAATATTTCCTCCTCCACACCTTTAACTGATGCCTCTGTTTTGAATGATACATGACTGTCTGAATCCGAGAAATAACACTCCTTCTGCTGCAGATCGTCATCGAACTCATTACTGTCATCCGCTTCAATGTCATGTAGTTCATGATCCTCCAGCGTGTGGCCAACAGCATCTCCCAGGAAATCTTCAACACCTTTATCTTCGGTTATTATGTTCTTGTTTCCTTTTGTTCTTCTGATGTAAAACTTCTTGGAGGCCTGGTGTTCTGATAATTTTTCTGTATTTCCTCCCACATTGGTCTGCATTTCGTCTTCCTTCTCATTCATCGAGTGAATCGGTGACTGTCTGAATTGTTGAACATCTGTTGGTACTACTCTTCTCAATATCTTGGTTACTTTTCCTTCCAATGCCGCCCCGGAATTCTCGTTTCCTGTATTTGTTCTGTTGTTGTTACTTGTTACCAAAGGACTCCTCTCTATACTTTCACTATGTACTCGCGTCTCCTCTTGTTGCCCATTATCTGATTGACTATCCTTATTCACAGTATTTCCGGTGTTTTTCATGTTCTGAACGTTGCCGTTGCCCCATCCCGCAATCATCTTCTTGCCATTTATCAAAACCTGGGCGTAAGTTTGTCGCTCGTACTGCTCGTAGGCCTTTGAGTCGAAAGAATCTACACGGATTCTGATATCTAAGCTCCCCTCACCCACCTGCACCTTCATGTTATTGGTTATAAATCCTCCCGCAGTGCCCTTCACCTTTATCTTTGCTGATTCCAAGTCGTTAAAATGCAACGTATCCTTGCTGATCTCCAGCAATCCCCCACAACGATCCCCGTTCATTGTGAATGTTTCCCTGGACCATAAATGCCATGGCATCCCATAAATGCTCAGCCAACTATTGCAACACCTGTCGACCGATTCATTGTTGTTAATGTCGGGCCTCCATTCCTCGAATGTCAAGGAGAAACCCCCGTCGAAGAATCCTCGTTGGAGCTTCAAGAAATATGAATATTCATCCGCACCTGATGGCCACCACACTGCTTTGTTTGCTTGGAAAGGAAATAAGTCTGGTAATTTGCTTGCAGGCTTTACCAGGACCTTTTGAATCTGCTCCCAAGTAATATTAACTCTATTCCTTGTAACAATGAGTGCCTCGTGCCACAGTAGATTTTTTACGTTGACAACTTCTTCCTTATCTGTTATGGGTCCCTTTTTACCATCATATCGTCGTGGTTTATCTTCTTTCTCCACTATAATTCTTCGGATGATTTTGTGATCTTGATGTCTATTCGTTTGACGGTTCTTGCTGATATCGATTCCTGATAGCAATCTGTCCAAAGCTTCTGAAATTTTCTTCCATCCCACTGCTTTGAATCCGCTCGGCACTATTGTAATTTGTTTTCTTCCCCTTGCATCGAACTTATGAACTTCAACAAAGCTTCCTCGTTTGTTGCTGATTCGCTGTGCTGTGAATATTGCATTCGTTCCCCTATATCTCTGGAATTCCACTCTCGAGTATGTGTTGTTACTGAACTCCTTTAGTTTCGAACTTAACCATCTAGCCTCGCCACGTTCAAAGTCCATCATGTAGTTAGATCTCCTAGTGCTTTCGGCCCACCAAACGGATTTACCCCTATTTCCCAGTCTCAGTGTAAACATTTTGTGTTCCAGCTTAATAACCTCATCCTTCGCTACCGACCCATAGGTCAGGTTCCTGCTGTGCGGTGCAATCATTCTTCTGGTATCCAAAATCAACGGTGCGAACGTCTAAACCTTGAAATTGAAAGTCGCCGGCGGCCGGCTACCGGCGCCGGTTGTTCCGAAAGTAGCCGATCAACAATGCTCAGTTTTTGGACGAGATGATTGAGCAACAGTTTAACTCGTAAACTCGGATGCTGAAGGAGGGAGAGAGCATTTCAAAATTTTCTCTCTCTAGGGCTTGTCTCACTAAAATAGTTGCCTTTGGGGTTTGAGATATAGTTGCTTGTGCTGAAATTTATTGATTCTATTGAAACAATTTCGTTCCCACATGTTGTAATTGAGCCATCATTTCTTTTCAAACTGTCAATGGTAGACTTGCTTTTACGTTGGTTTAGGAGTGAATGAAAAAATTTTGTGTTTTGATCCCCTTCTTTAATCCATTTGACCTTGCATTTTTGGTAATGTATTTGATTCTTCCGCCTTATCAACTCCTCTAACATCAATTTTGGCTCTTTTCTATCTTTCGATATCTCCTCCGAACCCCTCCCCTCACCCTCTAATTTGTCAAATCTGCTGATTTTATTTGATAACTCTGCTGATTTCATTTCCATTCTACCATAGACCTCTTCATTCCATCTTTTAATGTCACCCTTAATTGTCTTGATTTTCATCATGAATCTATATCCCGCCCATCCTTGTGAATTAGTATTGTTCCACCACAATTTTGTCAAATTTTTAAAGCTTGTATCCCTTAACCATACATTCTCGAATCTGAAAGGTGTTGGTCCCCACTTATTTTTTGCCAAATCAAGCACTAGAGGGAAATGATCCGAGGTGATTCTTGGTAAGATTGACTTTCTGTAGCATGGGTAGATTTCGGTCCATCCCACCGTGAACATGAATCTATCCAATCTGCAACAAATGGGTGAACTCCTAAGACTCGACCACGTGAATTTTCCATTCAATAAAGGTGGGTCGCATAATTCCAGTTCCTGTATCAAGCTATCAAAACAGAACATGCTCGATGTCTGTGAGCGACTATTAATTTTCTCTCGTAATGACCTTACTACATTGAAATCTCCCCCCAAGCACCATCTATCTTCACATATAACACTCAACCCTGCAAGCTCATCCCAGAAGTTAGTTCTTAATCTTGGCTGGCACGGCCCGTAGACCGCTGTAAACCACCAGTCATAGTGAGCATCCTTTTGAATTTGAATTGAAACAGAGAATTCCCCAATCATATTATCCTTTACAGAAATGACCATTGGGTCCCACATAACCAGAATTCCCCCTGACCGACCCACTGCAGGTAAGGTAACCCACTCCACAAACCTCGACTTCCATAGGCTTGCAATAAATCTCCTATCCACCACTTCTCTTTTGATTTCCTGCAAGACAATTAATTCTGGTTTTTCTTTGGCAAGTACGGCACGTATCAATCCCCTACGTGTGGCTGAACCACTCCCCCCAATATTCCATGAAACAACTTTCATCGATTCACTTCAGCATCCCTTGCATTCTCTCTACAACTGACTTCATGATTCTCCAACCTCCTACCACACTACTCTCACTCGTTAAGTTCCACCTTCTCTACACCCAACATTCTTAAGCACTCATTTTGAACTGCCTTGTTAAGTTCCTGCTTCCTCAGACCCACAACATTCTCACCTTCAATCAACCCCTCGTGAGACCCTATGTAGTTGTTTCCCGATATACCCAACTTTTGACTCACTGAAGTAATTCCCCGCCCCTCCTTAACCTCTACCCCTCCCCTCGACCTGACCATCGAATCTGAAATAGGAAGAGAAAGGAAAGAAGAATGATGAGAATAAGAAATGTTGGGTAATTTGCAAACCTTGCTCGGAGATTCTTCAAAAAATTCGCCCAAATCATCGAACTCCAGTGAGTGCCTTGTCGACTTATCCGAATAATCAGAGATATGACTGTCCGCATCATTGAAATCACCTCCTTCATCTGAAGTATCATCCCTCACTCCTTGATTTAGTTGTTCCTCCCAATTTCCTTCCTCCCCATGTATTATATCTTTGTCAACTTCGGTGATTGATATATTTGAAGTTTCTCCCTTTCACAAGTGAAATGATTCTTTATGTGACTTTACTTGTTTCCTGCGATATACATGCTCAAACCTCCTTTCATTAGGATAATACTCCCTATCTAAATCTTGATGCACTCTCTTTTTTGTTTCAAGAATGCTTGTAGATTCAATCTTCCCCTTCTGGAATTCATTCTCATATTTCGGCTTTAACTTTTCGAGAATCTTGATATGGTTCCCTCGATACCATGGTTCTGATACACAGCTCCTTCCACCAGAATTATCAACCCTATCCGCGATCCTAAGTCCGTCGGTCTCTTTAATTTTGCACAGCTTCGTCGAATCACACTTCTGCATATGCGTGACAGTTCCTTCTTGGATGGCTACTGGATGATTTGTGGTGTCATCCGACTGTCTTCTTTGGATGTCGTTAATGGTTTCTGCATTTGAGTCGTGTCCTTTGATTCCTTTCACCCTACCCCATCCTGCCACAACTCTAGCTCCCTCAACCACCACTTGTGCATAAGATCTTTTTTCGTACATATCGTACGCTGATATTTTGACTGAGTCCACAATAATGCAAATGATCAAAGTTCCTCTTGTAGTTTGGATCTGTAGATTTCTATTGATGAACCCTCCTTCAATTCCCACTAGTTTTATTTTTGCTGCCGACAAGTCTTTTAGTAGGATAGTATCTTGACTGATACTCAACAATCCTCCACATTGGTCACCAATTTTTTTTGAAGAGATCTGTGGACCATAAAGATACTAGATCATTATGTTGGTATCTTCAATGGTGAAATGTTAACATTTTGCTTTTGCTCATGTCCTTGTGTATTGAGATAATACCACGTTTCTGCATCCACCATATAGATACTAGATCTGTATTTTGTGATTTCTACTCAAGTTGGCTTAACTTTTATCGTTGATATTAATCAAGATAACATTTGATTTTAGTTATTGGTCTCCCCTTGTATTTGATATGCCACTCAAGGCTCCTGGTTTAACCATCTTTTTTTATATATATGCCCCTTTTCTTTTAAATATTCACACTTCTCTGTTCATAAAAACTATCATTATTCGTCTAATAATCTTCTAATTGATCTCTTTAGTGTAGCATATACCTACTATGTTGTGATTACCGCTTGGACTTTTAGCTAAACCTAAGCTGGCCCTTCCAGAGATCGAAAACTTATTTCCTATAACCATTTGTCACGAGCCCATCATCGGGCCCAGATATCAAGGTGTACAAAAGGCACACACACGGCATATTCAAGCATCGCGATTAGGGTTCCTGCCCTTATCAGATTTAGTAGTTAGGATTTGGTTGTTTATCAGATTTAGGATTTGGTTGTTGTTAGGATTTGATCTTTAGGATTCTGTCTTATCTTTCCAACTTCATGTTATCGCTTTTAGAGATAAGTGATATAGGACTCTTTTGTATTTATATGGATGGTTGGTTGAATAAAAGGATATGAAAAATATTTCAAATTTACAAGTAACGAGATCGCAAGGTTCTCTCTTTCGAGCCTTACCACAACGTGCACAATTGGGCGACAAGGAAGAAAATCCAATAAACCCAAGTGGAATCTGAATTCGTCGGATTTCACCATCGAAAGGCCTATTACACGATCCTTTGCTCGAGAACGTAACATATTGGTATCAGAGCCAGGTTTAATGGGTGATTCGGCATTCTCAAAACAATTAGATGCATTCATGAAAATGTATCTAGAAGACAAGAAGGCACAAGAACAGGCGCAGCAAGGGCTTCAGACGCAATTGGAAGAATTAACGTTATCCTTGGCAGCTGTCCGAACTGAAGCCATTCATAATCATGACTTGGGCAGCACCTCCAAGCTCTCAAATGAATCACGCAGAGGTAGCAACGACAGGGGGGAAGTCCCTCTTGGTGGACAACGATATACAAGGCTGGATCTACCTCGTTATGATGGGCTGGCGGATCCACTGGGGTGGCTCACCCACTGTGAGTTCTTCTTCCGCCATCAGAATACACCAATCCACGACAGAGTGGGGATCGCGGCATTCCATTTGGAGGGCGAGTCACAGATCTGGTTTCTGAAATTAGAAGAAAATATACCCGATATGAATTGGAATGATTTCAAGGAGCAGTGTCACCAACGTTTTGGGCCGATCCTACGCTGCACCAAATTGGAAGAACTCTCTAAATTAAAACAGACGGGTTCCGTGGAAGACTACCAACGAAAGTTTGAGCAGCTGATGGCCCGGGCAACCACGCTATCGCAAGATCAGTTGGTTGAACTCTTTATCAGCGGGTTACAGGAGGTCACGGCGGCGGAGGTCCTCATTCATTTACCTATGGACCTACCAAAGGCCATGCGCCTAGCAAGGCTATACGATGTACGCTCCGGTAGGCGTCAACCCCACACCACGCCCATTCCCCGCAGCACTACTGCCCAACAATCATCGGGTACTTTTGTCCGTCGGCTGAATCGTGCAGAGATGGAAGAACGAAAGGCCAAGGGGCTGTGTTATAACTGCGACGAACTGTACCTACCGGGACATCGCTGTAAGAAGCTGTTTTGGATCGAAACAGTGGATGACGTGCCTGAGCAGAATTCTCTTTTCGAAGAGGACGAACCATCTGTTTCAATTCATGCACTCAAGGGTACACAGGGGGCACAAACCATGCAGATTAAGGGAACAATTTCACGCAATCCTTTACTTGTCTTAATTGATTCGGGCAGCACACATTGTTTCTTGGATAAATGCTTGGCCCAACGTTTGGGACTCGCAATGGAAACCAAAGCTACTCTTCGGGTCTTGGTGGCAAATGGGCGAAGAATACCATGCTCGGGAGTTTGCCGTAACGTCGTTCTCGAATTGGGTGAGTACAAGTTCTGCGTCGACTTTTTTATTATGCCATTGGGAAGTTTCGGGGCAATTCTAGGGGTCAACTGGCTTCAACTTTTTGGACCTATTCAATGGGACTTCGCCAAGATGTGTATGCAGTTTATGTCCCAGGGATAGCCAATTACTCTTCAAGGGAACACCAGTGATCATTCTCGATCGAACGACCATCTATCTTCAATTATGATACACAAGGAAAGGGAGCAAGATTTACATAGCCTTCTTGAGGGGTTTTCGGAGGTTTTTGCGGAACCGTCGGGCCTCCCACCTATCCGCAACTTCCAGCATAAAATTGTTCTTGAACATGGGACTAACCCCATTGCTGTCCGTCCGTACCTCTATGCTCATTCACAAAAAGATGAAATTGAGAGACAGTGCACCGAAATGCTCTCTAAAGGGTTCATTCGAAACAGTACCTCACCTTTCTCTTCTCCAGTCATTCTAGTTCCCAAGGCGGACAAGACTTGGAGGTTTTGTGTTGATTACTTGACAGCTTTCCGTACACATCATGGGCATTACGAATTCACGGTTATGCCGTTTGGCCTCACCAACGCACCAGCCACCTTCCAAGCTCTCATGAATTCTGTTTTCCAGCCTTTTCTAAGGAAATTTGTGCTGGTCTTCTTTGACGATATATTGATTTACAGCCCAACGTGGGAGAGCCACTTACAGCATTTGCGCACGGTGCTAAGGGTATTGCAGCAGCATCAGTTTTCTTTAAAACGTTCCAAGTGTTTCTTTGCTCAACAGGAAGTCGCTTACTTGGGACATGTGATCTCGCGATCGGGAACTCAAGTCGATCGCTCCAAGATCGAGACAATCTCGGCATGGCCGCAACCTACCACCCCTACTGCTTTACGTGGGTTCCTCGGTCTCGCGGGGTATTACCGTCGTTTTGTCAAGGACTATGGGCTGATTGCTGCACCATTAACATCTCTCCTCCGGAAGAACTCTTTCAAATGGTCGATGGATGCCACAGCGGCCTTTGAGAAACTCAAACACGCATTAACGACCACTCCGGTCCTAGCTCTTCCAGACTTTTCATTACCATTTATCGTTGAGTGTGATGCTTCGGATTCGGGTATTGGTGCAGTTCTACAATAGAATGGATGCCCTATTGCTTTTTACAGCCACTCATTCGCGCAACGCCACCAAAAATTACCAGCCTATGAGAAGGAACTCATGGGGTTGACAAGGGCTATACGCCATTGGCGCTCCTATTTCTGGGGCCAACCTTTTGTGGTCCGCACAGTTCACTATAGTCTCAAGTATCTCCTAGAACAGCGAATCGCAACGCCTTCTCAACAACGTTGGCTATGCAAGCTATTGGGATTCGATTTCACAATCGAATACAAGCCTGAGCGTTCGAATATCGTGGCTGACGCCCTGTCCCGACGTGATTCGTTAACGGCATATGCCACCACTTGTCTCAATTCCTTCTTGGGATTTCCTAGCGGATATTAAGGCTGAACACAACACCTCGGCCGAAATTCAACAGCTTGCTCGGACTAATACAGGGGCTGTTTCCAACGACAAGTGGTCGGTCATTGAAGGTCTATTGCTTTAAAAAAAAGAATTTTTCTACAGCAAACGTCCCCATTGATACCGCGGATTATTGCATCTATCCATAATTCATTCCATGAGGGTTATCAAAAAACTTTACACAGGGTATCTCGCGACTTCTATTGGGTTGGTATGCATCTACATATCAAGGACGCAGTCGCAACTTGCCTTGTTTGCCAGCGCAATAAAGTGGAGCAACTTCAGCCGGCGGGACTTCTGCAACCAGCCAACCCTTGCCTATCCCTCACCAGATCTGGGCAGAAATCTCGATGGACTTTGTGGAGGGCCTCCCATCCTCGCATGGTAAGAGTGTGATCCTAGTGGTGGTGGACCGTTTCTCCAAGTACGCACACTTTATTGCCATCGCTCACCCTTATTCTGCAGTTTCGGTGGCCAAAATTTTCTTTGATAATGTTTTTAAACTGCATGGTCTACCCGAATCCATTGTCAGTGATCGTGATGTCACGTTTACAAGTTCCTTTTGGAAGGAATTGTTTCGCTTGCAAGGGACCAAACTTTGTTTCAGTTCGTCTTACCATCCCCAATCTGATGGGCAAACGGAAGCCGTTAATAGAGTGCTGGAAATGTATTTACGGAGTTTTACAAGTGACTACCCGAAGAAATGGGGGGACTGGCTCGCTTGGGCAGAATATTGCTACAACACGAGCTTTCACTCCTCCTTACGTGCTTCCCCTTTTGAGGTCATATATGGACGGAAACCACCTCGCCTCTTATCGTATTGTCCGGGCTTCGCTCGCCTCGAGGCTGTGGATCAGGCACTGCTGTCACGTGATAAGGTGTTACTTGATGTTCGGGAACGTTTGTTGCATGCACAAAACCGCATGAAAGTTCAATTTGATAAAAAACACAGAGAGTTGCACTTTAAGGTGGGGGATTTAGTTTTACTGAAACTTCAGCCTTATCGACACTTAAGCTTGTCTGCTAGAGCTAATCGGAAGCTATCTCCTCGCTTTTATGGACCTTTTAAGGTGTTGGAACGAGTTGGTACAGTAGCCTACAAGCTGCAATTACCCGAGACAGCCAAAATGCATCCAGTTTTCCACATTTCATTCTTGAAACAATTTCAGGGAACTGACACCAGCGAGCCGACGCTACCTGAGATTCCTTCGGGTGAGCGACTTCCAACCCCTCAAGCAATCCTTGACCAGCGGGTTAACAAAGGGAAAACACAGCTATTGGTCCATTGGCACGGGTTGTCACCAGCGGAGGCTTCTTGGGAGGATGCTTCGTTATTCACAGAGCGCTTCCCTTCCTTTGTGTTTGCGGACAAACACCGTTCTCAGGGGGTGGGTGATGTCACGAGCCCATCATCGGGCCCAGATATCAAGGTGTACAAAAGGCACACACACGGCATATTCAAGCATCGCGATTAGGGTTCCTGCCCTTATCAGATTTAGTAGTTAGGATTTGGTTGTTTATCAGATTTAGGATTTGGTGGTTGTTAGGATTTGATCTTTAGGATTCTGTCTTATCTTTCCAACTTCATGTTATAGCTTTTAGAGATAAGTGATATAGGACTCTTTTGTATTTATATGGATGGTTGGTTGAATAAAAGGATATGAAAAATCTTTCAAATTTACAAGTAACGAGATCGTAAGGTTCTCTCTTTCGAGCCTTACCACAACGTGCACAATTGGGCGACAAGGAAGAAAATCCAATAAACCCAAGTGGAATCTGAATTCGTCGGATTTCACCATCGAAAGGCCTATTACACGATCCTTTGTTCGAGAACGTAACACCATTCCTCTTTGTCCTCTTCCAACTGTTTTCAGGTCACAAGGATCATCATACAAGGTGAATTGGTTACGCTCGTATAGATATTTATACTCGCTTGAAACGGACAGAATCATTGAGAAGTTGTGGAGAACCTTGGCTGAGTATATTAGAATTCTTCCTGACAAATGGATCCCATACTTCTAAGTGTAAGCCACTTTTTTGCCCATTTTGTAATTATACCATATTATTTTGATAAACATTGTGGAAGCTTCGGTTTGAAGGCTTACGCATACCAGTTTGTTTCTGCTACATAATCCCATCCCACCTCCATACATATGTTAATATATATGTTTCGTCTGATGAATTTTTTTTTAATAATATGCTTAGTCTTATATTTTAAGTTAATATCTATCCTGGAGTCTAAAGTATGTTGCCTATGTACATAATTAACACGTACACCCTCCATACTAGCAAGCCTTTGGCATTGTGTGCTATATATTAGCTGTGGACACTAAGCTAGACCCATTTTTGGAAACGTTTCCTGCTTCTGTGCGTGCGATTGTATTTTTATATATATTAAAAAATTTAATTCGAGATCATCTCATGACTCGAACCCAATATCTGTTTTGAAAAAACACTCAACCATGAGTTGTTAGGTTGGCCTCTATGTTCGGTTTGGTTTGTGAAAATAACCCGATTTCATTCCCATCCTAAGCATATTGAATCGTCCCTTATGTTTGGTCTCGCTTGTCTCGTCCCAACTCAGTCCTCCACTCTCGGGAATGGATCAATTTTTATTCAAACAAAGCGAGCCATTTCCCAGTTGGACTTGGTACTGATTTGTGTTCGCACCAAGTGGTCGAGTAGTACAAAATCGTTCCCAGATTTTAAATTGTTAATCCTTTTCGTTTCCATATCCCGTCTGTAGCATTTAATGAGACAGAGATTGGAGGGTGGATTATTGTCTTATTTCGTTGTCTTTGTTTTTCTCTCTGTATGTATATATATCTGCCTGATAAATATGCCCAAAACATATCTCACTTTCTTAAACTCAGGTTGCTGTCGATATAAATGTTTCATTTTCATGAAAATAATAGTGAATTTCACACACATAAAAGTTACCTTTTTAATGTTAAAATAACATAAATTGAAATCGACTTAATCATTTGAGTGGATCTGAAATATAAATTTATCAAATCCATTAATCTACTAAGATGGAGTATAATGTTGCTCTCACATAATTTACATAATCGAAACTATGTTAAACAAGTATGAAACTTTTGGAGGAGAGTGGGGTTTATTATATGTTTTTCTTATATATTTTCAAATAAAATTTGTGTATACATAATAAAATAATTATGGTAGTGAAATTAGAGGAAACAAAAGTCAGCCATATTTCTGATTCAAGGTTAGGTGTTTTTAGACTTTTTTTGTTGGCTCTATATGGCTACTTGATTAAATTAATTTTTTTTTTTTTAAATTCAGAAGTAAGGTGTCAGCGTGGGTCTGCCAATTTGACTTTACCATGAATTCAATAACTTTCATAATTCTCTTTTTTTTATTAATATAGTTAAATTTTTAATATTTTAATTCAAATTTGCATATTTTATTCATTTACGGACAAATGGTCAAAAAAAAATTTATATTTTGTCATTTAAAAGAAAAATTGTTAATTATGGTAAAGAATTATGCTAAAATAATTGTTAAATGAAATGTATACTAAATCTGATATTTGTTTCGAATCTTGCAAAAAATTTATAAAAAATCAAAAGAAACCGAGAACTCCTCGGAAATGCAAATAAAAATCTAAATGAAAATTTTAATTATATATAATAAAAAAAGAAAAAGAAAAAGAAAAAGAAAAAGAAAATCGGATCTATATATATATATATATATATGGACAGAAAGGTCGGCCTGAAGACTCCGAGCGCAGATCTGCGAATCTTCGTTCCATAAAATTTAATTATATTCTGTTATTTGCAGATATTATTTACATTTATTTATGGAAAAGGAGAGTATAATGTATGAGAATGGAGGAGGAGGAGATTTTTACACAGCAACAATGGCTGTCGGATCATCGAGATCACTCCCGATTTCATCTCCTCCGTCCACCGCCGTCCCGGTTGGGACCAACGGTCGCCTTAATTACATACTACATCATGTCTCCAAATTCGATACCCTTGCCGGTGTCGCTATCAAATACGGCGTCGAGGTACCCGTGATTTTCGTTGATTTTATTTATTTATTTTTGTTAGTTCGCGCGATTTCTGATTATTCGTATGCGGTTTTGTTTTATATCTGTTTATTATGTTGTATTTGTATTTTTGCGGTGGGGAAAGGGAGAGAAAAGAAGTGCTGGTTTTCGTTTGTTTTATTAGCTTCGCGGACCAATGCACGTTGATTTCTAATTGTTTGTGCCCTGTTTTGATGGTTTGAGCCGCGGTGGATTCAATGTGGAAAAAATATTTACAAACGAGTAAGATATTATAATTGAACTAATACTTAAAAGTTACAAGGTTGATTTCTAGTACTAAACCCTCTGTTTTCTACTTGGCGATTCCTAGGTTACTGACTAGTTCTGCATGGGATATGGAATCCAGTGCAGCTGCGGGCATAATCTTTTTACAGTTTTATTTTGATACGGAAGGATGGTACTTCATACTTGTGTATTTACGTGTGTTCCTTTCGAGATTGGTTAGGTGTCTGATATTAAGAGGCAAAATGGGTTGGTGACGGATCTTCAAATGTTTGCTCTGAAAACGATTCAAATACCATTGCCAGGGAGACATCCCCCTTCCCCCTGCTTGCCCAATGCTCACGACATTCCTTATCGGTATATCTATTTCCAGTTCCTTTTGGTTTACTGTCCTTTTTTCTGCATTTACTGCCATACATTAACTCCTCGATAAAATGGCATAAAAAGATTAAAAACACGAGCCTGTTTTCTTCCACTATTTTGATGTGTCGGGAGAACTGCATTTGGGATAATTCATACCTCTCATGTTGGAAAATATTCTGCGAGAATTTTTAGGATTTGATTATTTCCTTTTCAAGTGTGAGTGCATTAACATCACTCAGAAAGCAATAATTGGTTGCAGATATCAGCTTTCTTGAATTTCTTGAGGTGCTTTTCATTGAATCTGATTTATTTCTTAATTTCTGATGTGCACAATGTCGCATGAAGATGCCTTTCTTGCAGTTTGAAACTATATATGTTATTCACATAGTTTTGTGGCTTTGGCCTTTTTGTATTATTATAGTTCTGAGAATTAAACTAAATCAAGGCGCTGATCATCCAAGCTTCAAGCTATGAACTGTCTAGATAATTGGTCTTCATTGCCCGTTGTGGTTGGCCATCATAGTTATGTGCCATATTTGGATTTGCATCATTCCATTTACCTGAAGACTGAAGTAGTTAGCATGACAAAGTTTTAAACATAAATCATTTTACTCATATAACCCTTTCAGTTTTCATATTATTTGTCGATTAAAATTATAAGCTATCAGAATAATTTAAGTATCAAAGTAAAATCTTAGTTAGAAAGTAGGAACTATTTACACCAGCGATGCTCTAATTCGGACCTAGGTGTTGGTATTGCATTAACCTTAGAGGATGTACCTGTGCTCAAATCTCTTATAATTTCCTGTCATTGATCTGTCAATTTATTGTGATAGTAAAGTTAACCAGTGAGCTGTGATAATTGTGTGGTGTACATATAGTTTATCTGTTTTTGGGTTTTGCTCTTCCTGTGTCCTGCTTCTTATGTTTGACTTTTGAGAATTGAAGTTTGCGTGGAACTGATTTCCCATTTGTGGTGCCGATTCTATATATTTTGGTGCATCAAAATTTCCAAAATAGTTGGTTTTCTTAGAGATATTTTTGCCAAGTTTTATCATTTTTGCCCCATCAGGTGGATATATCACCTGTATCATGACATCTACTATATTTGGCTTTTTCTTTCAGCTTTACTTCGATCATCACAAGATTACATGGTTGATCGAAATTACTGGTTAACTGGAGGTTTATTAACCTAGAAAGGATACTGTAGATTTTTAAAGTTTTCTAAATTGCATTCTTTCTTGTTTCCCAAATGAGCTGCTGTTGATTTGGCTTATCTTTGTTGGAGCACTGCACAACTCGTTATGTAATAATGCCATTGTGGTAGTTCTTCGATCCTATAAACAATGTCCTAGACATATATCAGATTCTTTTGTCTTAATGCGTCAGCTGATAGTCACCGTTGGAATCTAGAATTTTTGTACATCCCTATCTCACAAAAAAATTCAGTAGCTATTGATTAAATGGTCATGTAGTGGTTTTTAAGCTTGTTGTCTTTTTCACAGACCAAGCAGCTCTAAGCAGACCTCACCCAGCAACGGGCATTCTGATTTATTAGGTCCATTCCAATCACTAAAATTGGAATCTTCTTCTGAGCGGAAAGTCTCTCCGGCCATGAGCAGCTTGCAAGGTTATTACGGTCTTAGATATATAGATAAAAAAGCCACAGCAGAAGGCTTAGAAATGTCTGCGTACCCGAAAGGGGGAGCTCATTATCTAGAGGATGTGTCGTTCGCAAAATCTTCACCTATTTTGAATCCACCACTGAGTCATCATAGAAAAACAAAGAGCGTAGTCAATGGTTTTGTCACAGAGAAATCTAATCTGATCAATCAGGTCTTGTCACAAGACACTGAAGACAGCTACTCAGATAACTGGATCGTGAAGTTGGTGAAAAGTGATATAAAATCTGAAGAAGATTTTACCAGCCGTACACCAGAAAAGCTTCTAAAGGAGGAGAATAATAGTGGCAGTGCAATTTCGGTAGTCACAGGCAAAGGCTTGGCTCTCAGGGCTAAGTCAGCCAGCCGAACTGTGTCAGGAGGAGTCAATGCTGAAGCTGGTGGGCCTAACTCAGTTCCTTCAGGTTTGGGGGATTGTATGTTTTCTGATATTGACAATGGAGTTCGAAAATCATCAAGCACAACAAGTTTGGACGACTCAGATACCAGCACATTGTCATCCAGATGGCCTGCATCAAAGTGGAGCTTGAAGTCCGATTTTCAGGCTCTTTCTAATGCAGTAATAGCCAGACCTATCTTCGATGGCCTACCTAAACCAACGGGTCGGCGAAACAAAGCAGCCCTTGATTAGTCACATTTCCTGCAAGCTGTCTTTTCTTTTTCAATTCAACGAAATCTTGATCAGTCAGTGGGATCGAAACGAGGTTAAATAGAAAGTAAAGAAATAAACCTCTACAAAAATTGGATAGCACTTCAATTTAGTTTTGAAAGAACGATACGGACTTTGTGGGAGTTGAAGTTAATACTCATTTAAAGTTGACGATCGCCTAGTGAGTGAGACGTGTAAAGACAATCGGGGATAGATGGAATCCGTGATAGGAATTGTATATTACATACTCCAATCTATGTAATTTGGCAAGAAGGGGAAGGAGGAATTTGTTGTACCTAAATTTACCTGTCAATATATAATACAATGTCTTTACCTGGGAATAATGTTTAGTTTTCATTTTCTTCTGTCTTGTGATGTCTCGACAAGGGACTCTGGTACACATTTATACGTTGTAACGGCATCTTTCTTTCTTTTTTATTAAGGATGCGTGAGTAGTTCATTGTTCTAAGTTGTAATAATATTTATATAACATACAGTTAGGACACTATAAGGTCTAAAATACGATAACGTAATCCAAATACATGCAAATCTAAGAAAATTAGAAAATGTATAGTTAAATTATTTTAATTGCATAAATTTAATGTGATAGCCATGTTTATATGTATAAAGTAGGATTTTATATTAGAATGCATAAAATAGTGTTTTCAAGGGTTATTCGAGACGAGACCGAGGAAGGGAGAATGGAGATTGTAAAGAAAAAATATTTTTATTAAATAAATATTTTTAATTATTTAATATATGGTATAATTAGTATGTAATTTTCGAAAATGGTGTCTTTTGACATATTTTTACATGTCGAGTCGTATTTTAAACCGGTAAATGATTTTTTACGAATACAAAAACTTTTTGGAGACTCGGTTAATATTTTCGAAAATTTTCTTAAACAATTTTTTTTCCTACATTCTAATTGGTCTAATGAGCCAATTATACTAAGGTTTTTGTGCCCAATTGTCTACCGTGATATTTATATTGAAATCTTGAGTTTCCAAGCCTTAAACCTCTACTAACTCACGCTTAAACCATTGGAGACCTAGGGTTTTCTCTAACAACACATGCACACATACCTACACATTTAGGCTTCTACACGTAGACTTTGAATGGTAATAACGCAGCAAGGCTTTCTCCGTCGCTCTGACAAAGTTCCCTCGCATCTAGACTTGAATTTTCATGTGTGAATCACGCAAAGACACTGCTTTATTCTTTCTTTTCTCATCATTCATGCCATAATACGTGTGAATATATATGTTTGCATGAAAAATCCAATAGTATCATAGTATTTTCGTTTTTATGATATATACATGGAAAACTTGATTTTTTCTTGCATGATTTCTCATGGTTCTTGTTAAAGGGAAGGGGGCTGCCAGGTTAGGGATGGTTTGGTCATGATATATGGGCTGTATAAGAGTCTTGGTTGGGGCTGGACATGCCTGGAAGGGAAGGGAGGAGAGGTGATGTGAAACCTAGGGTTTTCATGGGATAGGGTTCGACCAAGGGGCATGCAAGGGATATGGGTCGTGAGCGATGAATGGGCTGCATCCTGGTGACCTAGGAGGGCTATGTGGTAATCCTAGAGAGGGCGGATCCATGCTAGTTCGATGGTTGGGGCTGGAGCCGCTCGACTTGGACGCACAAACTTGAGGCACACGGGTTTGAGGCCTTTTCATGCAAGGCGTGTTAGGCTGGTCCAAATGGGTCTTAAGGGGTTTTGTCTAGGTCCTAGGATGGTTGGTTAGGTCTGGTCTCGTTCGTTAAGGCCTATGATCGAAGAACATGGAATGGTTAGGGCTAAGGTTTGATGGATTGGGTGCAGAAATTTCCAGCAGGTTTCTAAGCATTTCCAAGGGTTCTAATTGACTTGGATTGAGTTGAAAGGGGTCTGGTTAGGTGTTAGGAAGATATGATTAAAGTTTGGTTAAGATTCGTGTTGATTCGGGTTAAAACCGAGACTTTTGTTCAAGTTTTAAGATGAATTACAGAATTTAGTCAAGAGGCTTAATTTTACGTCTGAGAAATGTTTATGAGAGTATTTTAAAATGTTATGGTAAGTTTGGATGGATTCATGTCAAATTTTTAAGGTCCAGGGATAAAATGAGAAAATTAGGGTTTCAAGGGAAAAACAGTCATTTTACACATGAAAAATATTAGGAGTCCTGGCAGTGTCCTGATAACTGTAATGAATGTTAAAATGTCTATTTTGAAAGGTTATGGAATATTATGATGGAAAATGATAAATTTTAAAAGACGTGTTGTGTTGTATGCTTGGTTTAAAAGAAAATGATATTTATGCATGTATTTTTTATAAAGTAATGGAAACGATGAAAATGTTTTGAATGAAGTGACTTTATTATGACGGTAATGAAATTGGGATTCGTGAGGGACAAAGCCCCAGTGAAACCCCTTTACAAGAAAAATCCCCGTGGGATCCCAACACTGAATTTCCACAGGCCAAGGTCTAGTAACGGAAAAGTGGTTGCTGGTGTCCCTGCCAACTATAGGCCATGGCACATAATGGAAAAGTGGTTACTTTAGCCTCGCCGACTGGTACCATGGTTATAGTTGAGATTGATCAATTGACGGAAGGATGAAAGGATAGTCAAAATTAATGAACGGATTTCACTCCAAAGGAAATGTATATGTATATGTAGGGGTGTTCAAACTTCGGATAAAACCGAAAAAACCAAAAATCCAAACCGAAAAAACAGAACACTAAACCGAACCGAAAACCGAATTTTATAATTCGGATATAAATGTTAAAACCGAAATTAATTTGGTTCGGTTTCGGATTATAAATGTCAAAACTGAACCGACTGAAAAAACCGAAATTTAATTAAATTAATAATGTTATTTTTATTTAATATTATTTATTGAGATGATATTAGTGAATGAAGAATTATTTTGAATAATACTTAGTTGATTATTGTTTATGTAATTCATTTGTACTTTATATTTAAATATTTTACTAAGAAATCATTTAAAAAGATAACATATTATATTTTATAATATCTTTATATTGTTAGTTTAAATAATTGTATCAAAACCGAAATAACCGACCGAAATAACCGAACCATTTCGGTAGAAAAACCGAACCGAACCGAACCGAAGAAAAATGGTTCGGATATCAGATTATATATTTGTAAAATCGAAAACCGAAAACCGAAAAACCGAAATAAAAAACCGAAAATCGAACCGAACCGACCGATGAACACCCCTATGTATATGTTTATGATGAAAGGAAAAGTACATGATGAAAGGAAATGTTTAAAGTTATGCATGTTCATGCTAACGATATTTTATTAAATTTATTTTCACTATTGAGTGTGGATGTACAAGTATTATTTGTTATAACGGTTAAGACGTGCTGAGTTATTAGATTCACTAGTTATGAATGATGCAGGTGATGATATTTCTGTTGAGACAGGAGACTGATGATGCATTGACCCGAAGACCTTGTTAGTTTTTCTGCACAGTTATGATTTTACAGTACTTCAAATATTTTGATGACGTTTATGCGAAAGAGTGGTTTTTGAGAGGATTTATGACGTTCATGCTACTTTTGAAAAATGCTAGTTTTAGGTTTGGTTTTGTGGGGACCCGGACGCTAATCAAGTTCTTAATCATCATTGGGACTAATTAATCAATTATAAAACAGGGTCTAAAAATTTTTCTTTTTAAATTGCGGAACGTAGGTGAAATAAAACATATATACATCTCAGTATATAAAATACAAATCCTCTATTACAAAACATTTATTCAAACTAGAGTTTAACAACTAATGTCAAGTGTTCAAACCCTATCTCAGATCAAAGTCCGAAGTCTCCACTCTAACTCGATCTCTCCTCATCTCCTCGACCCTGAACCTGTCCCACCTGTTGTCAAGTACACATACAGACAAGACAACAGCAGGATAAACCGGTGAGAATAACTCCCAGTATAAATCAATGAAACATGCAATCATATAACAAATATAAAGCATGTAATCAGGTATCAACAATATGTAACGAATCTGAAACATAATCTATAACACACTGTCAACTATACTCGTAGCTACAAAATTCAGACTAGACTCAATCCTAGTCTAGGGATCTCGGTTCCAGACGTCGGTCTGCATATATCGACTAACAGTAATAGAAAAGACTCCAGTTCTATCCACGCCGATATAGTATCAATTAACAGTAATAGAAAAGACTCCAGTTCTATCCACACCGATACAGTATCGATTAACAGTAATAGACGAAGCCCTGATTCTATTCACATTGATATATTATCGATTACCAGTAATATAGCAAGCCCTGATTCTATTCACATTGATATGATATCGATTACCAGTAATAGAACAAAGTCCGATTCTATCCACATCGATATAACATCGATTAACAGTAATAGAAGGAACAATGAATCTATCCACATCGATATAATATCAATCAACAGTAATAGAAGAAGCTATACATCTATCCACATCGATATAATATCAATCAACAGTAATAGAATAAGCTATACATCTATCCACATCGATAACCAACCATCCAGTGACAGACTTTGGCACCACCGCCAATACACCATCTTATGACATCGTGCAATGTGCCCGTGGCGATCCCACCACTAACGGCACTTCTGTCATAAGATTACTCTTCTAATACAGATTACTCTTCTAATACCTGTAATCTATAACTCAAGAAAACAAGTATATCAATCAATCAATGCAAATATCAATGCAATAAAGTAAAGTATGTGATTTAGGGAAACCCAAGTCTAAACCGACTCAAGTCCATCTCCCAATACCACATTGACTTATACCTTTGTCTTCATGATCTGACGAAGACGAAGACTCCATTTCACGTCTGTCCAGGTCAATCTGAATTCACAATATCGAATAGACTGTGTCAATCTACAGCTCAATTCAAAGCCTGTTTTGATCAATATCGAATCAAGACACAATCCAATTCATATCGACAATATCACGATATAATTACAATCAATACTGAGTCTGGTCAATATCAATTCACTGATGTTTCGACGGTATAATAATACAATCTCAGTAACCCCGTCAATCCCAACATCACAGATATAATACAACAACTCATAATCAATATTAAATTCTATATCAATTCTGTGCAATCCCGCCATCTCGGCAATACAACCTCAGTACAAACAAATCAACAACTCATCTGATCCCAATCTGACTAATATCAATATATCCAGTGATACAGTACAAATCAGATATCAATTCCAGTATCACAAAATCAATAATACCATGATTCTGATATCAATTCAGTATAATTACAATCGAATAAGCTCTGAAAATTCATAACAATTCCATACACAGTCCGTTCTTCAATCTGACTTCAGATATACGATGTCTACTATGTCAAGAGCATCCTATCTAACTCCTATTCAATTTAGACAATATCATAAATTCAAAACATGTCTAAACGTAGCAAAACTTACGTCCAGTTGTAGTCTACGTTGATAGGAACTCGGTACTGAAGTCGGATTTAAAATCTGATGGACGGATTTTGCATAAATCGTAATCTAAAATGTCACGGAGAATTTCCTTAAAATCCCTCGATTCCTCTTTCTTTTTCTGAGAATTATCGTATGTCTATACATATATATATATATATATATATATATATATATATATATATATATATATATATATATATATATCCATGCATGTATAAGGCAACGTGTCCCGCTCCTTGATGCAGCACGTCTCGCGCATATGCGCGGCATCACTCGCGCATATGCGCGAGACACAATTCTTCAGCGCGTGTGTCTCGGCACTCCCTCGCGCATATGCGCGACACTCTACCGCGCATGTGCGCCGAGGGCTCTGGAGTTTCCGCGCATATGCGCGCTGCTCGTCCGCGCATGTGCGTCGAGGGCTCTGGACGCTCCGCGCATGTGCGCGCTGTGAAGTCGCGCATGTGCGCGCAGGCTTCTGCCCTGCTCGCGCATGTGCGCTCCATTCCATCGCGCATGTGCGCCAACTCATTTCTTTGCACACACAATCTACACCTTTCTCATGTGTTTTGGTCCGATCCGTTCCGTCTATATTTACCGTAATTAATTAATAAATCATTTCAGATTAATTCCAGATTATGGTAATCATACCCAAATCATTTCAGATTACGGTAATTAAATTCTTGGGCATTACAGGTTTCACGTTTGCTATTTTATTGCTTTTACTGCAGGTATTATTGATGTATATTTAAGATGTATATATATATATATATATATATATTTATATATATATAGGGACGTTTCAGTTAGTATCAGAGCAACGTTCTTGTAAAAGTTTGTGCCACCGCCAGTTCATAAAGCTCAATCGCCAACCTTGAGTCTGTAAGTTTAAATTCTTAAATGATTTTAATTATGGCACATGTATGTTTACATGGTTTAAATGCTTAAGTTACATGTTCAAATGCTTTTTGAAGTTAATTAGCATTTTTGATTAAGTCGCTCGATAATTTTGATCCATATATGGAAAATGGTTAAAAGCTTAAATTTAATTGCTTGTAGGTTACGTATATAATTTGGACTCCATTTAGATATATACCTTCTAGAAATGCACTTAGTACTGATATATAGGCTAATACTCATGAGGAACATAGAGAGCATGCGCAGCAACCTCCCAAGGGGATGCCGCTACTCGAGTGCTAGAGGGCATGACACGTTTCTTTGAGCAGCAGTGTAATAGCCGAGCCCGGTGTACGGTACGGTTTAAGTTTTGTATGTTTATTTGGGCTATGTGATTAGATGTTTAGAGTTGTGTTTTGGGCCATAGTATTATTGGTTATTATTTTATTGAGGTGTTAGTTGGTGTTGATTGTTCGTTTCAGCGTTTCAGATCGATTTTTGTTGATTGAGTACTGTTCATTGCCGTGGCTTGAGTGCACCCGCGCTCTTAGAGGAGTGCCCCCGCGGTGTACTATTCATCATTTTGGATTTGGAAGGCCGGTGGCATCACCGCACCCGCGGCAGTGCAAGGACCGCACCCGCGGTATTGGCAGCACCGCACCCGCGGTCATCGTGCATGGAATTTATTTGTTGTGCCGTGAGCTTAGCGCACCCGCGGTGCTTGTGGCAGCGCACCCGCGGTATAAGTATGGGCGAGATATTTAGTTGCTTTTTGGGAGTGGTTGGCCATACTTTCCCTTATCTTTTCCCTTCCAACTCGTTTTCTCTCCATTTGCAAGGGTTTTCATCCATTTCTTTAGCTTCCTACCTTTGATTCTTGGATTTGTTTGGATTTCCGACTTGAGATCGAGGTTCACCTTGGTGCTAGGAAGCTTAGGTAAGTTTTTGGTTGAGTTCTATCATGGTTTTTGGTAATGAGATGTTATAGGTTGTTGTTATTGTTGGTTTAATGGATTATTTGACTTGAGTTTGTGGTTATAGAGTTGATTTTGGTATTATTTATGGGTTATTGTTGTAGGTGGTGTACCAAGAGTTAGTTTGGAGGTGTTTTATTGGTTGCAAGTGGAATTTCATCCTTTGTGCTCACATGATGTTATATGTATTGTGTTTTAAAGGTTTTAATGTGATATTCCCTTCAATTGATTCATTGTTATGTATTGATTCCATTGCTATGTTTATTGGAGACAATTGATGTATCAACTATTGTTAAAAGGGAATATAAGAGAAAAGATAGAGATTGTAAAACGACGGCTTTAAATGCTATTCAGAGTTCAAATGTTTTATTGGATTGATTGAATCATAGTCAGAGCATTGCATGCAATTAGTTGATCAACAACCATAGGCTTTTATCCCTCACAGTTATCGATTTATATCGATGGGATATTTGCACCCACAGTCAGAGATACTATTGATTTCAATCCAACCTAGAGAAAAGAGAAATACCATCGTATTGCTATCTATTGCTATTGCTATTGCTACAGTTATTGCTATATTATTCATGTTTCAGAGTTGATGGTATTTATGATTTCAAAGTCATGTTTTACGGAGTATATTGTATCATTGCTATGTTAGAGTTCCACTTGCTGAGATTTATTCTCATTTTAGTTATTTTCATGTGATGCAGTTAAGAGTGACCGACCAGGACAGTGATCGTGGATGGGGGTCATATGCATACACCGTTGGAAGGAAGATTATTTTGTATCATTTTGGGACATGATCATAGAAATGATTGTTTTGCATTTTGTATATCATTTGAATGATCATGTATTTATTTTGTAAACATTTTATGAAATGTATTTTGAAACTCCTTCCATATTTTAAAAGAAAATTTGAAATTCCGCTGTATTATTTCAATGTTACGGGTCAGGGTGTCACATTTAGTGGTATCAGAGCAGTGTTTTTCGGACCAATGCATATGACTTCGTCTACTTTCAACTGTCCGGGTATGTTTTCTTTGCATCTATCTATTCATTGTTATCTATTGATTGGTGTCTTGTGAGCAATTGTATAGTATGCCACCTAAGAGGAAAGCAGTAGAGGGTGTGGATAGTTCTTCCTCTAGAGTTGTCGACGAGTTCGGCAAGTTGCTTAAGGAGCAGGCCAAGGTGCATAGCGAGCAGATTCAGCAGCTCATTCGTATGCAAGGTACTGGACAGGGTAGAGGCCAAGGTAGAGTTCCAGTTGCTCAGGTTGTTGGCACTGATGCCGTCTTTTCTGCTTTCAAGAGAATGGATCCACCGGAATTCGCAGGTAGCACCGATCCTTTAGTTGCTGTCGAGTGGGTCAAGGCTTTAGAGGCGATCTTCGATCATCTCCAGTACGAGGACAAAGGCAGGATCAGTTGTGCCGTTTTCATGTTGGTTAAGGCTGCCCGCATTTGGTGGAATGCGACCAAGGTTGGTGTGACTGTTGCGACATTGAAGTGGTCAGAGTTCACAGACTTGTTCTACGACAAGTATTTCCCCGATGCCCTTAGAGCGAGGAAGGTTACGGAGTTCTTGGAGCTTCGTCAGGGGAGCATGGATGTCGGTCAGTATATTCTCAAGTTTGAGGAGGGTTGCTTGTTTGCTCCTTACATTGCTTCCAATGACAAAGATAAAGGCGCTCATTTCATTCGAGGCCTTAGAGCTGAGATTCGTCGTGATATCAACATGTCCAAGGCCGTTACTTTCAAGGAGATTGTGTCCAAAGCATTATTGGCCGAGCAAGATGAGAAGGATATCACCAGAGAGAGACAGGAGAGGCACCAAGCTGTTGCTCAGAGAGGCCAGGGCTCGAATCAGAGGGGCAGGGATCGTTTCAAAGGCAAGGGCAAGATGGAGTCGAGTCCTAGACCACCGCCAGTTTCAGTTGATCCCGAGAAGCCACTGTGTCCTAAGTGTGGCAAGCATCATCGAGGAGAGTGCAGATTTGGCACTCATACCTGTTATCGTTGTGGCACGGCAGGCCACGTTGCCAGAGATTGTCCACGAGGAGCTAGCCAAGGGAAGGTGCAGGGTCGTATCTTTTCGATGACTAAGGAAGGTATTAATCATGATTCTTCATTGATCTCTAGTACTATTTTGATTTCAGGCAGAGTAGCTACGACTTTGATAGATACTGGTGCTACTCATTCTTTTATGTCTGAATTGTTTTTGAGATCGTTGGGTATAGTTCCTTCTGTTCTTTCCCTCCAGCTTAGTGTTGTTTTGCCTTCGGGAGATGTCTTGTGCCCGACATCGATTGTGTTTGCGTGCCCTGTTCGTATTGAGGAGCGAGTTGTCTTCGCTGATTTGATTGTTATCCCTATTTTTGCCTTTGATGTTATTCTTGGCATGGATTGGCTTTCGACTTACCGTGTAGTTATCGATTGTGTTGCTAAGAAGATGACTTTTGCAGATGATGGCCAGGGAGGAGTTCTCGCCAGCACAGGTACTTCGCTGGTCCTTCCTTTTATTTCTTGTCTTGAGGCTGAGAAGTTGATATGTAGAGGTTGTGATGTGTTTCTGGCTTCTATTGTGGATGTGGATAGACTGATTAAGTTGAATATAGATGATATCGATGTTGTGAGGGAGTTTGCTGATGTGTTTGAGGATGATGTTCCGGGTTTGCCGCCGGATAGAGATGTTGAGTTTGTGATCGATTTAGCTCCAGGTACGGTTCCTATTTCTAAGGCTCCGTACCGTATGGCTCCTACCGAGATGAAGGAGTTGAAGGCGCAATTGCAGGATCTAGTGGACAAGGGTTTCATTCGACCGAGTTCTTCGCCTTGGGGAGCTCCGGTTCTTTTTGTCAAGAAGAAGGATGGTTCTTTGCGTCTGTGTATCGACTACAGAGAGCTCAACAAAGTGACTGTCAAGAACAAGTATCCGTTGCCACGGATAGACGATTTGTTAACAGCTTCATGGCGCCACTGTCTTTTCGAAGATTGATCTTCGGTCTGGCTACTATCAGTTGAGGGTTAGGGAGTCCGATATCCCTAAGACAGCGTTCCGGACCAGGTATGATCACTATGAGTTTCTCGTGATGTCTTTTGGTCTGACCAATGCCCCTTCAGTCTTCATGGATTTGATGAACCGTGTGTTAAAGCCTTATCTGGATAGCTTTGTCATTGTCTTCATCGACGATATCTTGATCTATTCCAAGACCAGAGAGCTTCATGCAGAGCATCTCAGAGTGGTTTTTCAGTTGTTGGGAGAGAAGAGGTTGTTTGCCAAGCTGAAGAAGTGTGAGTTTTGGCTGGATCAGATTTCTTTCCTAGGCCATGTTGTTTCGAGGGATGGCATTGCTGTTGATCCGTTGAAGATAGAGGCGATTCAGAATTGGCCTATTTCTATTACTGTTTCAGAGGTACGCAGTTTCCTTGGTTTGGCGGATTACTATCGTCGTTTCATTTCAGATTTTTCCAAGATTGCCCTGCCATTGTCCAATCTGACGAGGAAGACTGTGAAGTTCGAGTGGTCCATCGATTGCCAGAGTGCATTCCAAGAGCTGAAGGATAGATTGACGACAGCTCCTGTTCTTTCATTGCCCAGTGGTTCTGAGGATTTCGTTGTCTATACCGATGCGTCGAAGAGAGGCCTTGGTGCAGTGCTGATGCAGCGAGGTAAGGTCATTGCCTATGCTTCTCGCCAGTTGAAAGACTATGAGAAGAATTATCTGATGCACGATTTTGAGCTAGCAGCTGTGGTTTTCGCCCTGAAGATTTGGAGACATTATCTGTATGGCGAAAAGAGTGAGATCTTCACAGACCACAAGAGTTTGAAGTATCTGTTTTCGCAGAAAGAGCTCAATATGCGACAGAGGAGGTGGTTAGAGCTTGTCAAAGATTATGATGTGACGATCAGTTACCACCCAGGGAAAGCGAATGTTGTGGCCGATGCTTTGAGCCGTAAATCGAGTGCTTCTTTGAGTTCTTTGATTCAGAGGCCATTGTTGATGGACTTGCATCGAGAGGATATTTCTTTGGTAGTTCCGGGAACCATTGCTCGCCTTTCAGCGTTGGTCATTCGGACTACTTTGACGGTCAGGATCCGTAGAGAGTAGGCGACTGATTTACAGTTGTCAGAGTTGAGAGCTAGAGCTAAGGAGAGGGTAACTCAGAGTTTGGTTCGAATGGTGACGGTTTGGTGACTTTCAGAGGCCGTATTTGTGTTCCTGTTGGCGATGATATTCGACTGAGACATTCTGACAGAGGCTCATACCGTGCCATATTCGATTCATCCAGGCAGTACGAAGATGTATCAGGATCTTCGTCGACTCTATTGGTGGCCAGGTATGAAGAAAGATGTTGCTTTGTTCATTTCTCAGTGCCTTACTTGTCAGCAGGTGAAGATTGAGCACCAGAGACCTGCTGGGACATTGCTATCTTTGCCGATTCCTCAGTGGAAGTGGGAGCACATAACGATGGATTTCGTGTCTGGTCTTCCCAGAGTTCAGAGAGGTTATTATTCCATTTGGGTCATCGTTGATCGATTGACCAAGTCAGCGCACTTTCTCCCAGTCAAGACGACGTACTCCATGAATCAGTATGCCGAGGATTATATTGCAGAGATTGTTAGACTTCATGGTGTGCCTGTGTCGATTGTGTCTGATCGTGACCCCAGGTTTACTTCAGAGTTTTGGAAGAGTCTGCACAGAGCTATGGGTTCGCGGTTAGCGTTTAGTACAGCTTATCACCCTCAGAGCGACGGTCAGTCAGAGAGAGTCATTCAGATTCTTGAGGATTTGCTCAGAGCTTGTACTATTGATTATTCAGGTAGCTGGGATTCTATGTTGCCTTTGGTGGAGTTCACGTACAACAACAGCTACCAGGCGACGATTGGCATGGCACCGTACGAGGCTCTTTATGGCAGGAAGTGCAGATCCCCTTTGTTTTGGGATGAGGTTGGAGAGAGGAAGATGTTGGGTCCCGAGTTGGTCCAGCAGACAGCCGATGTTGTTGCAGTTATCCGTGAGAGGATGAAGACTGCTCAGTCGAGGCAGAAGAGTTATGCAGATGTTCGTCGTAGACCTTTGCAGTTCGAGGTTGGCGATCATGTATTTCTGAAGATTGCACCTCTCAAGGGTGTGATGCGATTTGGCAAGAAGGGCAAGTTGAGTCCGAGATTTATTGGCCCTTTTGAGATCTTGGACATAGTTGGTGACAGAGCCTACAGATTAGCCCTACCGCCCGATCTTGATAGAGTCCACAATGTGTTTCATGTTTCGATGCTCAGGAAGTATATTGCAGATCCTTCCAATGTTCTTCACCATGAGCCATTGGACTTGACGCCGAATTTGACGTACCAAGAGATTCCGGTCCAGATTTTGGATCGCACAGTTAGAGTATTGAGGAACAAAGAGATCGGCATCGTTAAAGTCCTTTGGAGGAACCATTTGATCGAGGAGGCCACGTGGGAACCAGAGGATGAGATGAGAGAGAAGTATCCTGAGTTGTTCGTGCAGTGACGTCAATTTCGCGGACGAAATTCCTCTAAGGAGGGGAGATTGTAATAGCCGAGCCCGGTGTACGGTACGGTTTAAGTTTTGTATGTTTATTTGGGTTATGTGATTAGATGTTTAGAGTTGTGTTTTGGGCCATAGTATTATTGGTTATTATTTTATTGAGGTGTTAGTTGGTGTTGATTGTTCGTTTCAGCGTTTCGGATCGATTTTTGTTGATTGAGTACTGTTCATTGCCGTGGCTTGAGTGCACCCACGCTCTTAGAGGAGTGTCCCCGCCGGTGTACTATTCATCATTTTGGATTTGGAAGGCCGTGGCATCACCGCACCCGCGGCAGTGCAAGGACCGCACCCGCGGTAGAGACCGCACCCGCGGTATTAGCAGCACCGCACCCGCGGTCATCGTGCATGGAATTTATTTGTTGTGCCGTGAGCTTAGCGCACCCGCGGTGCTTGTGGCAGCGCACCCGCGGTATAAGTATGGGCGAGATATTTAGTTGCTTTTTGGGAGTGGTTGGCCATACTTTCCCTTATCTTTTCCCTTCCAACTCGTTTTCTCTCCATTTGCAAGGGTTTTCATCCATTTCTTTAGCTTCCTACCTTTGATTCTTGGATTTGTTTGGATTTCCGACTTGAGATCGAGGTTCTCCTTGGTGCTAGGAAGCTTAGGTAAGTTTTTGGTTGAGTTCTATCATGGTTTTTGGTAATGAGATGTTATAGGTTGTTGTTATTGTTGGTTTAATGGATTATTTGACTTGAGTTTGTGGTTATAGAGTTGATTTTGGTATTATTTATGGGTTATTGTTGTAGGTGGTGTACCAAGAGTTAGTTTGGAGATGTTCTATTAGTTGTAAGTAGAATTTCATCCTTTGTGCTCACATGATGTTATATGTATTGTGTTTTAAAGGTTTTAATGTGATATTCCTTTCAATTGATTCATTGTTATGTATTGATTCCATTGCTATGTTTATTGGAGACAATTGATGTCTCAACTATTGTTAAAAGGGAATATAAGAGAAAAGATAGAGATTGTAAAACGACGACTTTAAATGCTATTCAGAGTTCAAATGTTTTATTGGATTGATTGAATCATAGTCAGAGCATTGCATGCAATTAGTTGATCAACAACCATAGGCTTTTATCCCTCACAGTTATCGATTTATATCGATGGGATATTTGCACCCACAGTCAGAGATACTATTGATTTCAATCTAACTAGAGAAAAGAGAAATACCATCGTATTGCTATCTATTGCTATTGCTATTGCTACAGTTATTGCTATATTATTCATGTTTCAGAGTTGATGGTATTTATGATTTCAAAGTCATGTTTTACAGAGTATATTGTATCATTGCTATGTTAGAGTTCCACTTGCTGAGATTTATTCTCATTTCAGTTATTTTCATGTGATGTAGTTAAGAGTGACCGACCAGGACAGTGATCGTGGATGGGGGTCATATGCATACACCGTTGGAAGGAAGATTATTTTGTATCATTTTGGGACATGATCATAGAAATGATTGTTTTGCATTTTGTATATCATTTGAATGATCATGTATTTATTTTGTAAACATTTTATGAAATGTATTTTGAAACTCCTTCCATATTTTAAAAGAAAATTTTAAATTCCGCTGTATTATTTCAATGTTACGGGTCAGGGTGTCACAAGCAGGCTCTGAGGCTACAACATGATATGTATGATCTGTTCAGGAGGCTGGGTCCAAAGGAGTTTTCAGGTACTATCGACCCATTTTTTGCTGAGATTTTAATTAGATCCCTTTTGGTGCATTTCCGCTATCTGAATATGGAGGATGATGATCGAGTCATGTGTGCTACTTATATGCTGCGGGATGATGCTTCTCTTTGGTGGGAAGGTGTAAAACCCGTTAAATCAGACTACGTATAAGTCATGCATAATTTCTATTATTTAAATTAAAAATGATTTCTTTATTTTTTAGACATTTTAAAGTTATTTAGTCTTGATTATTTATTTTAAGTCGCATTAGTATAGTTTTATCTTTTCAGTTAAATAAGTGAGGCCGGATTGGAGTTGGAGTACGAAGGTAAAATTTAATACTAAGAAAACATTCCTAGAATTTATTTAAGATAAGTAATAAGTTATTTTAATGTAAAAGGATGTTTAAAGGATTTATTTAATTAATTTGAGGTAAATAGCAAATAAGTTCTTTTAGGTTCAATAATTGATTTATTAATTCTCTAAAATACTTAATGGGTAGATAAAACTTTAAAGATTTAAAATACAAGATTTAAGCAATATTTTACCCTATTTTATTCATAGAATTTCGGCCACCTCATTCTTAGAAGATTTAATTTTTGGCTACTCACCATTTTAATATCTTTCCTTATCCTTTTCTTGGTATGATAATCTCTCACCTTTTAATCAACAAAAAAATTATTAATTAAGCAATTCCCTACCCTCATTTTTTTTTATAAGAAATCGGCCACCACACTTGGAAGATTTGAGTAATTTTAGTAACTCTCTATCGATATCTTTCCTTAAACATTTCATGGCATAGTTAATTACCTCATTTTAAATCATCAATAATTAAACAATTAAGCAATTTTCTCCCTTGTATTTGATAGAAGAAAAAATCGGCCACTCACCATGAAATCAAATCAAATCATAGCAATTTCCTTATCTCACAAACACTAGGATAGAAAAGATTTTATCTTGCCATTCAAACTCTCATTTAATTGATAACCTTCCCATTCATTCCTAGACATTTCCCTCACCCAATATTCTCGAAAACTCTGAACATTTCAGCAAGAAAAATCGTGAGGTGCTTGAGAGAAAATAAGAGAGAAAAACAAGTAAGAAAAGAGGACTCCGTCTCCGCCGCGTCGCGTCGTCGTATTGATTTGTTTTCGTTTCAAACAAATCCAAGGCATGTCTATATCATTCATTTCTCTACAGTCAAGCCATATAGGTATTTTAAGCATCACATATGCATGATTTGTATATCAAAAACCGAAATTTATGTCAAGAAATTTTTCGAAATATGTACAGAATTTTTTTTGGCTCTTCACTTGTGCACCTCACGGTTTTGATGTGTTTATGGTTTCAGGGTTGGCTCGATTTCCAGGGGCTCAAGGTTGCTTATAGAAATGATATAGGGTGTGCTAGGAAGGTGTTAGTCCGTTGGTTAAAGCCTTCCCCCCCAGCAACTCGTCCATGGTGCATTTCGTGTCTCGAAATTCTGGTTTTCGGTTTGTACAGGGAGGTTTGAATCTTGGTTGGCTTTTGGGCCTGTAATCATGATTGGAACCATTCCTTGACATGTCTAGGACGTGATCAAGATGCCCTTTCATGGTTTGGTTCATGTCCCCATCGGTTTTGAAAAATAAAACAAGAACAGCGCCCCATCGGTATTCATTTTTCTGGTTTTGGTTGTGTATGTTGAGTTTTGAATTTATGGTGTCAAGTGGGTTGTGGTTGGCTTCCAGCCCTTAGCCATGACTCATGCAACACCTTAGAATGTCTAGCATGGACCATGGTTAACCTCATAGCCATTGGATCCTTCATTTGACAGCGAAACAAGCAACACCCCCACGCGTGCCATGTGTGTGTTCTCGGGTGAAGCTTGTATTGTCGTAGGTGTTGGCTTGGATTGTGGTTGGCCTAGGGCCCTTAGACATGGTTCAAGACATACCTTAGGATGTCGATAAGCGGCTCTGGTAAGTGGTTCAAGCCCAATGGTCATTAGCCTTGCAAACGACGCAAGGAAGTTGCTGTAATTTTCTTGACAGCAACTTTGTGCTTGGGTTCAGAGGCTCGTTTGAGTTCTTGGTTGGCTTTTAGTCTATGGCCTTGGACTTGATAGTTCTTTATTGAGTTAGGAAGGTCATGTTTTTTGCCGTTTGTGATTTTGTTAAGTTTAGTGGTCGTACGAGAAATTACGGTGCAATGTGCCAAAGTGACTCTCGAAAGAGCGTTTCATGATTTTGGCCTCCATGCACCATTTTCGTGTATTACAGCCCTTGATATATATTTTTTTCATCATTTTAGGTGTATTTTAATCATGACTAAATGATGATTCGATGTTGGTTCGGGTTGGTACGGAGTCATGGTTAAATATTAAGTTTGTTTGGCGTAATAGTCTCGTTTTTAGTTCGATTTTTGATATGTTGGTCAAGTTAAGTTTATTTGCATATTCCTCATGTTAGAATTAGGTCGCAGCGAGCCTGGGAACTGTAACGCCCCGAAAATTTTAAGGTCCACGTAAACCACATGCATGCAATTATTAAATTCTCTTGTATTTTGATTAAATATTTTAATTGCATTAATTAATTATGTTGTACATAATTGCATGTTTAAAATATATTTTCTACATTGTTGCATTAAAATGTATTTTTAAAAGGTTATTCGAGTTGCGATCGAGGAACGGAGACCGAGGGTTGAAAAATAGAAAACGATTTTTATTAAATAATTGTTTCTAACTATTTTAAATATGGGTGATGCTTTTTCTTATTTTTGAAAATATGGGGTTTTGAGGTGATTTTATACGTCGGGACGTAAATTTTATCGGTGTTGGTTTTTCAACAAAAATACGAACTTCTTGGCAACCCGGCTAATAAATTCACAAACTTATTTAAGCAAAATTATTTCTAAAATTTTAATTAAGCTCTAATGGGCCTAATTTACCTACTTAATGGGCCTAAGCCTTATTAGTGACTTAATTAACTATTTAATGTTTTAAACTCCACCTCAAACCCTTCACTTTGCATCATAAACTCACGCCACCCACTATTTTGAAAAATCTGAAATTCTCTCCCAATCTCACCATAGCACACGGCACACACCATCACTAATTTGAAGAAGAAATTTCGAAGGTTCAAGCAAAAGTTCAAGCCAAGGTGTCCCTCCGTTCTTCGTCGTCAACGGATTTTCGTGCGTAAATTACGCAAAGGCACGCCTATTCTTTCTTTCTACAAAACCATCAACACATCATATTATCAGATTTATGCATGAAAAGTTTTAGAAAAACAAGTGACACTTGCATTAATTTTCGTTTCTATGAAAGCCGTGAGTTTCAAGCATGATTATGATTCCAACTTTGTTTGTTTATATGTATATACGGGCTGCCATGATATAGGAGGGGTCTAAGCATAATTTTACACGGTATTAGAGCCCTAAAACTCCACCTAAAACACCACACACACGAAGGTAACAAACTGGAATCATAGTGCTGTCATAGGACTCATGGGGTTCGGTTTTTAAGTGTAAGAGGTTGGGCTTGGTTCGGTTGGGACCAGGGGCTAGCCAGGGCCGTGGGTAAGTCCAGGGAGGGGTCCTAGCCACGCTAGGACTCGAGCTAAGAGGGCTGGGAGGAGTCCACACCAGCAGGGACTCCACCCGAGAATTTCAGCAAAGGGGCTGCACAGGTTTCAGAAATTTGTGCAGGGAAGAGGGGCTTGGCCAGGGGGCTTGGGCTGGGATAGGCTAGGTCCGTAGGGTCCTAGGAGGGTACACAAGGGCTGGGCTAGGGGCTGGTGCAGCCTGGATGCGCTGTGGCTCGAAGGAACTTGATGAAGAGCATGGACAGCATGTGCTCGCGAGGCTGCTGCCACTGGTTCAGTGGTTTGCTGCTCACGTCTAGGGGCTTGGGTTGGTCTGGGTATGGTCTGGGCGTGGTCCAGGGTTAGCTAGGGTCATGGTGGTTCGGTGGTGGCTCGGTTGGATGAGCCTTAGGCTAGCTAGGAGTCCTAGTACAACTAGAACACAAGACACACACACATGCAGATTTTTTGGGTTCAGTTTCAGCAAGTTTTTGAGCGGGCCAGGGCTGGTGTTTCGGGCTGGGCTTGGACAGGAGGGTCCCTAGGTGGGTTGGCTAGGTTTTGGTTCAAGGTGGCTCGGGCGTGGCTCGAGTAAATTAAGAGATGGCTCGGTGTGTTCATCGAAGGGTCAAAAACGAGATTTATTAAACAAAAATTGAATCCATGGGTCCACGGGGGTGGCTAATGACTTGGAAGGGTAGAATAAATACTAAAAATGTTATGTTTAAAGTTTGGGATCAAAACGACGAGTTTTGGATTTATTCGGGATTTAATCGCCGCACGAAACGCTAATTAACGAATTAATTGAAACGCCTAGTTTTAAACTTTATAAAATTATGAAAAATTAGGTTAGCTTAAATAATTATTATAAGTCTAAGTTTTTAATTTGGGAATTTTATATTGAGGTTTGGTTTAATTCAGGATTAAAACACATTAATACGTCACATTTAAAGATTAATTTAAAAGCCCTCGATTTAAGCTAAATAAAAATATGATAAAATTCATGTAGACTTAAATAATTATTTGGGACATGTTAGAGTCAATGAAATTAAGAAAATATCAAAAACGAGAAATTATACGTCCATGGGTAAAACGGTAATTTTACACCTAGAAATTAGTAAACGTCATGGCAGTGTCCTAAATGCTATTTTTTTATGCTAATATGATTATTTTCCATAATTATGGATGTTTATGAATTTTTATATGTTATTATGTCAATTTTAAATGTTTCTGAATTTTTAATATGTTAAAATGTTTATTTTAAAACGTTTATGTTTTTTTTTATGATTTTTATATGTTAAAACGTTTATTTTTAGATGTCTATGATTTTTATGATTTAAAAATGGGCATTTAAAAGACATATTGCATGCTTGGTTTAAAAAATAAAACGATATGTATATACATGATTTTTAGTAAGTGATGATAACATGTTGAAGGATGTGAAGGGATTGTGACTACTACATGTTGGAGATATCGTGAGGGTTATGGTCCCAGTGGGAGCCCGACGATCGTGTTTCCGTTGATACGAATACGAATATGTTAATACGTAGGCCAAGGCCCAGTTGACCGGTGAGAGTGTTGCTGGTGTCCCCGCCGCCCAGTACTGTGGTTTTTTTTTAGATGGATCCATCGCCCATTAAGATTAAGAATACAAGTCACAATCACGATCTAAATTCAAAAAACACGAACATGAACATGAATTCGAATATGAATATGAATACGAATATGAATATGAATATGTTTTTATGAAAATGTTTAAGTTTAGGTTTATGCATCTTCATAAAAATGATATTTTAAGTACAAGTATTTTTCACTGTTATATGTTAACTGTATTACGTATTACTTGTTATCAAAGATAGGACGTGTTGAGTCTTTAGACTCACTAGGTGTGTTGATGCAGGTGATATTAATAATTATGATGTTGGATGCCTTGACGAATGACTTGCTGGACTGTCGGTGCACACAACCCGAGGACCAGCGCTTCTATTTCCGCATTTAAGTTTATGATTTTAAGTTAAAGATTTTTACGACATTTTATTTATGTTTTTGAGAGATCTTGAGAGAATATAGTATGGGCTATATTTTTCAAATAATGTTTTTAGGTTGATAAAATGTTTGACGATTTTATGCTTGAAAATATTTTACTTTGGATTTTAAATGACAGTTCGATGTTTATTTTTAAAATAATATCAAAAATATTTTATGGTTCAGCCGATGCTAAGTGAGGTTTTTTAAAAAAAAAATTCTAGTACTTTTAAAGAAATAAAAAGATCAGGACGTTTCAGTTGGTATTAGAGCCAGGTTCCTGTAAAGGGTTGTGCCACCATCAGCGCCGGAAAGATCAGTCGTCAAGCCTCAAATTTGTAAGTTTACATGCTTTATATGATTTTATGATGTTACCTGCATAATTATATGGATTATATGTTTACGTCGCATGTTTAATAGTTTTATGATAAGTTATGATTTATATGCTTGGAATTTTTATACGTGATACGATATGAATTGAAAAATTATTTTATTTTATCGCATGTTGGTTTGGTGGTGGAATTGGACGATGTTGATTTTTGGGTTCTAGTATTGACGTTCTACTTTTTGGGCTATAAGTTAATCGTGAATATTATGAATGTTTTATGGTACACGTAGATTTTTCTAAGAAAATACTGATGATGCATGGTTATTAGTTGAATTAATTTTTGGGAATTAGACATAAGGAATAATTATTCGAGGATTGCAACGACTTTGGGAATAAGAAAATAGATAAATTGAGATTTTAAGTTGATGAAAAGTAAGATTGGTTATAGAAATTTATTTTTGGGTAAATAAGTTTAAGCTTATTGAAATTATGTCATGGGAAAACTATAGAAGAAAATTAAGAATACCGAGAATTTATGGGTTAACCGTATGATTTTTGAAATTAAGGACCAATTAAGATAATTTTTGAGGAAATTAAGAATTAACTTTGATATCTTTAAGGAATTTGGGGACTAGTTTATCAATAAGCGATAATTAAATGGTTTAAATGAAAAGAATTTTGAGGATTTAGACTTTTAAGAATATTTGGAACATTGAGATATCTTGGATTATGATGTTATAAAGAATTTTAATCAAGGATTTTTAAGGATGAATCAATACTAGGCTTGAAAATCTAAGCGTCAGCGGATTAATTTGGGATTTTAAGATTGAAATATGATAAGTTGATGAACATTTTGGGTATAAAATAAGAAAAATAATATAAGATAAGTATGGTCATCCATATTTTTATATTGGAAATTTTAAGAAAAGCTGAAATTCGAGATTAATAGTATAGCATTAAGTCGACATGGGTCTTTTTAAGTTGCGATTTATAAAATAAGGATTTAGAAGAAAAATTAATTGGGATACTAGAACTAAGTCTAAACTTTTGGGTTATTAAGGATAAGCGAATTTCGAGGACGAAATTCAATTTAAGGGGGGAAGATTGTAACGCCCCGAAAATTTTAAGGTCCACGTAAACCACATGCATGCAATTATTAAATTCTCTTGTATTTTGATTAAATATTTTAATTGCATTAATTAATTATGTTGTACATAATTGCATGTTTAAAATATATTTTCTACATTGTTGCATTAAAATGTATTTTTAAAAGGTTATTCGAGTTGCGATCGAGGAACGGAGACCGAGGGCTGAAAAATAGAAAACGATTTTTATTAAATAATTGTTTCTAACTATTTTAAATATGGGTGATGCTTTTTCTTATTTTTGAAAATATGGGGTTTTGAGGTGATTTTATACGTCGGGACGTAAATTTTATCGGTGTTGGTTTTTCAACAAAAATACGAACTTCTTGGCAACCCGGCTAATAAATTCACAAACTTATTTAAGCAAAATTATTTCTAAAATTTTAATTAAGCTCTAATGGGCCTAATTTACCTACTTAATGGGCCTAAGCCTTATTAGTGACTTAATTAACTATTTAATGTTTTAAACTCCACCTCAAACCCTTCACTTTGCATCATAAACTCACGCCACCCACTATTTTGAAAAATCTGAAATTCTCTCCCAATCTCACCATAGCACACGGCACACACCATCACTAATTTGAAGAAGAAATTTCGAAGGTTCAAGCAAAAGTTCAAGCCAAGGTGTCCCTCCGTTCTTCGTCGTCAACGGATTTTCGTGCGTAAATTACGCAAAGGCACGCCTATTCTTTCTTTCTACAAAACCATCAACACATCATATTATCAGATTTATGCATGAAAAGTTTTAGAAAAACAAGTGACACTTGCATTAATTTTCGTTTCTATGAAAGCCGTGAGTTTCAAGCATGATTATGATTCCAACTTTGTTTGTTTATATGTATATACGGGCTGCCATGATATAGGAGGGGTCTAAGCATAATTTTACACGGTATTAGAGCCCTAAAACTCCACCTAAAACACCACACACACGAAGGTAACAAACTGGAATCATAGTGCTGTCATAGGACTCATGGGGTTCGGTTTTTAAGTGTAAGAGGTTGGGCTTGGTTCGGTTGGGACCAGGGGCTAGCCAGGGCCGTGGGTAAGTCCAGGGAGGGGTCCTAGCCACGCTAGGACTCGAGCTAAGAGGGCTGGGAGGAGTCCACACCAGCAGGGACTCCACCCGAGAATTTCAGCAAAGGGGCTGCACAGGTTTCAGAAATTTGTGCAGGGAAGAGGGGCTTGGCCAGGGGGCTTGGGCTGGGATAGGCTAGGTCCGTAGGGTCCTAGGAGGGTACACAAGGGCTGGGCTAGGGGCTGGTGCAGCCTGGATGCGCTGTGGCTCGAAGGAACTTGATGAAGAGCATGGACAGCATGTGCTCGCGAGGCTGCTGCCACTGGTTCAGTGGTTTGCTGCTCACGTCTAGGGGCTTGGGTTGGTCTGGGTATGGTCTGGGCGTGGTCCAGGGTTAGCTAGGGTCATGGTGGTTCGGTGGTGGCTCGGTTGGATGAGCCTTAGGCTAGCTAGGAGTCCTAGTACAACTAGAACACAAGACACACACACATGCAGATTTTTTGGGTTCAGTTTCAGCAAGTTTTTGAGCGGGCCAGGGCTGGTGTTTCGGGCTGGGCTTGGACAGGAGGGTCCCTAGGTGGGTTGGCTAGGTTTTGGTTCAAGGTGGCTCGGGCGTGGCTCGAGTAAATTAGGAGATGGCTCGGTGTGTTCATCGAAGGGTCAAAAACGAGATTTATTAAACAAAAATTGAATCCATGGGTCCACGGGGGTGGCTAATGACTTGGAAGGGTAGAATAAATATTAAAAATGTTATGTTTAAAGTTTGGGATCAAAACGACGAGTTTTGGATTTATTCGGGATTTAATCGCCGCACGAAACGCTAATTAACGAATTAATTGAAACGCCTAGTTTTAAAATTTATAAAATTATGAAAAATTACGTTTAAGCTTAAATAATTATTATAAGTCTAAGTTTTTAATTTGAGAATTTTATATTGAGGTTTGGTTTAATTCGGGATTAAAACACATTAATACGTCACATTTAAAGATTAATTTAAAAGCCCTCGATTTAAGCTAAATAAAAATATGATAAAATTCATGTAGACTTAAATAATTATTTGGGACATGTTAGAGTCAATGAAATTAAGAAAATGTCAAAAACGAGAAATTATACGTCCATGGGTAAAACGGTAATTTTACACCTAGAAATTAGTAAACGTCATGGCAGTGTCCTAAATGCTATTTTTTTATGCTAATATGATTATTTTCCATAATTATGGATGTTTATGAATTTTTATATGTTATTATGTCAATTTTAAATGTTTCTGAATTTTTAATATGTTAAAATGTTTATTTTAAAACATTTATGTTTTTTTATGATTTTTATATGTTAAAACATTTATTTTAAATGTCTATGATTTTTATGATTTAAAAATGGGCATTTAAAAGACATGTTGCATGCTTGGTTTCAAAAATAAAACGATATGTATATACATGATTTTTAGTAAGTGATGATAACATGTTGAAGGATGTGAAGGGATTGTGACTACTACATGTTGGAGATATCGTGAGGGTTATGGTCCCAGTGGGAGCCCGACGATCGTGTTTCCGTTGATACGAATACGAATATGTTAATACGTAGGCCAAGGCCCAGTTGACCGGTGAGAGTGTTGCTGGTGTCCCCGCCGCCCAGTACTGTGGTTTTTTTTTAGATGGATCCATCGCCCATTAAGATTAAGAATACGAGTCACAATCACGATCTGAATTCAACAAACACGAACATGAACATGAATTCGAATATGAATATGAATACGAATATGAATATGAATATGTTTATGTTTTTATGAAAATGTTTTTATGCATCATGAAAATGTTTATGAAAATGTTTAAGTTTAGGTTTATGCATCTTCATAAAAATGATATTTTAAGTACAAGTATTTTTCACTGTTATATGTTAACTGTATTACGTATTACTTGTTATCAAAGATAGGACGTGTTGAGTCTTTAGACTCACTAGGTGTGTTGATGCAGGTGATATTAATAATTATGATGTTGGATGCCTTGACGAATGACTTGCTGGACTGTCGGTGCACACAACCCGAGGACCAGCGCTTCTGTTTCCGCATTTAAGTTTATGATTTTAAGTTAAAGATCTTTACGACATTTTATTTATGTTTTTGAGAGATCTTGAGAGAATATAGTATGGGCTATATTTTTCAAATAATGTTTTTAGGTTGATAAAATGTTTGACGATTTTATGCTTGAAAATATTTTACTTTGGATTTTTAAATGACAGTTCGATGTTTATTTTTAAAATAATATCAAAAATATTTTATGGTTCAGCCGATGCTAAGTGAGGTTTTTAAAAAAAAAAATTCTAGTACTTTTAAAGAAATAAAAAGATCAGGACGTTTCAGTTATGTGAGGCCCGGGGCCGAAGAGGGCGGGGGGGTGATCGCCGGTGCCATCAGTTGCACGGACAATGAGCGGCTCCTGGCAAGCTTCTAGGTGGAGGGAACATGAATGAACCGACCCACACGGGAATGAGAGGGATTCTGAGACTGTGCAATGTAATGGACTGAACAGTTGAAGAGGGATTAAAAGATTTGATTGGTACTACTCATATCACGAAGGTGCATCTTCTTTTCGGTAGCTCATCACATAAGAACTCCAAAGTTAAGCGTGCTTGACTTGGGGAAATTTTGGGATGGGTGACTTCCTGGGAAGTTTCCCAGGGTGCGTGTGAGTGAGGACATAAGCACGCTGGAAAGACCCGTCTTGATACAGTGAGGACAGTCGTCAAATCTGGGGCGTTAGATCCAGCCCAATTGGTAAAATAACACAGAAATTTAATTATATTATGTGCATAAAATATAAAAGTTTATTTTTGAGATATATGCGATATGTCTTGTGGCCACTTCACACTCATGAGATTGCAGCTTATGGGATTATTACTTCATCCGGTGGCTACTGACCGGTTCATGTTCATGTATGGGTACGGATATCCAGTCCAAGGGATGTGATGATCTATACCGCCCAGTATACTGTGGTTTAGTCTGATCAGACGATTCAGTTCAGGTTATGGGCCACTTGCGTAGAACATATTCTCAACAGAAAATTATGATATGCTATTTTATGACAGAGCTCTACTGAGCAAACATTTTACGTGCGATTTTCAGTTATGCACGTATTTATAATTATTCATGACATGATTTTTACGTTACGCTTTACGATATGATATCTTTCCATGACATGAAATTTTATGATATATGTTACTTGTTATTCACGATATATGTATGCTGAGTCTTTAGACTCACTAGACTTGATTGTTGTAGATACTGATGAGGTCGGACCGAGGGCGGGGACCAGTGAGCAATTTTGGGTAGTCAGTAGTAGGAACCCGAGGACCCTCATTTTCAGCACTTATTATTTTTATTCCAAACTCAGTTTTTATTTTGGTGAATTATTTTAAGTTGTTGTTTTGAATACATTTTACTTCCGCTGATACTTTGAACATTTAAAATTTTTATCAGTTTATTTTATGAATGAGGCATTTTATTTATTTAAAGAGAAAATTTTAAATTATTCCGCAAATTTTCAAATACAAAATATGGGCCTCTACAGTTGGTATCAGAGCCTATGTTCTTGTAAAGGGTTGTACTACTACTGACCTCGAGAAACTAATGAAGTTACGTCTTCGGTTTGTAAGTTTTACGTTTACGTATTTCGTTTAAAGCATGAAATATTTTAACAACACGTTTTCATGAAATATTTTTATGTCAAGATTATGATTATGCAGTATTTGTTTAAATTTAAAGAAATAATAGAAATTATGCATGTTGGTTACGTATGAGTTGTATATATGGAACAGTATGCCTCCTAGACGCATTCTTGAGCGCACGAGTTGGTGAGCCTCGCCTGAAGGACGGCGAGAATCAGAGGCAGGAGAGGAATGTACCTCCACCGGACATGTATGCCCAGATGTTAGCTGGGATGAATCAGTTCTTCGCACAGTTTGCGGGGAACAATGCTGTGACAACCAGGCCGGCAGGGCCTGAGGCTACCTATGAGCGGTTAATGAAGATGAGACCGAAGGAGTTTTCAAAGACTGCAGATCCCATTATCGCCGAGGGCTGGATTAAGTCCCTCGAGGTTATCTTCGAATTCATGGAGCTTAGAGACGAGGATAGGGTCCGTTGTGCGACCTACCTATTTGGAGGAGATGCTCGCTTATGGTGGGAAAGAGCATCCGTAGCCATGAACTTGGTTACTCTGAGCTGGACGCACTTCACCGAGGTATTCTACTCGAAATATTTTACTGAAGAGGTGCGTTCCAGGTTGACCAGGGAGTTCATGACCCTAAGGCAGGGAGATATGACTGTTACGGAGTTCATCCGTAAGTTTGAGAAGGGTTGCCATTTTGTGCCCCTGATTGCCAACGATGCCAGGAGCAAAACTGACGCATTTTCTAGATGGTCTGCGACCGATCTTGCGTCGCGATGTTAGGGTGGTTGGCCCAACTACTTATGATGTCGCTGTCTCCAGAGCGCTAGCTGCAGAGCAGGATCTGAATGACCTAGAGAAAGACTGCCAGGGCAAGCGACCAGTCCAAGTACCACAACGCCATCCTCCTCAGCAGCGGCATCAGAATAAGAGGCCTTTCCACGGCCCACCCAGGAACAGAGGACAGCAGCAGCAGCGGGGACGCACAGTCCCGAGGACTTTTGAGCACCCTGTCTATCCTAGGTGGACACGCCGCCATGATGGAGCGTGTATGTATGGTTCAGGGAAGTGTTACAAGTGTGGTAGTCCAGACCACTTGCTGTAGCAATGCCCATAGGGAAGTCTGCCTACCCAAGGCAGAGTTTTTGCACTCCATGCAGCGGAGACAAACCCAGACACCATGATCATGATAGGTATCTTAAAGCTTTAAGTTAATATTTGAAATTCAATGTTTTGGAAATATATATTAAGATTTTGAACTTAGAATTGTGATAGGATTGCATGCTCTAATCAGTGATACTTTTGGGAATTAGGTTAGAAGAACTTTGACCTTCGCATGTCTATAGGTTAGTTCTTGTGATTATTAGGTTCAGCTTGACGTTCCAACCTTTTAGGGATAATTTTTATAGCGGGTTCAGCTACGAAAGCCTTGATAGATTCAGGGGCTACTCATTCGTTCATTTCGGAGACCTTTGCTAATTTTATCAAGGTCAAGATCATCGGGCTAGATATAGCCTATTCAGTAGTACTGCTTTCGGGAGAGGAGATGGCAGCTACTAATGTGATCCAAGACATAGACATTGAGCTTCATGGAAATCTTGTTTATGCGGATCTTATCGTCTTGCCGATGCCAGAGTTTGATATCATTCTGGGTATGGATTAGCTACTAAGGAAAAGAGTTTTAATCGACTTTCAGCGGAGATCCGTTCTAGTCCGACCGCCTGGGATGGAGCAGTTCTTATTCGAACCAGACAGGTATTTCATTTACCGCGTTTGATATGTTGTGTTTAGGCTAGGAAGCTTATGCATAGAGGGTGTCGAGCGTTTTTGGCAACTTTTATATCCATTCCCGAGGCACCCAGTCAGTCAGCCTCCGATGTCCCAATTGTTAGGGACTTTCTAGATGTTTTTCCTGAGGACGTCTCTGGTATGCCACCCGAGCGAGAGGTGGAGTTTTCTATTGAGCTTATGCCAGGAATGTCACCGATCTCGAAAGCACCGTACCGATTAGCACCGACAGAGATGGCAGAACTTAAGAAGCAGATTCAGGAACTTCTTGACAAGGAGTTCATTCGCCCGAGTTTTTCACCATGGGGCGCGCAAGTCTTGTTTGTGAAGAAGACGGTACGATGAGGTTTTGCATTGATTATCGGGAGTTGAACAGGGTTACAGTGAAGAACAAATACCCACTTCCGAGGATTGAAGATTTATTTGATCAGTTGCAGGGAGCTTCGGTATTCTCAAAGATTGATATGCGTTCTGGTTATCACCAGTTGAGGGTGAAAGATGCCGATGTTTCCAAGACTACCTTTATGACTCGTTATGACCATTTCGAATTCCTTGTGATGCCGTTCGGTTTGACGAATGCGCCAGCAATCTTCATGGATCTCATGAATCGCGTATTTCAGCCGTATCTTGATCTGTTCATGATAGTATTCATAGACGATATTATCGTCTACTCAAAGAATCAAGATGATCACAGCAGACATCTGACCGCAGTTTTGCAAACCCTACATAAGCATAAGCTATTCGAAGTTCAGTAAATGCGAATTTTGGTTAGAGAAGGTGGCGTTCTTAGGCCACATCGTTTCTAGCAGCGCTGTTGAGGTATACCCAGCGAAAGTTGCAGCAGTCAGAGATTTGGTTGTGCCGCAGAATGCATCAGAGATCCGTAATTTCCTTGGTCTAGCAGGATACTATCGGAAGTTTATTCAGGGATTCTCCTCTATCGCAGTTCCACTCACGTCGTTGACAAAGAAGAATGTTAAATTTGTGTGGAGCGATGAGTGTCAGAAGAGCTTCGATACTTTGAAGCAAGCTCTTATCTCGGCACCAGTGTTGGCCCTGCCATCAGGGCCCAGAGACTTTGTATTGTGTACCGATGCTTCGAAGCTCGGTTTAGGCGCAGTGTTGATGCAGAATGGGAAGGTGATAGCATATGCTTCTCTTCAGTTGAAAGTCCATAAGAAGAACTACCCTACCCACGATCTAGAGTTGACCGCCGTAGCTTTTGTCTTGAATATATTGGAGGCATTATTTGCACGGAGAGAAGTGCCAGATCTTTACCGACCATAAGAGCCTCAAGCACTTCTTTACACAGAAAGAGCTGAATATGCGTCAGAGGTGTTGGTTGGAGCTAGTGAAGGACTATGACTGTGACATTAGCTACCACCCGGGCAAAGCTAATATAGTTGCGGATGCATTGAGCAGGAAAGTCGTAGTGATGGATCATATAGCGATTTCTAGGCCTCTTCAGTCTGAGATACAGAGGTTCGATCTAGAGACTTATCCTCGAGTTAGAGTTCTCCGTCTATCTACTTTGATGATTCAGTCTTCCCTTCTAGACCGTATTCGCAGTGGTCAGTCAGCAGATGAGCAGTTGGCAAAGTGGAAGCAGAGAGATGAGGCCAAGGGCAGTGTCTTGTATACAGTTAGCGACGGTATTGTGAGATACCGAGACAGAATGTGGCTTGCTAGCAGTTATTCTATTCGAGCAGATATTCTATCAGAGGCCCATATGTCGTCGTACTCTATTCACCCTGGGAGTACGAAGATGTACAAAGATCTGCAGTTGTTGCATTGGTGGCCCGGGATGAAGAAGGATAACAGACGTTTTGTATCCGAGTGTCTGACGTGCCAACTAGTGAAAGCAGAGCATCAGAGACCAGCAGGCTTGCTCAAGCCTCTTCCTATTCCCGAGTGGAAGTGGGAGAATATTACCGTGGACTTCGTGACAGGTTTACCGAAGTCAGTTAGAGTATCAAATGCTATCTGGGTGATTGTTGATCGTCTTACCAAATCAGCGCACTTCTTGCCCATTAAGATGACTTTCACCATGATTCAGTATGCAGAGTTGTATATCCGAGAGATAGTCAGACTTCATGGTATTCCCGTTTCTATCGTGTCTAACCGAGATCCTAGATTCACTTCAGTATTTTGGAAGAGTTTGCATTCAGAAGTGGGTACGAAGTTGTTGTTTAGCACAGCTTTCCACCCTCAGACAGATGGGCAGTCAGAGAGAGTTATCCAGATTTTGAGGATCTTCTACATGCTTGTGTCATCGATTTCTCAGGGAGTTGGGAGTCGAATTTGTAATTGGTAGAGCTCACCTATAACAACAGTTTTTCAGTCGTCTATAGGTATGGCTCCGTATGAAGCACTGTATGGTCGTAAGTGCAGACCGTCTGTTCATTGGGATGAAGTAGGGGAAAGATCAGAATTGGGCCCGGAGATTATTCAGCAGGCTGCCGATGTAGTGGTCAAGATCCGTGATAGGATGAGGACTGCTCAGAGTCGAGAGAGGAGCTATGCGGATCAGAGGAGGAGAGATCTAGAGTTTGTCGTTGGCGACCATGTTTTTGTGAAGGTAGTACCTATGAAGGGTGTCATGCGGTTCGAGAAGAAAAGAAAGCTCAGTCTGAGATTCATCGGACCATTTGAGATCCTCAACAGGGTTGGGACGTTAGCTTATCGTGTTGCTCTTCCGCCGAATCTGGCCGGAGTACACAATGTGTTCCATGTCTCCATGTTGAGGAAGTATATGGCAAATCTTTCGCATGTCTTGAACTTTGAGCCGTTGCAGCTCACTCCGAAACTGTCTTATGAAGAGAGACCAGTGCAAATCTTAGACAGACAGGAAAAGAACCTTCGTAACAAGCTGGTTAAGCGAGTGAAAATCAAATGGCTTAATCATTCAGAGGAGGAAGCTACGTGGGAGTCTGAGCCAGAGATGAGGATTAGATATCCCGAGTTATTCGGTGAATTTTAATTTCGAGGACGAAATTTCTTTTAAGGGGGGATGGTAGTAGAACCCGTTAAATCAGACTACGTATATGTAACGTACCGTACTTTTACTACTTGAAATTTGCGGAAAAATTAAAAATTTTATTAAATAAAAACATCCATACGGTCGTCACCCAACATTCATAAAAATATTTTTAAAATAATCCATCACCAATTAAAAAGTTGCTAAAAGAACGCTGTCTCAAAACATCTCACGTTCAAATCATAAAAATTCAGAGTATTTAAAACTGTGCTTAAAAACATAAACTTGCGGTCCTCGGGTTTAGCCTGCCGCTCAGCCCAAGCCTGCCCCTTGGTTGCCACCTCCTGTCTCCTGTTCATCGTACTCACCTGCATCGATCAAGTCTAGTGATTCTAAAGACTCAACATGTATAAACTGGAAATAACGAGTACTACATAATAAAATCGCATGCATCTTTAATATAGAACATACATAACTTTAAATTGAACTTGCATAAACTTCAACTTGAAATAAACTTGAACTTGAACATACATACTACGACGTGCCATGATCATAAACTTTTCTTAAACATGCTATCATACTTCACATACTTGGCTGCATAATTTTACGTAGAGGATGTTTCAAAGCAAGTGACCCTTAACATGATAAACGACTGATCAGACACACCACAGTACTGGGCTGACAGGGACGTATCCACTGCCGCATACATAAGATCCCTGTTCATAATTTAACAGGCCAGTTGATCCATGTTCATAATTTAACGCTTCACAACCACGATCTAACCCGTTCATAATTTAACGGGCGGATTGGTCCCCGTTCATGATTTAACGCTTTCCAATCCTAACTTTCTTTGGTCACAAGACAATTAGCATACCTCGAAACTTAAAACATTTCCTTTGCACGTCATTCATACTTGCTTGGCGTTGAGGGATTCGTTGGACTTCGACTGGGGCCGTCGCTGCGACATACTAACATGAATTTCATACTTAACTTGCATAGCTTAGACGTAGAAAAATTATACTTACTCTCAAGCTCGATCATATCTTAAGACCTTCTATAACTTCCCATGACATGACCTTACTAATCCTTGCTCTAAACCATGGCATCAAACCTTGAAACCAAAAATAATATTTTTCCCAAACAGTGTGTACACGGACCCTAACCCGGGTCCGTGTACAGGTCTGTCTACCTACGGTGAAGGATGTACTCGGAAAGAAAAAGGGGCACGGACCCCGTGCCTGCCTCCGTGTAAGGGTCCGTGTCCACTCGCAACTTTGACACTTGTGAGAAAGTGAAGGCACGGACCCCGTGCCAGGGTCCGGGTAAAGGTCCGTGTATCTGCGCAAATTTGACACTCACGAGAAAACAAATGCATGGACCCCGTGTCAGGGTCCGTGGCAAGGTCCGTGTGGCTACTGTCGGTCGAAACTTACGAGCTTCTGAACATGTTTTTGCTTTGTCTTCTAGACTCGATTCCTCGGACTATGAATGTCACCACGAGACACTTCTTAGAACACTAAGGTATTATACCAAACCCAAGTGCATAAACATCACCCCGAGGGTAACAATTCACAACCAACGACACAACAACGAATTGGACATCAATGATTGTTCCTACGACTCTAGAACCATCTTAGTGCCTATCGACACGAAACAAAACATCGATGACCATTCCAACATCATAACCAAAGTACCTATGTGCAGCGGCGATCACCCGTCGAGCCCCAACGAAGCCTGCAACGTAAAACTTCAAGAAACACATCAATAACACATTTTCTGAAAATTACAGTTTGAGCAGTCTCACGAAAAACATCATAACTCACTCATTTGTCGTCCAAAAATCTTGAGTTTTATGTCAAATCGAAGGCATCGAAAAGTTCTACATTTTTCTAGTTGAAAGTTTTCTCAAAATATGAACAGAAAAATCGCAGTATTTGAAAAGACAGCAAAAATGAGTTTTAGATCTAAAACTTTTCCTTCGAAATTGATCCGATCTATGATCCGCTCAAACTACTAACATCATACATAACTTTTACGCATAAAAACAACGCAATACAATATATGACTTGATCGACACAGCAAGAACAGAATATACGTGCCTTTTTGATATTAAACGTTACCGAACCGGCGATATCGAAGCGGGGATGAAAGCGAGGTTGATCCGGGACGATCGTGGCGCTAAAACTTGCGATAAAAACTCACGAAACTTGCTGGGATCGTGAAGGGGATGGGGCGGCTGCTGTAGGGAAGGAGAATCCCTAGGTTTTCTTCTCTCAAAATAATAAAAACTGAATGATAGAGTGTGTGTGTGTGTGTTTAGGCGTTACAGGTGTGTGTAAAAGCGTGTAATGTGTGTGTGAGGCGTGTGTTTTAGTGTAATTAGGAGACTAAATTTTAGTTTACTAAAATAATTGTCTACTAATTAAAACACTAACTCACAATTAACTTTTAAATAAAATTCTTTAATTAAAATATAACACACACCATGCTAGATTTTAAAAGTTTTAAACTTTTAAAATTGATAAATACATGATTTAGACTTGAAATGCTAAAATTCAATAAATTAATTGAAAATGCCCTCAAACTCAACTAAAATAAGATACCATCTTTAAATTGCCAAAAATCGTCCCCGGGTCTTTTCCTCAATCCCGCCTCGAATGATCGCCTGAAACATGAAACTCGAAGGACATTTTAACGTGCATCAGATAAACGTAGATACTTTAAAATAATGCATTTAAATGAATTATGCATGACTAAACTCCTTTAAAATAAATTAAATGCTTTACTAATTTAAATAAATGTATGGGTTTTACGTGTACGAAATTGGGCTCTACAGTTCCTCCCCCACTTATAAAAATTTCGTCCTCGAAATTAAGTCTTACCGAACAATTCCGGGTAGCGAAGTCTCATATCTGCCTCTGACTCCCAAGTGGCCTCTTCCACTGATTGGTTAAACCACCGAACTTTGACTAGCTTAGTCACTTTGTTCCGGAGTCTGCGCTACTGTCTGTCGAGGATTTGAGTCGGTCTTTCCTCATAAGACAAATCTGGAGCAAGCTGCAAAGGCTCATAACTCAGAACATGCGAAGGATTAGCTAGGTATTTCCTCAGCATCGAGACATGGAACACATTGTGCACCCCGGCCAGATTCGGCGGAAGGGCAACACGATAGGCTAGTGTCCCAACTCTGTCCAAAATCTCGAACGGTCCAATAAACCTTGGACTCAACTTGCCTCTTTTCCCAAATCTCATAACACCCTTCATGGGTGCTATCTTGACGAAAACGTGATCCCCAACGGCAAACTCGAGATCTCTTCTTCTCTTATCGGCATAGCTCTTCTGACGGCTTTGGGCGGTCTTCATTCTGTCACGAGTCTTGACTACCACTTCTGCAGTCTGCTGAACTATATCTGGGCCTAGATCTGTTCTCTCACCAACTTCATCCCAATGAACTGGCGATCTGCACTTCCGACCATACAACGCTTCATAGGGAGCCATACCAATTGATGCTTGGAAATTGTTGTTGTATGTGAACTCTACTAGAGGTAGCTTAGACTCCCAAGTTCCCTGAAAATCATCATGCAAGCTCTTAGCAAGTCTTCCAAAATCTGAATCACTCGCTCAGACTGGCCATCTGTTTGCGGGTGAAAAGCTGTACTGAACAGTAACTTCGTCCCCATAGCTGCATGCAAGCTCTTCCAGAAGGACGATGTAAACCTTTGATCCCTGTCGGACACAATAGAGACTGGGAAACCATGCAAACGGACTATCTCCCGGATATAAAGCTCCGCATACTGCGTCATGGAGAAAGTCGTCTTCACTGGCAGAAAATGCGCTGACTTAGTGAGTCGATCCACTATAACCCAAATAGAATTAGACACTTTGACTGACTTAGGTAACCCAACGACGAAATCCATAGTGATGTTCTCCCATTTCCACTCTGGGATAGGGAGTGGCTTAAGCATACCTGCTGGCCTCTGATGCTCTGCCTTCACCTGCTGACAAGTGAGGCACTCAGATACAAATCTGCGGATGTCTCTCTTCATCCCTGGCCACCAATACAAAATCTGCAGGTCTTTGTACATCTTGGTACCTCCTGGGTGAATAGAATACGGAGATGCGTGTGCCTCTGTCAGAATATCCTGTCTGATCGAATCAACACTAGGCACCCACATTCTGTCTCTGTATCTCACGATACCATCTGACACTGTGTACAAAACACTGCCCTTAGCTTCATCCTTCAGTCTCCATTTCTGTAGTTGCTCATCTGAAGACTGTCCTGCTCGAATGCGGTCTAGTAAATCAGATTTGACTGTCAGATTAGACAGTCTAGGAGCTTTGCCCTTACGATAAATCTCTAGACAAAACCTCTGAATCTCAGACTGAAGCGGTCTCTGAACTGACAATTGTGCTATGACTGCCACCTTTCTGCTTAAAGCGTCTGCCACGACGTTAGCTTTTCCCGGGTGGTAGCTAATCTCGCAATCATAGTCCTTCACAAGTTCTAACCACCGTCTCTGTCTCATATTCAGCTCCTTCTAAGTGAAGAAATATTTGAGACTTTTGTGATCGGTGAAAATATGACACTTCTCGCCATATAAGTAATGTCTCCAATATTTCTTCACTTCAGTATTTTGGAAGAGTTTGCATTCAGAAGTGGGTACGAAGTTGTTGTTTAGCACAGCTTTCCACCCTCAGACAGATGGGCAGTCAGAGAGAGTTATCCAGATTTTGAGGATCTTCTACATGCTTGTGTCATCGATTTCTCAGGGAGTTGGGAGTCGAATTTGTCATTGGTAGAGCTCACCTATAACAACAGTTTTTCAGTCGTCTATAGGTATGGCTCCGTATGAAGCACTGTATGGTCGTAAGTGCAGACCGTCTGTTCATTGGGATGAAGTAGGGGAAAGATCAGAATTGGGCCCGGAGATTATTCAGCAGGCTGCCGATGTAGTGGTCAAGATCCGTGATAGGATGAGGACTGCTCAGAGTCGAGAGAGGAGCTATGCGGATCAGAGGAGGAGAGATCTAGAGTTTGTCGTTGGCGACCATGTTTTTGTGAAGGTAGTACCTATGAAGGGTGTCATGCGGTTCGAGAAGAAAAGAAAGCTCAGTCTGAGATTCATCGGACCATTTGAGATCCTCAACAGGGTTGGGACGTTAGCTTATCGTGTTGCTCTTCCGCCGAATCTGGCCGGAGTACACAATGTGTTCCATGTCTCCATGTTGAGGAAGTATATGGCAAATATTTCGCATGTCTTGAACTTTGAGCCGTTGCAGCTCACTCCGAAACTGTCTTATGAAGAGAGACCAGTGCAAATCTTAGACAGACAGGAAAAGAACCTTCGTAACAAGCTGGTTAAGCGAGTGAAAATCAAATGGCTTAATCATTCAGAGGAGGAAGCTACGTGGGAGTCTGAGCCAGAGATGAGGATTAGATATCCCGAGTTATTCGGTGAATTTTAATTTCGAGGACGAAATTTCTTTTAAGGGGGGATGGTAGTAGAACCCGTTAAATCAGACTACGTATATGTAACGTACCGTACTTTTACTACTTGAAATTTGCGGAAAAATTAAAAATTTTATTAAATAAAAACATCCATACGGTCGTCACCCAACATTCATAAAAATATTTTTAAAATAATCCATCACCAATTAAAAAGTTGCTAAAAGAACGCTGTCTCAAAACATCTCACGTTCAAATCATAAAAATTCAGAGTATTTAAAACTGTGCTTAAAAACATAAACTTGCGGTCCTCGGGTTTAGCCTGCCGCTCAGCCCAAGCCTGCCCCTTGGTTGCCACCTCCTGTCTCCTGTTCATCGTACTCACCTGCATCGATCAAGTCTAGTGATTCTAAAGACTCAACATGTATAAACTGGAAATAACGAGTACTACATAATAAAATCGCATGCATCTTTAATATAGAACATACATAACTTTAAATTGAACTTGCATAAACTTCAACTTGAAATAAACTTGAACTTGAACATACATACTACGACGTGCCATGATCATAAACTTTTCTTAAACATGCTATCATACTTCACATACTTGGCTGCATAATTTTACGTAGAGGATGTTTCAAAGCAAGTGACCCTTAACATGATAAACGACTGATCAGACACACCACAGTACTGGGCTGACAGGGACGTATCCACTGCCGCATACATAAGATCCCTGTTCATAATTTAACAGGCCAGTTGATCCATGTTCATAATTTAACGCTTCACAACCACGATCTAACCCGTTCATAATTTAACGGGCGGATTGGTCCCCGTTCATGATTTAACGCTTTCCAATCCTAACTTTCTTTGGTCACAAGACAATTAGCATACCTCGAAACTTAAAACATTTCCTTTGCACGTCATTCATACTTGCTTGGCGTTGAGGGATTCGTTGGACTTCGACTGGGGCCGTCGCTGCGACATACTAACATGAATTTCATACTTAACTTGCATAGCTTAGACGTAGAAAAATTATACTTACTCTCAAGCTCGATCATATCTTAGGACCTTCTATAACTTCCCATGACATGACCTTACTAATCCTTGCTCTAAACCATGGCATCAAACCTTGAAACCAAAAATAATATTTTTCCCAAACAGTGTGTACACGGACCCCTAACCCGGGTCCGTGTACAGGTCTGTCTACCTACGGTGAAGGATGTACTCGGAAAGAAAAAGGGGCACGGACCCCGTGCCTGCCTCCGTGTAAGGGTCCGTGTCCACTCGCAACTTTGACACTTGTGAGAAAGTGAAGGCACGGACCCCGTGCCAGGGTCCGGATAAAGGTCCGTGTATCTGCGCAAATTTGACACTCACGAGAAAACAAATGCATGGACCCCGTGTCAGGGTCCGTGGCAAGGTCCGTGTGGCTACTTTCGGTCGAAACTTACGAGCTTCTGAACATGTTTTTGCTTTGTCTTCTAGACTCGATTCCTCGGACTATGAATGTCACCACGAGACACTTCTTAGAACACTAAGGTATTATACCAAACCCAAGTGCATAAACATCACCCCGAGGGTAACAATTCACAACCAACGACACAACAACGAATTGGACATCAATGATTGTTCCTACGACTCTAGAACCATCTTAGTGCCTATCGACACGAAACAAAACATCGATGACCATTCCAACATCATAACCAAAGTACCTATGTGCAGCGGCGATCACCCGTCGAGCCCCAACGAAGCCTGCAACGTAAAACTTCAAGAAACACATCAATAACACATTTTCTGAAAATTACAGTTTGAGCAGTCTCACGAAAAACATCATAACTCACTCATTTGTCGTCCAAAAATCTTGAGTTTTATGTCAAATCGAAGGCATCGAAAAGTTCTACATTTTTCTAGTTGAAAGTTTTCTCAAAATATGAACAGAAAAATCGCAGTATTTGAAAAGACAGCAAAAATGAGTTTTAGATCTAAAACTTTTCCTTCGAAATTGATCCGATCTATGATCCGCTCAAACTACTAACATCATACATAACTTTTACGCATAAAAACAACGCAATACAATATATGACTTGATCGACACAGCAAGAACAGAATATACGTGCCTTTTTGATATTAAACGTTACCGAACCGGCGATATCGAAGCGGGGATGAAAGCGAGGTTGATCCGGGACGATCGTGGCGCTAAAACTTGCGATAAAAACTCACGAAACTTGCTGGGATCGTGAAGGGGATGGGGCGGCTGCTGTAGGGAAGGAGAATCCCTAGGTTTTCTTCTCTCAAAATAATAAAAACTGAATGATAGAGTGTGTGTGTGTGTGTTTAGGCGTTACAGGTGTGTGTAAAAGCGTGTAATGTGTGTGTGAGGCGTGTGTTTTAGTGTAATTAGGAGACTAAATTTTAGTTTACTAAAATAATTGTCTACTAATTAAAACACTAACTCACAATTAACTTTTAAATAAAATTCTTTAATTAAAATATAACACACACCATGCTAGATTTTAAAAGTTTTAAACTTTTAAAATTGATAAATACATGATTTAGACTTGAAATGCTAAAATTCAATAAATTAATTGAAAATGCCCTCAAACTCAACTAAAATAAGATACCATCTTTAAATTGCCAAAAATCGTCCCCGGGTCTTTTCCTCAATCCCGCCTCGAATGATCGCCTGAAACATGAAACTCGAAGGACATTTTAACGTGCATCAGATAAACGTAGATACTTTAAAATAATGCATTTAAATGAATTATGCATGACTAAACTCCTTTAAAATAAATTAAATGCTTTACTAATTTAAATAAATGTATGGGTTTTACGTGTACGAAATTGGGCTCTACAGTTCCTCCCCCACTTATAAAAATTTCGTCCTCGAAATTAAGTCTTACCGAACAATTCCGGGTAGCGAAGTCTCATATCTGCCTCTGACTCCCAAGTGGCCTCTTCCACTGATTGGTTAAACCACCGAACTTTGACTAGCTTAGTCACTTTGTTCCGGAGTCTGCGCTACTGTCTGTCGAGGATTTGAGTCGGTCTTTCCTCATAAGACAAATCTGGAGCAAGCTGCAAAGGCTCATAACTCAGAACATGCGAAGGATTAGCTAGGTATTTCCTCAGCATCGAGACATGGAACACATTGTGCACCCCGGCCAGATTCGGCGGAAGGGCAACACGATAGGCTAGTGTCCCAACTCTGTCCAAAATCTCGAACGGTCCAATAAACCTTGGACTCAACTTGCCTCTTTTCCCAAATCTCATAACACCCTTCATGGGTGCTATCTTGACGAAAACGTGATCCCCAACGGCAAACTCGAGATCTCTTCTTCTCTTATCGGCATAGCTCTTCTGACGGCTTTGGGCGGTCTTCATTCTGTCACGAATCTTGACTACCACTTCTGCAGTCTGCTGAACTATATCTGGGCCTAGATCTGTTCTCTCACCAACTTCATCCCAATGAACTGGCGATCTGCACTTCCGACCATACAACGCTTCATAGGGAGCCATACCAATTGATGCTTGGAAATTGTTGTTGTATGTGAACTCTACTAGAGGTAGCTTAGACTCCCAAGTTCCCTGAAAATCAATCATGCAAGCTCTTAGCAAGTCTTCCAAAATCTGAATCACTCGCTCAGACTGGCCATCTGTTTGCGGGTGAAAAGCTGTACTGAACAGTAACTTCGTCCCCATAGCTGCATGCAAGCTCTTCCAGAAGGACGATGTAAACCTTTGATCCCTGTCGGACACAATAGAGACTGGGAAACCATGCAAACGGACTATCTCCCGGATATAAAGCTCCGCATACTGCGTCATGGAGAAAGTCGTCTTCACTGGCAGAAAATGCGCTGACTTAGTGAGTCGATCCACTATAACCCAAATAGAATTAGACCCTTTGACTGACTTAGGTAACCCAACGACGAAATCCATAGTGATGTTCTCCCATTTCCACTCTGGGATAGGGAGTGGCTTAAGCATACCTGCTGGCCTCTGATGCTCTGCCTTCACCTGCTGACAAGTGAGGCACTCAGATACAAATCTGCGGATGTCTCTCTTCATCCCTGGCCACCAATACAAAATCTGCAGGTCTTTGTACATCTTGGTACCTCCTGGGTGAATAGAATACGGAGATGCGTGTGCCTCTGTCAGAATATCCTGTCTGATCGAATCAACACTAGGCACCCACATTCTGTCTCTGTATCTCACGATACCATCTGACACTGTGTACAAAACACTGCCCTTAGCTTCATCCTTCAGTCTCCATTTCTGTAGTTGCTCATCTGAAGACTGTCCTGCTCGAATGCGGTCTAGTAAATCAGATTTGACTGTCAGATTAGACAGTCTAGGAGCTTTGCCCTTACGATAAATCTCTAGACCAAACCTCTGAATCTCAGACTGAAGCGGTCTCTGAACTGACAATTGTGCTATGACTGCCACCTTTCTGCTTAAAGCGTCTGCCACGACGTTAGCTTTTCCCGGGTGGTAGCTAATCTCGCAATCATAGTCCTTCACAAGTTCTAACCACCGTCTCTGTCTCATATTCAGCTCCTTCTAAGTGAAGAAATATTTGAGACTTTTGTGATCGGTGAAAATATGACACTTCTCGCCATATAAGTAATGTCTCCAAATCTTCAATGCAAAGACAACGGCTGCTAATTCCAAATCGTGAGTCGGGTAGTTCTTCTCATGCACCTTTAACTGTCTGGAAGCATAAGCTATAACTCGACCCTGTTGCATCAACACTGCTCCTAAACCGAGCTTAGATGCATCGGTGTATAACACATAATCTCCTTGCCCTGATGGCATGGCTAACACCGGTGCGGATATGAGAGCTTGCTTCAAGGTGTCGAAGCTCTTCTGACATTCATCACTCTACGTAAATTTAGCATTCTTCTTGGTTAGTGAAGTGAGTGGCACTGCTATAGACGAAAACCCCTGAATAAACTTACGGTAGTAGCCTGCTAAGCCCAAATTTCAAGTAGTAAAAGTACGGTACGTTACAGTATAAGTCATGCATAATTTCTATTATTTAAATTAAAAATGATTTCTTTAATTTTTTTAGGCATTTTAAAGTTATCTAGTCTTGATTATTTATTTTAAGTCGCATGAGTATAGTTTTATCTTTTCAGTTAAATAAGTGAGGCCGGACTGGAGTTGGAGTACGAAGGTAAAATTTAATACTAAGAAAACATTCCTAGAATTTATTTAAGATAATAATAAGTTATTTTAATGTAAAAGGATGTTTAAAGGATTTATTTAATTAATTTGAGGTAAGTAGTAAAAAAGTTCTTTTAGGTTCAATAATTGATTTATTAATTCACTAAAATACTTAATGGGTAGATAAAATTTTAGAGGTTTAAAATACAAGATTTAAGCAATATTTTACCCCATTTTATTCATAGAATTTCGGCCACCTCATTCTTAGAAGATTTAATTTTTGGGAACTCACCATTTTAATATCTTTCCTTATCCTTTTCTTGGTATGATAATCCCTCACCTTTTAATCAACAAAAAAATTATTAATTAAGCAATTCACTACCCTCATTTTTTTTGATAAGAAATCGGCCACCACACTTGGAAGATTTGAGTAATTTTAGTAACTCTCTATTGATATCTTTCCTTAATCCTTTCATGGCAAAATTAATTTCCACATTTTAAATCCTCAATAATTAAACAATTAAGCAATTTTCTTCCTTGTATTTGATAGAAGAAAAAATCGGCCACTCACCATGAAATCAAATCAAATCATAGCAATTTCCTTATCTCACAAACTTTAGGATGATAACATTCCCATTCATTCCTAGACATTTCCCTCACCCCATATTCTTGAAAACTCTGAACATTTCAGCAAGAAAAATCGTGAGGTGCTTGAGAGAAAATAAGAGAGAAAAACAAGTAAGAAAAGAGGACTCCGTCTCCGCCGCGTCGCGTCATCGTATTGATTTGTTTTCGTTTCAAAAAAATCCAAGACATGTCTATATCCTTCATTTCTCTACAATCAAGCCATATAGGTATTTTAAGCATCACATATGCATGATTTGTATATCAAAAACCGAAATTTATGTCAAGAAATTTTTCGAAATATTTACAGAAGTTTTTTCGGCTCTTCACTTGTGCACCTCAGGGTTTTGATGTGTTTATGGTTTCAGGGTTGGCTCGATTTCCAGGAGCTCAAGGATTCTTATAGACATGATATAGGCTGTGCTAGGAAGGTGTTAGTCCATTGGTTAAAGCCTTCCCCCCAGCAACACGAATGGACAACAACTCGTCCATGGTGCATTACGTGTCTCGAAATTCTTGTTTTCGGTTTGTATAGGGAGGTCGAATCTTGGTTGGCTTTTGGGCCTGTAACCATGTTTGGAACCCTTCATTAACATGTCTAGGACGTGACCAAGATTCCATTTCATGGCTTGGTTCATGTCCCCATCGGTTTTAAAAAATAAAACAAGAATAGCGCCCCATCTGTATTCATTTTTCTGGTTTTGGTTGTGTGTGTTCAGTTTTGAATTTATGGTGTCAATTGGGTTGTGGTTGGCTTCCAGCCCTTAGCCATGACTCATGCAACACCTTAGCATGTATAGCATGGACCATGGTTAACCTCATAGCCATTGGATCCTTTGTTTGACAGCAAAACAAGCAACACCCCCACGCGTGCCATGTGTGTGTTCTCGGGTGAAGCTTGTATTGTCGTAGGTGTTGGCTTGGATTGTGGTTGGCCTAGGGCCCTTAGCCATGGTTCAAACCATACCTTAGGATGTTGGTAAGAGGCTCTGGTTGGTGGTTCAAGCCCCAATGGCCATTAGCCTTGCAAACGACGCAAGGAAGCGCAACAGCTGCTGCTGTAATTTTCTTGACAGCAACTTTGTGCTTCGGTTCAGAGGCTCGTTTGAGTTCTTGGTTTGCTTTTAGCCTATGGACTTGGACTGGACAGTGTATTATTGAGTTAGGAAGGTCATGTGTTTGGCCGTTTTTAATTTGGTTAAGTTTAGAGGTCGTACGAGAAATTACGGTGCAATGTGCCAAAGTGACTCTCGAAAGAGCGTTTCATGATTTTGGCCTCCATGCACCATTTTCGTGTATTACAGCCCTTGATATATATTTTTTTCATCATTTCAGGTGTATTTTAATCATGACTAAATGATGGTTCGATGTTGGTTCGGGTTGGTACGGAGTTATGGTTAAATATTAAGTTTGTTTGGCGTAATAGTCTCGTTTTTAGTTCGATTTTTGATATGTTGGTCAAGTTGAGTTTATTTGCATATTCCTCATGTTAGAATTAGGTCATAGCGAGCCTTGAAACGATCCAGCCCAATTGGTAAAATAACAGAGGAATTTAATTATATTACGTGCATATAATATAAAAGTTTATTTTTGAGATATATGCGATATATCTTGTGGCCACTTCACACTCATGGGATTGCAGCTTATGGGATTATTACTTCATTCGGTGGATACTGACCGGTTCATGTTCATGTATGGGTACGGATATCCAGTCCAAGGCCTGTGATGATCTCTACCGCGCAGTATACCGTGGTTTAGTCTGATCAGACGATTCAGTTCATGTTATGGGCCACTTGCGTAGAACATATTCTCAACAGAAAATTATGATATGCTATTTTATGACAGGGCTCTATTGAGCAAACATTTTACGTACGATTTTCAGTTATGCACGTATTTATAATTATTCAGGACACGATTTTCAAGTTACGCTTTACGATATGATATCTTTCCATGGCATGCAATTTTATGATATATGTTACTTGTTATTCACGATATATGCATGTTGAGTCTTTAGACTCACTAGACTTGATTGTTGTAGGTACTGATGATGTCGGGACCGAGGTCAGGTATCAGTGAGCCATCTTAGGTCGGCAGTAGTAGGAACCTGATGACCTCATATTCAGCACTTATTATTTTTATTCCGACCTCAGTTTTTATTTTGTTGAATTATCAGTTTATTTTATGAATGAGGCATTTTATTTATTTAAAGAGAAAATTTAAATTATTCCGCAAATTTTCAAATACGAAATATGGGCCTCTACAGAAGGAGCCGAGCAGGGTGTCAATCTAACCACCCTTATGTGGAAGCAGTTCAAGAAAATATTCTGTTGGAACATTTCATGTTCGCAATCTTGATTTTGATGTTAACAAAACTTGTTATTTTGTTTCTAATTAATTTACCTAAGTGCGCAGAAAGTTGAAACTGATCAGACTTCGAATTGATTAGTTACCTTGCCAAAACGGAAGCTTGTAAGACGCAAACTGAAAGTGCCAACTGTTTTACCAAATTGAACCATTCCAACTGAAATATCAAATACTAGTTCAGTTGATAGGTGGTTTAGCAGAAGACCTTCAGAAGCCCGACCAGCTGATGAAGAGTTCAACTGATGAAGAGCCCAACTGACAAGTTCAACTGAATCAGTGAAATCAGTTCAACTGACGAGCCAATTGATTTCACCACACCAGTTCAAGACCATTTCAGCTGACTGGTTCAGAGCTTCAGTTAGGAACCGATCAGTTTGCAGAACAAGACAAGCTTACCTAAGTGGTATCCAGCTGTGCGCATTAATGAAAGCAATTGTCCAATCAAAGCAAAATAATGAATGTTGCAGCAGAGCTTAAAGTAGATACATTCCAGAATGGTTGTCAGAAAAGACAAGAATCAAATTTCGAGGAACAGTTCAAATGCTCCCACGTCACTCTTTCTTCTCCTTGGGAAGGATCCACTAGAAGACTTTGATTTATACAACACCTTGTACAAACCCACTCCAAAAGGGCAAACACCTAACTAGAAATCCTAGCATTTAATATTGCAGGCAGCACCTCACAATCAGCATATTGTTTAACGACTCATATGCAAAGACTACAAACACATTGTTTTACGTCTTTGTGTGAATACTCAATCAACTAATATTTTAAGTTCAACTCTCTTGTATATGTGTGAGTGATTGTGTGTGAGTAATTTATACTTTACAGTGTAAATCTCAGATGTATCCTCACACAAGGGCTTGTGCTCTCAACTAGCTGATTTCTTAATGCTAACTACCCATGCTTTAATCCTCTTCAAAAAGCCCTTATTTTATCTTCAAGATGTTGTATTTACAAGCCCCAACAAATATATATACGTTATACACAAAAATATGACCGTTTGGAAAGTTTCTGTACTGTTTCTGAAATTGCAACGGTCAAATTCGTCTTGCTGGACTTTTTATAGCTTAAACTGGTCAATTGGTCAACTCTGGTCAACTCAGCTGGTCGTTCAGTTCAGTTGGTCAGCAGCCACCAACTTGTTCAGTTGAGTTGAGTTGGTCAGCAGCTGGTTCAGTTCAGTTGAGTTGGACAGCAGCTGGTTCAGAAACATTTACTAATTTAAAATGCAAAAATATTTTTTTAAAAGCTCACATTTTCGAAAATAAACCTTTAAATATTTTTCATGCATGCAACCCTGGTAAGAAATATTCCATTTAAAACATATATAATCGACAAAGAAAAATACAGGGTTTTTTTAAAAAATTATTTAATTTTTAATTTTTTTAAATTACTTTTAAAAAAATATTTGCACTTTCACCGCATTCCGTGCTTACGAAGCACGGACGCTGCTCCACGTGGAGCAGCGTCCGTACTTCGTAAGCACGGACCATGCTCCACGTTGGAGCGTCCGTGCTTTGGAGCATGGTCCGTGCTTACGAAGCACGAACGCTGCTCCACATGAGCAGCATCCGTGTTTCGTAAGCACAGACCCTTGACGTGTCCATCCCTTTCCCTCACATCCCTTATCCCTCCGCCAATCACACTTTCCTTTTCATTTTCTCCTGCTTCCTTCTTCTTTTGCCCATCCATTTTCATTTCTCCATTTCTCAGTTTATCGCAAGTTCTCCCTACCTCACTGAACAACTTTTGAGATACCGTAGAACGAAGTTTAGAAGTTCGACAAATTATTTAAGAATGGCAGTTAATCAAGCTCCAGAAGATCCCACTGTCCTCTATTTACAAGCGACACATATGTCGTCTAAAGTTTCTTATGTAACCATTGATGTATTTTCAAAGTGAAGAGGTCAGATAATTTGATTTGGAAGTTATACACCAATATTTACATACACAATCGTGTACTTGCATACTTGAATGATATGGGTTTTTATGGAGTTTTAGAATGTGGCTCAAAAGTTTTTGATAATCATTTGATTACTGCTCATGTTGAACATTGGCGACGCGAGACACACACTTTTCATTTTACATGGGGTCTAACAACTGATGGTGAAGCAGTCACTGGAATAGATGTGTCACATAAAGTCGAGGAATGACAACACATCTGTTTGGATTTGTTGGGATTTCTGCCATCATCAAAACATTTGAAAGGTGATCATTTGTCTATGAATGCACTACACGATCATTGCATGTCTAACCTTGTTAATGATGATACTTCAGAAGGAGATGTTGTGAAATATACCCGTTGTGTAGCGTTAATGATTATTGGAGGAATAATGTTCCCTGACTATCAAGGAGGGTCTGCTAGACTAATATTTTTGCAACTGCTACAAGATATTGATAACGTCAAGTCTTATAGTTGAGGTAGTGCAGTTTTAGCATTTCTATACCGTGAGTTGTGTAACGCTTCACGTATAGAGAAGGATACAATGGCTGGACCTTTATATATCCTGCATGTATAAGTAATGTAATGTAATTATTTAACACAATGTTTTTGTTAATTTTGTTGATCTATTTTTATTATTATAAGCAGATATGGGAATGGAGAAGGATTAAATGTGTTAACCCCGACCGAGATGGGTTAACATTAGTTGTACCTCCCATTGATCCAGATGCTATTATTCTAGTTTCTCCATATGGTGCAAGGTAATATTTAAAAATTATTGTGGTAATATCATATATATCTCGTATAAAATTTTTATATGTAATTGTTTTTGTTAAATTGTAGGTGGAAATTGGATTTAGTCACACACATTCGCCAACACATGCTTTAAAAATTATAAGGATTCTCTAGTTCGTATGAATTACAATGAGGTATTGTAGACTTTAAATATTTTATAGTGATTAAGTGAATATATTTTTATTTTGATTAAATGAATGTTTAATTTGAACATTTCATTTTTTTACAGTTTAGTTGGATCGTTTACCAGAAGAATGACATAGATGTGAAGACGATTATTGATTCTTACGACAATAAAATATGGCGATGTGTTTGTCCCCTTATTTGCTTTGACATCGTGGAGATGCATCGTCCTAATCGGGTGATGGACAATTCCGAAGACGACAATCAATTCCAGTGGCTGCCGTGGACAATGATGATATGCATAATATCACGAGAATATATCAATTGTATATGGACAAACTATCTAAAAGACCCAATAACCTGATCTAATTAAATGTGGGTTAACAACGTATTAAATAAATTGGTATGGTCTACGTTATGTGCAGAAACCCAGCCCAATTAGGTTTTATATGATGGGTCGAAAACTGCTAAGGTTATGGCCCCCCGAGGCACATAGAATAACACAGAATATACACGACACACATATTTTAGATCTTTCTCTTTCTCTCATCTAAGTCAAGAATAAGGTTACGTGTTTTAGTTATTTATATTTTCTAATAATTCAACATTAATTCCTAGCTTTTGTGATATATGGATTTAAACACATGATTTATAGAATTATTTTATTAAATCTCCAATTATTAGTATCAGAGACACGTTCATGTTGAATTATGAGAATTTTGTGTATTGATGGATCAATACAGAAAATTTTATTTTATTCTCAGATCAGAGGCGTTTTTCTTGTCTATAATTTTTTGGATTCATATTTGATTATTTTTTAAAATTTTATGAATTTGGATCTTGTCGGAAACCTAATTTCGGACTTTGAAAAATGTAGCGTGAAAAGATTGAACAACTGATCAAGAAGACTGAAAGTAACTAAATGGAATATTCGTAAACTGATAGTTGCCCGAACTGAAGATTAATGCGTATATAATTCAAGACAACTGAACTGAACATAGCTAACTGAACTAGCTGCCAACTGAACAATCAGTTGAGAATGATCAGTTAATCCTATTGGCTAAAGAAGTCAACTGATCAGCTTTATATGTCATCAGTTAAGAAACGTAGCTATCAGCCGAAAATTGTACAAAAGCAGACTGTAACGCATAGTGGAAACGCCGCATTTCAGAAAAGCTACAATGTATGATTGTCAGAAAAATGTTGACATGGCTATACAAGGGATATAAAGATTCATAATGCATTCATTGTTACCGTTGAAAGCAAAGACTATAAATAGCCGAGAAGATCAGCCTGAAGAAAAATAATCAAGTTGCGAAGATTTCCCAAGTTATCAAGTAATATAGTCAAGAACTCTGCGCATATTCCTTCAAGTTTAAAACTCTCAAAAGCTCATGCTTAGTATACATATTCATAGCTTTCAGGCTATACTTTGAGCTTAAAGCACAAACACTCATTGTTGTGTTATTTGATCTTGTAGAGATCAGTTGTGCTAAAAAGTTACACATCAGTTGAATACTGATAAATTGTATTGATACAAAGAGTTTCAGTCTTGGCAGTGTTAAGTCCAAACTGAAGGGGGTTTGTAAAAATATTTGTATAAATCAAAGTCTTTTAGTGAATATCTTATCTCCGAGATATAATGGGTGATATAGGAGTTATTGAAAACTCCGAACATCCTCAAATCTTATATTCTTTATTATCAGTTATATTCTATCAGTCTTTCAATTATTTCCACACTTTTATTAAGTTAACTGATTGACATTGACAACAAGATTCTTGAATTAAGTTTATTACTAAATTGATTCATCCATCGAAAAGTTGTGAAAATTGTCAAGTGTTTATTCAACCCCCCTTTCTAAACACTTTTTCACTTCCAACCGATCCTAACAAGTGGTATCATAGTAGTTGAATCTTGTTCCTGAATATTTCCATCTTTACATCTGAATACCATGTCTTCCTTCAATGAAATTCCAATGTTCTCCAGAGAAGATTTGATGATTTGAAGATAAGAATGCAGGCTCATCTAGCTGTACAAGATGATGATATGTGGTACGTTATTACTAACAGACCATGAAAATATTGAAAGCAAACACTGTTGTTGCCATAACTGATGGTGCACCACACCGCATTGAAAAGCCCAAAGAAGAATGGACAACAAAAGATAAAAAAAAGCCAATTTGGACAATGTGGCTAAAGACATCTTGTACAAAACACTGGATAAAATTACTTTCAGCAAGATAAAGATGTGCAGGACTGCAAAAGAAATTTGGGAGAAGCTGATTCAGCTCTGCGAGGGCAATGAACAGACTAAAGAAAACAAACTCTCAATTGCTGTTCAGAAAATCGACAATATTAAAATGAAGACCGGAGAATGTATGAATGAATATGATGAGAGACTCAACATCATCATAAATGAACTGAATGCACTTGGAATAGCGTATTCAAACAAAGAAGTCGCGCTGAAGGTGGTCCGAGGTATTCCCAAAGAGTGGGATGTTAAGACCATGACCGTGAGAGAATCAAAAAACCTGAATAAGGTCGAACTACACGATTTATTTTCTGATCTAAAAGCCTATGATTTTGAGTTGTAAACAAGAGAAGGAGAACCTTCTACACCAGCAGTTACAACCGCTCTTATTTCTCATAAACTGGAACCAACTGGTTCAGTTGAGGAAACTGCAAATCAGTTAAGTAATGACGCAATGTCATTATTTGTGAAGAAGTTTGGAAAGTTCATGAGGAGAAATCAAGGTTCTTACCAACGAAACTATCAGAAGAGAAATTCCAAGGAAGAACCAAATTTTTGCTTCGACTGTGGAAAGCAAGGTCACTTCAGTGCTGACTGTCCAAAACCAATGAAAGACATCAGACATTCAACTGATAAAGACAAGAAATAAGTTGAATACAAGAGAAGAGACATGAATGATAAAAGATCATTCAAGAAGAAACATGAAGTGCTACTAGCTGAAGAGAGCAAATCTAAATGGCAGAGACTGACAGTGAAAAGTCAGATTCAGAAAGCTCAGTCAGCTCCAGTGATGATGAAGAATATGTTAACGCTTATTGGCAGATGATTCAGAACTGGAGTCAACAAGTTTACATGTATTTGACTTCAACTCTATTGAATTTACACGAGAAGAACTCATTACCACTTTATATGACATGGTAAATGAGTATCACAAACTTGCTCGCTCATATGAAAAATAAAAAACTGAGCAACTGATCCCAAGGACAATAAAACAGAAATTGATGAGTCAGTTGAAATGTTGAGTCTAAATAGGGAGAATGCAAAGCAAAAAGCCAACATGATCGAGAGCCAATCCTTGATTCATCAGTTGAGAAATGAGATTTAAAAAAAAACTGACTTGATTCAAGCTTGGAATAAGTCATCAGTCACTTTGACTGAAATGCAGAGTTTATAAAAATCAATTACTGATAGAACTGGTTTAGGCTCTGGTTTAGGCTCAATAGCATTGAAGAAACCTCTGGAAGTGATACAATGCCCAAGTTGAAAGAGCACAAAGGAAATTACATTACTTTTGTGAAATCAACTGTGGCACATGAAATCTTTGAACCAAGTAAACCTATTGTTCAACCGATTGAAAATATGAACAAAGCTAAACGGTTTGGAATTGGTTATAGCCTGAAGATATCAACTGATTCAAAGAGCTGGTCACCAAAAATGTTCAGCTACAAGAATCAAAACTCTAAGGATGTCTATTACAATTATTAAAACTGTAAGCCAGTTCAATAGAGATATCAAATAAACAAGAAGTTGAAGAAGGTTAACAATAATACTGTCTCATCCACACATCACACACCTAACACACACAAGCCTGGAAATAATTTGGAACACAACAACTAGTAAGTCAGTTAGAATGATCTAAGTCTGGGTTCCTAAAGGACTAATCAGTTTAGGACCCAAATAAATGTTGGTACCAGGATTATATATTGTGTGATTATAGGTAACAGGTAAAACAAAAGAATCAATTTGGTACTTGGATAGTGGTTGCTAGCGACATATGACAGGGGTTGCTGAATTGCTATCCCAACTGATCAAATATACTGGTCCAAACATCAATTTTGGAGACAACTCTAAATGTAAAACTGTGGGTAAGGGTAAGCTTATCCATGGTAACTTTATTATTAAAGATGTCTTAATAGTTGAGAATTTGAAGTATAACTTGATTAGCATCAGTCAGTTATGCGACAATAATTTCTCAGCTGATGAGATCATTTTAACTTGCAATCGCTGTGAAAATACTTAAAAAGTCAGTTGGACTAATCAACGTAATGCACCAGTATGTTTTGTAGGATCAAAATCTTCTAAAAACTGGTTGTTGCATAAAAGGTTGAACAACTTAAACTTTAAGTCTATTGCTCATCTGAGTAACCATGATCTTGTAACCGATCTGCCCCAAATAGATTTTTCAAAAGATAAATTTTTTTCAGATGTCAGTTTGGTAAAACAAGTAAGATCTTCAAATAAAAACAGGGGTAGTAGATCTTCCTCCAGATGCTTAGAACTACTGCATATGGATCTATTTGGTCCAATACCAGTCATGAGTTTAGGGTGAATGAAATACACCTTGGTGATTGTTGATGATTTTTCAAGTTTTACTTTGGTAATTTTTATTAAATCAAAAGACCAACTGCTGCACAACTGATTAAACTTTTCAAAAGATTATTAAATGAAAAATCAATTGGAATGGACATAATAAGGTCTTATCGAGGGACTGAATTTTTCGATCAAAACCTTTCTAAATGTTTAAAAAATATTGGAATTAAGCATGAGCTCTCAGCAGGTAGAACTCCTCAGCAAAATGGTGTAGCTGAAAGAAGAAATCGAACTCTTAAAAAAGCTGCTAGTACAATACTTGCTGATTCTGGAATTTTTCAAAGATTCTGGGCAGAAGCAGTAAACACTACATGCTATACTCATAGCAGATCAATGATTAACAAAAATCATTTGAAAACACCGTATGAGATCTGGCATGGACATAAAAGTTGGTGTCTTATTTCAGAATATTCGGCTGCATATGTTTTATTCACAATAATGGCAAAAATTATTTGAAAGCATTTGATGAAAAATCTACAGAAGGAATATTTTTGGGTAATTCATCAGTTAGTAAAGCTTAAAGAGTCCTTAATAAGTGTACTTTGAATGTAGAAGAATCTATTAATGCTGTGTTTGATTAATCGGGACTAACTGACAAGCCAACTGATCCAGTTGAGCTAGCTGATCGCTCACAGATATAAGTTTGGAGGATGACAGTGAAGAAGTTCATATCAATCAAAATCTCCTTCAAACACCAGAACCAGAGATACTGGATCAATCAATTGAACAAGAAATTGTTCCTGATCATCAGTTGGTGGAACTAAATGATGAAATTCAAATACCAACTGAAGCAGCAGCAACTGAAACTGAAGAAAATGTTCAGTTACCTACTGAACCAGTTGCTGAAATCATCCAACCAATGCTGAATGTAGATGGGAGAAATCACACCCACCAGAACTTGTGACAGGTAATCCATCTGATCCGGTAAGAATCAGAATCAAATGATTAATTTATTTATTCATTCAACCTTTGTTTCCCAACTAGAACCAAAGATAAGTGATGAAGCTCTTGTTGATCCTAACTGGATAAATGCTATGCAAGAAGAGCTAAATCAATTTACCCATAACAATGTATGGAACTTAGTTCCAAGACCAATGTATAAAACCATTATACCTACAAAATGTGTCTACAGGAACAAACTTGTGGGGACCCGGACGCTAATTCATTTCTTAATAATCTTTGAGAATAATTAGACCAATTACATAAACATGGTCTAATTTTTTTTAAATACAAGAGTACACAACATATGAAATAACTCTTATTTCATTAACAAGATCATTATCCAGATCTAAGTACAAGTCCTGTACAAAGGTAAATCATAACAACTACTGTTCATTCACTACATGTCAGATAATGAAACAGATCTACTTCTGGGTCTGAATCTCCACGCTAAACTAGTCTTCTCTCGTCCTCGTCTTGACTCTAATCCTGTCCCACCTGTTGTCTTGCACACATACAAACAATACAACAGCCGGATAACTCCGGTGAGAAATACATTCCCAGTATAAATCATGTATACATGCAATCATATAAACAGATATAAAAACATGAAATAAATATCAATAACATGTATTAAATCTGAAAGAAATGAATCGATATAAAACTGTCAATCAAACTCTGACTCACAATCTCTGACTCGACTCTTTCATAATCTAGGGATCCCGATCTGAATAAGAACACAACAATCTCCCACCTACTCTCCCGATCGTGGTGGCGGTACTTTCTTATTTACAGGCTTTAGTCCTGTCCATATCGAATCTCGCTATAGAAGTCGCTCTACTCCTATGCACACATCGATATGACCAAACGTCTGGTGTCTTGGCGACTCAGTTAAAGACTTGGCGACTCAACAACGACTAGGCACCTCTGCCCTAGAATATCCTGCCACTGACTAGGCATATCCTGCCCAAAACTCGTCACAACACATACTAGACTATACATCAATAGCCTAGGCATATCAAGTTCATCAATTGCAAATATCAATGCAATAAGACAAAATATGTGATTTTGGGAAACTCAAGTCAAATCAAACTTGAGTTGTGCAATCCCGAATCAACATTGATTTATACCTTTCTCTTCTCGGTCTGACGAAGTCGAAGTCTCGAATTCAACTCTGCACATATTCAATCTGGTAATGACAATATCGAATATACTGTGTCAATGTATAACTCAATTCAAGATCTGTTCTGATCAATACTCAAATCTCGACATAATCTGATCAATGTCAACTACTCAACGATACAATCTCAATAAGTAACGAATCTTATTAATATCAATCTACTGATGTTTCGACGGCATAACAATACAATATCAATAACCACGTCAATCTCAACATCACAGATATAATAACACGGCTCATAATCAATATCAGTACAACTCGTAATCTCAACAATAACAGATCATAATCTCAAATCTGTACAATCTCGATCATATCAGTTCTGAAAATCATAACAATTACATACACAGTCTGTTCTTCGATATGACTTCAATTATACAATGTCTGATATCGCAAGAACAACATATATGAATCATATCTGATTCTGGCAATATCGTAATTTCAAATCATATCAAAACATTAGAAAACTTACGCCCAGTTGAAGCTCTCGTCGATAGAAACTCAGTACTGAAATCGGATTGAAAATCAGACGAATGGATTATTCGGAAATCGAATTTTAAAGTCACGAACTTGAAATATCTCTCGGGAGCTTCCTTTGTTCTTTCTTCTTGTTTTTTGAAGTAGAGATGGCAAATTATATATTTATATCTTGCATGTATAGAAAACGTGGCTTGCTCCTCTCGCGCATATGCTTGACACTACTCGGCGCATATGCGCGAGACCTTATGTCTCGGCGCGTATCCTTCTCGGCAGCTCGCGCATATGCACGTACCATCGCCGCGCATATGCGCGAGGTTCTCTGGACATCACATTTAGCTTCTGCACATCTCGTGCATATGCGCGCACACGTCTCTCGCGAATTAGACCGGAAAAGACGAAAGAAAACACGAAATATGTGCGAGGACAGAACACCTCGCGTATATGCGCGGCTCCTTGTCGCGCATATGCGTGAGGTGTTCTGTCCTCGCACATATTTCGTGTTTTCTTTCATGTTTTCCGGTCTATTTATTTCCGTCTATAATGTGGAGTCGCGCATATGCGTGAGGTGTTCTGTCCTCGCACATATTTCGTGTTTTCTTTCATCTTTTCCTGTCTATTTCTTTCCGTCTATAATCACATTAATTATCACCAAATCATTTCAGATTAACAGGATAAAATCTCGGGCCTTACATTTCTCCCACCCTAAGATCCGATTTCGTCCCCGAAATCACAGGCAATCAGATCATATCACAGGTAATCATATCATACCACGAAGAAATGTATAACGGAAGTTAATCATAAAACTTACCGCAATGAAATAATTCTGAAATCTCTGTCTCATATCAGATTCTGCCTGCCAAGTAGTTTGTTTAGTATCATAACGTTTCCACTAAATTTTCACAAGCGGAATAGTCTTTGTTTTGAGCGGCTTTTCTTCACGATTTCTGATTCCAATCTGGAATAATAATTCAAGAAGTATAATATCATAATACAACTCGAAGTAACTCAGTGTCTTATCCATTTCAGCCTCGTCTGGTTGAATAACGTGTGACGCATCGGAATATACTTCCTTAATAAAGATACATGAAAGACATCATGTATCCCAGATAAAGAAGGCGGTAATACGAGTCTATAGGAACGATCTTCTATCTTCTCGAGAATCTCATACGGCCTAATATAATGTGGAGACAACTTCTTTTTCCTTGCCAAATCTGACAACTCTTCTGAAAGTTGAAATCTACAAGAATGCTCGGTCTCTTGCCTCAAATACCAATGGTCTATGTCGAACCTTGGCATACGTGGCCTATCTCTCTTGAGTTGCTTTCATTGTCTTCTGAATCAGCTTCACATTTTCTGTCACATCTCTGATCATATCAGATCCAATCTCAGGAATCTTAGATGTATTATCCCAATAAAGAGGGAATCTGCATTTCTTACTGTACAACGCCTCAAATGGTGCCATCTCCATACTCGTCTGATAGCTATTGATGTACGACCACTCACATCGTGGCAATGAATCCTGCTAATTAGTGCTAAAATCAAGCACTACAACTCTAAGCATATCCTCCAATATCCGGATAATCCACTCTAACTGTCTGTCAGTCGGTGGATGATATGCGGTACTCAAACATAATTTCGTACCTAGAGCCTACTACAACTCTGTCAAAATTGCGAAGTAACCAAAAATCACGGCCTGAAACAATCAACTTCGGCACTTCATGCAGTCTGACCACTTCTTAGACATAGATCTCTGCCATCTGGTCATATCTGTACGTCATCTTGTACGAAATAAGACATGAGGATTTGGTCAATTTTTCAATCACAATCCAAATCGCATCACAACTTCGGGAGGATCTTGGTAACTTCGTTACAAAATTCATGGAAATGTGATCCCATTTCCATGAAGGAATAGACAACATGTGTAATAATTCCCCTGGTTTCTGTCTTTCTGTCTTTAGCTGTTGACAATTCAAACATTTGATACGAACTCTGTAATATCTGATTTCATCTATTTTTCTCAAAAACTGTCTTTTCAGATCATTTTACATTCTCTGCCATCAGGATGAACGCTGAATCGACTGCTGTGTACTTCTAACAATATCTGTCGTCTCAATCTGAAACATTCGGCACAACCATATGATTATTCACATATAACACACTGTCACAAACCTCCTATTCTGATCGATGCCCTACTCTGAATATCGATATTGAGTTCTGAACATTATGATCAACTTTCTGAACTGCTTTAATTCTCAAAATCAGCCATGGTTCAGACTGTACAATATAAATTCTTCACTGTCTACTATCTATTTCAAACACGGATTCAGAATAATAGCAATATACAATCCGATTCGAAACATCAATCATCGATACTGTTATGCTAAACTCATAAAACTACGAATTTATGACATTAATGTCGGTCTTGGCTTACTGATCACGGTTTCAACATTGTTCAGATCCACTGCTATACCATTTTCGGATATAATGTGCCCCAAACATACAATCTGTCTCAATCAAAACTCACATTTTTCATGCAATCTCTCTGTTCTCAGAGTACTCAACATAAGTATCAAATGTTCGGTATAATCAGTTATATTCTTCGAATATATCAGAATATCATCGATGAATATAATCACGAAACATCCAAATACTTCTGAATACACGATTCATTAACTCTAACATACTGGAATATCCCAAGGAAAACATTTGATCTCATGTAACCCTTGAACAGTAAATATTCAAACTGCTCTTTCAGCTTTTTCAATTCAATCTGTACCATCTGTCCAGTATTTTAAAAATATAAACTGTACCTGGTACGCAATCAATGCTGAACTCTATCTCTCTAACTGAAAGCAACTCTGAATTCCCATCTTAGAAAACATTAGCAATTTCATATATCACTGGCAATTCAGCCAATGATAGGCTCGATTTCAGTAAATCAACTGAATAGACAAGGAATCTCTCCGCTCCTTTCTATAACAATCGAGTCATAAACATCGCAGATATCAAAGGAATTCTATATTTAGAATCCTTACCGTAACATTTCTATTCATCAGCCATATCCGGTCTGAATCTTATCATCTTCTGGCAAAATCAACGGTAATTCTGTACTTGGTCAATATATCAGTACCGATAACATAGTCAAAATCAGACAACCCAAGTACTATATCATCTAGCTCAATCTCATATCTGTCATACTGCAGCATACAAGGTCTAACAGATGTCACTGATACAAAACCTCTCTTCAACAGAAAAGAGCTAAATACTACAACATATAATAACTCAATAGACAAAGTATATATCAATGCAATTCATTCAAAGATAATCGTATGGAATGAATTAGTATCTATCAATACATATGCAAAATAACCATACAGGAAACAATTACCTGCGACTACATCGTCAGGTGTGTCCTAGCCTTGGCTGTGATTGAGGAGTCATCGGTGGTTGGAAAGAGTGAACAACCGGTGATTGTCTATCAAGCGGTGCCACTGATCCAGATGGTTCTACTCCCTGAGATCTTCGGGAAGCTCTCTGTGGACATAATCTAGAAAAATCTTCTGGCTGACGACAAACGTTGCAACTACCAAACACACCTTGACATTGCTCTGTGGAATATCTTCCTCCACAAGTGCTACAATAAACTCCCGTATAACTCTGGCTAGAACCTACTAGAGCTAGATGAACCACTCCCTAGCTTCTTAAACTGTTTCTTGCGAGCTTTCAGGAGATCTTTCTTTCCCCCACTACTACTACCACTATCAAATCAAGACGGTGATTGCAAAAATTGAGCTGTAAGTTGTTGTTTCTGGGGCTGAGCAACATACGACATTCCTCGTTGTTGTATCAAACTTGCCTCAGCTCTCTTTGCCCTGTTCAAGGCGTCAGCAAAATAATTGGGTCGTTCCACATTTACCAGTGTAGATATTTCAGGATTCAATCCGCTGATGAACTGATCAACTACAGCTTTATCATTCCCAGCCACCTGAGGAGCAAAATGTAGTAAAGTATAGAATTTTGCCACATATCCTTCAATATTCAGCTGGCCATGTTTCAAGTTGGCAAACATTGTACTCTTATCTTGTTGGTACCATACTGGGAGAAATCTTTTATGAAACTCAGCTTTAAATATTTTCCACGTAATCACGGTACCATGCTGTTCTAATGCTTCTTTGGTTGCGATCCACCAACTCTTTGCGACCTCGTATAACTGGTGCCCAATCAATCTAACTCGTCGTTCATCTGGGTAATCAAGTGAATCAAACAACACTTCAATATCATTCAGCCAACTCTCACAATCATTAGACGTCTCAGTACCCTTCAGAATCGGGGGTTGAAATGACTGAAACCTGTTCAACATTGTTTCCATCGGATTTTCTGACACATCCATCTGATAAACCAAAGTACCACCTAATTCTGGAATTCTTCGAGGAGGTATATCTGATTACCAAAATAATTAGTAACCAAATACAACAAACCTGTTTTAGTCCTCCTCTAATCATCTTACTGCTGATCAAGAATTGGTTCTGATTCATTCTCAATAGTACATATTACAAATTAAATCAAATCATTCAGGTAAACATGTATTATAAAGCAGTAAATCATAATGCCATGCTAACATGTAAAAGCAAGAAAGAAAACTCAATCTACCCCGCTCACTCTATTCTATCTCAATAAAAATGATTTATCGCTCTGATACCACCTGCTGTGGGGACCCGACGATAATTCATTTCTTAATCATCTTTGGTAATAATTAGATCAATTACATAAACAGGGTCTAATTTTTTTTTTTAAAATACAATTGTACTCAACATATGAAATAACTCTTATTTCATTTACAAGATCATTATCCAGATCTAATACATGTCCTGTACAAAAGTAAATCATAACAACTACTGTTCATTCACTACATGTCAGATAATGAAACAGATCTACTTCTGGGTCTGAATCTCCACGCTAAACTAGTCCTCTCTCGTCCTCGTCTTGACCCTGATCCTGTCCCACCTGTTGTCATGCACACATACAAATAAGAAAACATCCGGATAACTCCGGTGAGAAATACATTCGCAGTATAAATCATGTATACATGCAATCATATAAACAAATATAAAAGCATGAAATAAATATCAATAACATGTATAAAATCTGAAAGACATGAATCATTATAAAACTGTCAATCAAATTCTGACTCACAATCTCTGACTCGACTCTTTCCTAATCTAGGGATCCCGATCTGAATAAGAACACAACAATCTCCCACCTACTCTCCCGATCGTGGTGGCGGTACATTCTTATTTACGGACTTTGGTCCTGTACATATCAAATCTCGCTATAGAATTCGCTCTACTCCTATGCACACATCGATAGGACCAAACGTCCGGTGTCTTGGCGACTCTGCCAACGACTAGGCACCTCCGCCCTGGCATATCCTGCCACTGACTAGGAATATCCTGCCCAAGACTCGTCACAACACATACTAGACTATACATCAATAGCCCAGGCATATGAAGTTCATCAATTGCAAATATCAATGCAATAAGACAAAGTATGTGATTTGGGAAACTCAAGTCAAATCAAACTCGAGTTGTGCAATCCAGAATCAACATTGATTTATACCTTTCTCTTCTCGGTCTGACGAAGTCGAAGTCTCGAATTCAACTCTATACATATTCAATCTGGTAATGACAATATCGAATATACTGTGTCAATGTCCAACTCAATTCAAGACCTGTTATGATCAATACTAAAATCTGGACATAATCTGATCAATGTCAACTATACAACGATACAATCTCAATAAGTAACGAATCTGATTAATATCAATCTACTGATAGTTTCGACGGCATAACAATACAATCTCAATAACCTCGTCAATCTCAACATCATAGATATAATAACACGGCTTATAATCAATATCAGTACAACTCGTAATCTCAACAATAATAGATCATAATCTCAAATCTGTACAATCTTGATCATATAAGTTCTGAAAATCATAACAATAACTTACACAGTCTGTTCTTCGATTTAGCTTCAATTATACAATGTCAGATATTGCAAGAACAACATATATGAATCATATCTGATTCTGGCAGTATCATAATTTCAAATCGTATCAAAACATTATAAAACTTACGCCCTGTTGAAGCTCTCGTTGATAGAAACTCAGTACTAAAATCGGATTGAAAATCAAACGAATGGATTATTTGCAAATCAAATTCTAAAGTCACAATCTTGAAATATCTCCCGGGAGCTTCCTTTGTTCTTTCTTCTTGTTTTCTGAAGGAAATATGGCAAATTATATATATATATATATATATATATATATATATATATATATATATATATATATATATATATATCTTGCATGTATAGAAAACGTGGCTCGCTCCTTCAAGAAACACGTCTCGCGCATATGAGATTTTAATTATATTAACATGAGATTATTGAAGTTAAATTGATATAATTATAGACGGGCTACTACGAGACCAGATTGGCCAAACATTTAGCGTATAAAATTTTTGGGACAGAAGTGTTGGCGCCCGAGCGGTAAAGATCGACCGCCCGAGTGCCAGTGTCCCTGAAAAGTACGTCGCGGGCAGAAGATGTGGCGCCCGGGCGGTAGATTATTACCGCCCGAGCGCCAAGAGTGCGACTGGAAATTGCTGGACAGAAGATATCGCGCTCGAGCGGTAGATTTCCACCGCTCGAGCGCCGACCAAAATTCACGAAAAGTAAACTCGTTACCTTAACATGCAATTGGGATATATATACATATATATATCATTCTTCAGAATGAAGAATTAACAAAAGTCGAGGAGAAGCTTCAGAGAATTTGTGTGGAAAATCCTTACGCCTTTTGTGAGAAATCTGTCTGTTAGATTTTAAATCCGACTTCGATACTATGTTCATATCAACGCAGGCTGCTACAGGACGTAAGTTTTATTACGTTTAGACAAGATTTGAAATTATGATATTGTCAGAATTGAATATGATTCAGATATGGTGTTTCTGCTACCGTAGACATTATAGAATTGAAGTCAGATTAAAGAACAGACTGTTTCTGTAATTGTTATGATTTTTGAAAGAGATTGACTGAGATTCTATATCAGAATTGTGTTAATATTCAGAGTATGAATTATGTTGACACAGATTATGAATTCTGGTAGTATATCTGTGATGTTGAGATTGACGGGGTATCAAGACTGTATTGTTATGTCGTTAAAACATCAGTTGATTAGATTGATCAGATTCAGTAATGATTTCGATTGTAACGTGATATCGTTGATAGGAATTAGATTGTACCTTGTTCAGATATAGATCAGATTATATACTGATTTGAGTATTGATCAGAACAGGTTTTGATTCGAGTTATATACTGATGTTGTAATTATATGATTGTCATTGCCAGACTGGGTATGGACAGATCAGAATACGAGACTTCGTCTTCGTCAGACCGGGAAGACAAAGGTATAAATAAATGTTGATTCGGGATTGCACAACTCGAGTTAGGTTTGACTTGAGTTTCCCTAAATCACATACTTTATTTTATTGCATAGATATTTGCAGATTATCAGATTGATATGTTAATGGATGGACTTAGAATAGAGTCAGAGTCCGAGTCTAGGGCAGACAGCCTAGCTAGGGCAGAACAGCCGAGTCTTTCTCAGAACCGATAAGACTCTAGACTTACGGTGTATCGACGCGCTTAAATGTAGATCGACGTTTAATGTAGACACTCGATACAGCATACCGAAGTCTAAATTAGATCGGGATCCCTAGATTAGAATGAGAGATGAGTCAAGTCTTAGATAGTGAGACTAGAGTTTGATTTACAGATCCGTAGTAATTATGTTTCGTAGATTACAATTCATGTGTTATTTACAGATTTGTACTGATACATGTTGTTGATTATGCTACATGTGATAAGATATAATTCATGCTTTTATATATGTTTTATATGCTTGCATGATTACATTGTTTATACTGGGATATTTATATCTCACCGGAGTTATCCGGCTGTTGTCTTGTTTTGTATGTGTGCATGGCAACAGGTGGGGCAAAGATCGGGGTCGAGAAAAAGATAAGAGATCAAGATTAGAGTGGTTATTCCGGACTTGGATGTAGATAGGTTTCATTACTAGAACTTTAGTAGTTGAGCCTTAGATTATTTGAAAGACTGTTGTATATTATTGTACTTTTATACAGATATGTATATTATGTAGATACCATTACCTTCCGCATTTTAAAAGAAAAATTTTTAGACCCTGTTTATCTTAACTGATAATGAAACCCCAAAGATGATTAAGAAGATGATTAGCATCCGGGTCCCCACAACAGGTGGTATCAGAGCTGTAGGTACCAGAACTGTAGATTCTTGAGACTGAGATAGAAGATAGTGAGCGGGGTAGAATGTGTTTCTTTCCTTGCTTATGAGTGCTAGCATGATTTACTGCTTTCCCTATTACATGTTGGTTGTTATCTGAGTTGATTGCAGCATGTAATTGTTAAGCCTGGATCAGAACCGAGTCTGAATCCGAGGTATATGATCAGAGGAGGGCTGAGACAGATTGTATAGATTGTGTACTAATCTGTTTGATATTCAGATATACCGCCTCGAAGAATTTCAGAAAAGGGCAGTACTTCGTCTAAACAGAGAGATGTATCAGAAAATCAGTTAGAAGAAAAGATGAAAGAATTTGAGTTATTACAACCGCCGGTTCTGAATGGTACTGAGACATCTGAAGATTGTCAGAATTGGTTTGATGATATAGAAATCTTGTTCGATTTACTTAACTGTACAGATGAACAGAGGGTTAAAATGGTGCCTTATCAGTTACGAGAAGCCGCCAGGAGTTGGTGGATTACCAGTAGAAGAATGTGGGCACAGAGAGGTACAGTGATGTCGTGGGAAATATTCAGAACTGAATTCTATCGAAGATTTTTCTCAGCTTCGTACCGAGAGGACAAGAAATTAGAGTTTGAGAATTTGAGCCAAGGACAGCTGAATATTGATCAATATATTGCTAAATTCTCTACTCTACTGCGTTTTGCTCCTCACTTGGCTGGGAATGATGAAGCTGTAGTGAATCAGTTCATCAGAGGGTTGAACTCAGAGATAGTTGCATTGATGAATATGCAGCGACCTTACCATTTTGCGGATATCTTGAGTAGAGCGAAGAGAGCTGAGGCGAGTCTGATTAGACAGCTAGGGAGGTTGTGTGTGAAGCAACCCCAGACACAGCAATCCCCTCTCCGATTTGATCGTGGCAGCACGAGTGGAAAACAAGATTTGTTGAAAGCTCGAAAGAAGTCATTCAAGAAGTTGGGAAGTGGTTCCTCCAGCTCAAGTTGGTTCCAGTCCGAGTTATACTGGAGTGTATTGCAGAACTTGCGGTGGGAGACACCCCACAGAGCAATGCCAGGGAGTGTCTGGTAGTTGCCATATCTGCAAACAGCGAGGACACTTTGCTAGAGTTTGTCCCCAGAGAGGTCCTCGAAGATTTCAGGGGGCTGGACCATCTGGATATGGTGATCGAGGGACAGATCCAGGTCACACTGGGTAACATAGTAACAGGTACTATTCTTTATGATTATATTGCATATGTATTGATATGTACTAATGCATTCGTTATGAGTATCTGTGATTGAGTTGCATGGAGATATGCATTTTATGTTCGATCTGATTATACTGTAGGATTGATTCCCTTACTTGTAAGGAAACTATTATTATCAGAGATTTCTGAACATGTTGTATACTACAGTAAGATGAGAATGAAATAGAGATAGATTATGATGTACTTGTGTTTTCTAATGCATTATTGACAATTATATGCTAAACAAGTACAGAAAGATAGAAATATTGTAGAACTTGTGCCAGAAATGGTAAGATTCAGATCAGAGTTGACTGATTAGTGGAGATACCACAGTAAGGATTCTAGATTTAGAATTCCTTATATCTGTATTGTATATGACTCGATTAATAAAGAAAGGAGCAGATTGCATCCTTACATATTCAGTAGATCCACTGAAATCGAGTTTAGTATTGACAGATTGGTCAGTATTATATGAGTTGGCTGATATTTGCCAGCTAAGATTTCAGATTTGTGGTGATCTCAGAAAGATAAACTTCAGAAATTGGATTGAGATCAGGTATTGTGTGTATAGTAGATTTAGTACAAAATGGTATTAACTATACAGAATGATACAAAATGAATTGAAGAATATTTGAAAGATCATATTAAATATTATGAGAATTATGATTCTTGTATACAGAAATTGTTCAGATATGTATTTTGTTGAAACAGATTGTATTCAGAATAGATGATATCTGATGTTAGTATACTGATTGATTTTGAGACAATTGATATTGTGATAAGTGACTGATCAGATACCGATATCAAAAAGATCAGGAAGTCAGAAATGTCAGAATTGTCAGAGATTGATATTATATGAGTTGACAGATTATCTGATATGATTGTGTTTTGAACTGCTTGAGAATTATTGCTTCTAGACCAGTATTTTATACAGATTGTATTGTTTGGGGAGCAGATTATATTTGCAGATGATATATAGCAGTTGATCAGAATGGCATGAAGATCTGATTGATTTGTCAGAATCGATAGCATTGTTAGAACTTACAATCCTATATATTTACTAGATTAGTATAGATTATGGTTATTCTGAATCAGTATTGATACAGATTTTATGAACCGTTGAGAGTATATACAGTTCAGCTTGTATCAGAAATGAATTCGAGAATTTCAGTAGTTCAGAAACGTGATTAGAGTGGTCAGAACAGTATTTCGATAATCAGAGCAGAGTATCGGTCAGAGAAACAGATATGTGATTTTGTATTTTGTATGAGACTGATGATCTTGTCATGTCAGATGTGTCAGAATTGTACAGCAAAGCTTGATATAGATAATCAGAGCCGAATACCAGGTAGGTATTTTTCTTTAAATTTTATTATGAACTGATTTGTTTATATCGAATAGTTTGAATCTGGAATTATAGATAGTGTCAGAAATGCATTGTAGTGGATTCAGTGTTCATTTTGCGGACTGAGAATGTATGAGATTCGAACAGATCGGTATGATATAGGCAGATTAGATCAGTCGTGACAGAATTGTACAGAAATGTTGGCAGAAATTGTACTGATATGTCTGAACCGCTAACAGAGAAGACAAAAAGAAAGAAATCAGAAGATTTATTACAGACTTAGTATATTTCTGATTCGACATGGGGAATATATTTCGATGAATTTCGTAATAAGATCATTGTAATACTTTCCAGATTGTGATGTGATATGATTATGATTGACAGATTGTTCAATCTATATCTATTAGTTTGTACAAGATGATGTACAAACAGAACCAAATGACACAGATTGATGTCAGAACATAGTCAGAGTGACTAGAATGTAGAAGTAGACTATATCAAATTGTGATTTTGATTAAGTTCGCAATTATGGCAGATCCTACCATAAGTTATTTTGCAGGTTATTCACAGATTGACAGACAGTCAGAGTGTATTATCCAGATATTGGAAGATATCCCGAGAACTGTAATGCTGGATGTTAGCACTAGATGATATTTCATATTGTCATTATATGAACTATTGTATAATTATAGCTATCAGATTATCAGATGGGTAATGAGATAGTTACAGACAAGATATTATACAGTGAATACTACAGATTTTTAATTCTTTTGAAGAAATTCGAAGGAAGATGAAGATAGTTCAGAAAGAACAGATGTCATAAACCAACATCAGATGATGATGATTGGTATTTGAGGTCGAGGATTGAATATGTCCTAGATCGAGAGCAGCAGATTTAACGATGGTTGGCTGTATTGGATCATTATAGACTATGGAGTGGTTTATACGGATGTTGTATAACCCACATGGCAAGATTGATTTTGTCAGAATTAAATTGAGAAGTATCATGATAATATACTTCATGAAGTCTTATTCCAGATTTGAAATCAGAGATTGATACAAGAAAGAGATTTCAGAATGGATTCAGTAAGATGAGAGTTTTGATTTAAAACTCTGTATACATTTTTTTTCTGATATATCTGAATTGATTACTTGCGAGTTCGAGGACGAACTCAGATCTAAGAGGGGGAGAAATGTAAGGGCCAAGATCTTGACTCTGTTAATATGAGATTTTAATTATATTAACATGAGATTATTGAAGTTAAATTGATATAATTATAGACGGGCTACTACGAGACCAGATTGGCCAAACATTTAGAGTATACAATTTTTGGGACAGAAGTGTTGGCGCCCGAGTGGTAAAGATCGACCGCCCGAGCGCCAGTGTCCCTGAAAAGTACGTCGCGGGTAGAAGATGTGGCGCCCGGGCGGTAGATTATTACCGCCCGAGCGCCAAGAGTGCGACTGGAAATTGCTGGACAGAAGATATCGCGCTCGAGCGGTAGATTTCCACCGCTCGAGCGCCGACCGAAATTCACGAAAAGTAAACACGTTGCCTTAACATGCAATTGGGATATATATACATATATATATCATTCTTCAGAATGAAGAATTAACAAAAGTCGAGGAGAAGCTTCAGAGAATTTGTGTGGAAAATCCTTACGTCTTTTGTGAGAAATCTGTCCGTTAGATTTTAAATCCGACTTCGATACTATGTTCATATCAACGCAGGCTGCTACAGGACGTAAGTTTTATTACGTTTAGACAAGATTTGAAATTATGATATTGTCAGAATTGAATATGATTCAGATATGGTGTTTCTGCTACCGTAGACATTATAGAATTGAAGTCAGATTAAAGAACAGACTGTTTCTGTAATTGTTATGATTTTTGAAAGAGATTGACTGAGATTCTATATCAGAATTGTGTTAATATTCAGAGTATGTATTATGTTGACACAGATTATGAATTCTGGTAGTATATCTGTGATGTTGAGATTGACGGGGTATCAAGACTGTATTGTTATATATATCTTGCATGTATAGAAAACGTGGCTCGCTCCTTCAAGAAACACGTCTCGCGCTTATGCGCGACACTACTCGGCGCATATGCGCGAGACCTTATGTCTCGGTGCGTATCCTTCTCGGCAGCTCGCGCATATGTACGCACCATCGCCGCGCATATGCATGAGGTTCTCTGGACATCACATTTAGCTTCTACACATCTGGCGCATATGCGCGCACACGTCTCGCGCATATGTGCGAGGTCTTCTGCCACTATCGCGCATATGCAGGGCTCCTTGTCGCGCATATGCGCGAGGTGTTCTGTCCTCGCACATATTTCGTGTTTTCTTTCGTATTTTCCGGTCTAATTCTTTCCGTCTATAATCACATTAATTATCACCAAATCATTTCAGATTAACAGGATAAAATCTCGGGCGTTACAAAACTGAACGAAAAAGTTTCAGTTGTGCGCAATAAAGCGAGGTTTGTAGCACAAGGATACATGCAAGAAGAAGGAATTGATTACAACGAAACATATGCATCAGTTTCAAGGCTGGAAGCAATTAGAATGTTCCATGCTTATGCCTCATTCAAAGACTTCAAAGTCTACCAAATGGATGTCAAGAGTACATTCCTAAATGGTCAGTTGCAGGAAGAAGTATATGTTGAACAACCATCAGGTTTTGTTAATCACTCTCTTTCGGATCATGTCTATCATTTGAACAAAGCTCTATATTGTCTTAAATAAGCTCCAAGAGATTGGTATGAAACACTTTCAAAATTTCTAACTGATCATGATTTTACTGTTGGATTAGTTGATAAGATCTTGTTCAAATTTTCAAAGAATGATCATATTTTACTTGTGCAAATTATGTTGATGATATTATTTTTGGGTCAACTAACCCCAAATTATGTGAGAAATTTGCCAAGTTAATGCAGGAAAAATTTGAGATGAGTGTGATGGGTGAACTGATGTTCTTTCTTGGTCTGCAAGTGAAGCAACTAGAAACTAGTACTTTAATCAGTCAGATCAAATACACGTAGGAACTGCTTAAGAAATTTGGCATAGAGACATCTTCAGCTGCAAGTACTCCCATGAGCTCATCAATTAAATTAGATAAAGATGAATGAGGAATATCAGTTGAGACGGCAATCTAAAAAGGTTTAATAGGTTCTTTATACCTAGCTGCTAGTCGTCCTGATATTTTATTTGTTGTTTGCATGTGTGCTAGATTTTAGGTAGATCCTAAGAAATCGCATTTTCAACTGTCAAACGCATATTGAAATATCTTAAAGGCACACAAAATGTGGGCTTATGGTATGCTAAGGACTCGTATTTCAATTTAGTTGGCTATTCAGATGCGGATTATGTAGGATATAAGCTTGATCGTAAAAGCTCCAGTGGATCATGTCAGTTTCTGGAGACAGACTGATTTCATGGTCCAACAAAAAGCAAACATCCATCACAACTTCCACAACTGAAGTATAATATCTAGCTGCTGGAAGCTATTGCGCTCAACTGCTCTAGATTAAACAAGAACTGAAGGATTATGGAGTCATTGCAGAAGAATCACCAATCTTCCGTGACAATACAAGCACGATTGCAATTATATACAATCAAGTTCTTCACTCCAGAACCAAACACATCGATGTAAGACATCACTTCATCAGAGATCATGCTCTAAAGAAGGCAATAAAGCTGGAGTACATTTCAAGTGAACAACAAGCAGCTGACATCTTCACCAAGCCATTACCCGAGACAAAGTTTTCTTACTTTCGTAAAATTCTTGGTTTAATTGATTTGTCTTAATATTAGTTGAATTTATATGTCAGTTTATGGAGTTAGTTAGTAGTTGTTCAACTGTTACTAATTATCTTTCAAGTTAGTATCAGTTAGGATAAAAAAGTAATTAAAGAAGTAAATGATACACATACATTGACTGAAATAAACTTTTTATTGATTGGAACGAGTAGCTATTACATTGTTTATTTCATTCTCTACTGCATTCAGTCAGGATCTCATCCATGCGGATAACTTTCCAGTGACAGTCTTCGCGAATTCAAATGAAAAAGCAATGTTTCTCAGATTCCTTTGCTCCTCAAGAAGAATCAGATGATAGACACCTTTATCTGTGAAGATGTCTGAAGCATGAGCAATGCCTAGACGCCACATATAGTTATTCTCAGTTGCCACTCGCCTTCGAGTGACAACCAGCTCATCCTCTCTGGAAGACTGCAGCTCCTGGATTTTAGTCCATGTTGACATTGTCTTCTCAAAGACAATATTTTCTATTTTCAGCTTTCGAGCGGCCTCAATGGATTGCTTCAATTCCTCAGCAATGTCTGGTTGCTGTGAACTGCTTGAAGCGTTCACTATGTGATATTTTATGAAATATTTAACTGATCTGTTGACTAACTTCACTCTTATTTATAGATAAGCTTCGAGTCTTCTACAGAGACGCATTTATTATATCCAACGATTCATCTTTCAAGGATAAGTAAATTTTATTTTTCAACATATTTTAGAGGAAATCATTGAATTGACTTTATACTATTTACATTATTAATCAGTTACTGTGATGAAAGAAAATAACAATGAATCGGAATAACAATTTTATTGATAATATATTTCTGCTATTACATGATTCAGTTCCCCTTCAATGGCTTCTAGCCAAAGGGACATCCAACTAGACATCTCTCTGCAGGCAATTCTTCTGTAGCCTTCTGAGGAAGCAATTCTTCCTAGCACTAACTGTTAGAGTAGGTGCCCGGCAAGTCAACTTGTGGCTCGGGCTTTATTGACTCTAATGTAAAACATTCTTTATTTTAATAATATTTTACGATTATGGAATTATACTTTATATGTATACCCATGCAAACTGCATAGATAATGTGGGGACCCGGGCTCTAAATCAGTTCCTTTCGGGAGTAATCGGATCGTTGTTAGAAAACGTGGGTCAAATTTTTTGCTTTTAACTTTAAATCAAATGTATATAAACCAAGCATAAGAACTCTCTTTATTTAATTACAACAAACGTAAATGCATGGTTTGTTCTAATACATCCATACCAAACTAAAGTTACATACCATACAATCTTCAAATCATAAGTAGTACAAGTCTAGTACAATAACCACTAGCAGTCCTCTGTGCCCGAAGTCACCACTCTATCTCGATCTCGTCTCGACGTGACCCTTGTAATGCCCGAGATTTACGGTGTTATTAATCTAAGATTATTGATCTTGAACTGATATGAGCATAGACAGATCCTCCCGAGACCAGATTGGGCGAAAAATATGAAATGTATAATTTTGGGCCGAATGCTTCGCGCCCGGGCGGAGGTTTTTGTCCGCCCGAGCGCCACTTGACAATGAAGAAAGCCGTACAGTTCACGCCCGGGCGGAAATCTTTGACCGCCCGAGCGCGTTTGTGCAAAATGCGAGGGCCGAGAGTTCCGCGCCCGGGCGGAACTTTATGTCCGCCCGAGCGCGAGACGTGCAGTTTGAAAAATAAGACGCGTGGCTTGGCATGCACTTGGGATATATATATACACATATACACGTTGCTATCCTAGGAGAAAAGAGAAAGGAATTCAGAGGAATTTCCTTATTCCTTCGAAGGGGTTAATCGTGATTCTGTAGACATCCGCATGTCAGATTTTGAATCCGACTTCAGTACTGGGTTCCTATCGACGTAGACTACAACTGGACGTAAGTTTTGTTACGTTTTAATATGTTTTGAAATCATGGTATTGTCAGAATCTGATATGATTCATATATGATGTTCTTGGCATGGTAGACATCGTATAATTGAAACTGGACTGAGAAACAGATATCATATGGAATTGTTATGATTTTTGGAGTTGATTTGATTGAGATTTGATATCAGAATTGACTTGTTATCGAATATGTGATGTTAGAATTAATATCTGATTGATATGGTAATGCTGGGTATATTGAGACTATGACGTTATACTATTGAAACAGAATTTGATTGAATTCTGATTATATCCAGTGTTGATTTAGTGGTGTATTGATACCGTACCCTCGATATTGTTATTGTCAGATTGAGTATTGACAGGCTTTGAGTTCGAGACTCCGACAGAGTCAGAGTAACAGAGAGAAAGGTATAAATTAATGTTGTGTCGGGATTGCACAACTCGAGTGAGGTTTGACTCGAGTTTCCCTAAATCACATACTTAGTTTATTACATTGATATTTGTAATTGATGATATTGATGTTTGTTGTTTATTGATTTATAGCCACTGCATGTATTGACTACTGAGTCGTCTAGTCATGGGCTGATTCGCCTAGTCACCGGCTGATTCGTCTGGTTATTGGCTGATTCGTCTAGTTATTGACTGATTCGTCTAAACTTTAGCTGATTCGCTTAATTACTGGCTGATTCGTCCAGCTATTGGCTGATTCGCTTAATTCTTGACTGATTCGTCAATTCTGCGGCTTGTTTCGCCAAGACACTGGATATATGAATTATATCGATGCCGTGTAGGAATTGATTCATTCCTATCGACTGAGATTCAATATAATTATCAATATCCAGACATCGGGATCCCTAGGTTAGAGTTGAGTCGAGTCTGAGACGACGCGTTGGTTGAGTCGAGTTTGAGTCTGAGAGTGATTCATTGCTTGATAATGATTTATGTTTATGATTTGATACATGTTATGAATATGTATTATATGCTTTTGTATATGCTTTTATATGATTGCATGTTTACATTGTTTATACTGAGATGTAATTCTCACCGGAGTTATCCGGCTGTTGTCTAGTTTTGTATGTGTGCATGACAACAGGTGGGGCTGGATCAGGGTCAAGAAGAGGATGAGCGAAGACAGTTAGCGTGGAGATCCGGACTTAGGAGTATATCTGTTATATCACCTGAGGTGTAGTGAAGAAACAGTAGTTATTATGATTTCTTGTTGTACAGGACTTGTACTTAGATCTGATTAGTGATCTTGTAAATGAGATAAGACTTATTTCATATGCTGCATACTCTCGTGTTTTAAAAAAAAATTAGACCTTATTTATTATGATTGAATAATTATTCCCAGAAAGTGATTAAGAATTGAATTAAGTTCGGGTCCCCACAACAGGTGGTATCAGAGCAGTAGGTACTAGAACTGTAAGTTCTTGAGACTGAGATAGAAGCTAGTGAGCGGGGTAGATTGAATTTTTTTCCTTGCTTTTGCATGCTAGCAATCTAATATGTTGTACTGCTGTATATAATACATGTTACTTGACTTATCTTTTTTGATTGTGTAATATGTATTATTGGAAACGAATTTGAACCGATTCTCGATCAGCAGTAAGATGATCGGAGGAGGGGACTGAGGTGAAACGGGTTTATTGGAGTGGGTTACTAATCCATTTGATTATCAGATATGCTTCCGAGAAGAGTACCTGAACAGGGTAGCACTTCAAATCCTCCCATGGATGTTACAGCCACTCCTATGGAAAAATTATTGAAGAGATTTCAGTCATTCAAACCGCCAACCCTGAAAGGAACATAGACTTCGGTTGAATGTGAGAGATGGTTGAATGACATAGAAATGTTGTTTGATTCGTTGGAGTATACAGATGAACAACGAGTTCGGCTGATAGGACACCAGTTGCAGGACATTGCAAAGAACTGGTGGGTTACGATGAAGAGGGCCTTGGAGCAGCGAGGTACGACTATTACTTGGGATGTATTTAAAACTGAGTTTTATCAGAGATTTTTCCCTGTGTAGTACAGGAAAGACAAGGGGGCGGAGTTTGCCAATTTGAGACAGGGTCAGCTGAACATTGAGGAATATGTGACCAAGTTCTCTACCTTGTTGAAGTTAGCTCCACATGTGGCTGAATATGATGAAGCCGTTGCTGATCAGTTCATCAATGGCTTGAATCCCGATATCTTTACATTGGTGAACACAGGGCGACCAAATAACTTTGCGGATGCCATGAATAGAGCAAAGGGCGCTGAAGCTGGCCTGATAAGGCAGAGAGGAGCTGCATATGTTCCTTCCGCACCGAGACCACTGCAACCACCTCCCCGATTCGAGAGCGACAGTAGCAGTGGTGGAAGGAAAGATTTTCTGAAGGCTAGAGGAAAGCAGTTTAAGAAGTCTGGTGGCAGTTCTTCTAGCTCTAGTGGTTCCCAACAGAGTTATACTGGGACTTACTGCGGAAATTGTGGAGGGAGACGTTCCACTGCGCAATGCCAAGGAGTACTTGGTAGTTGCCACTTCTGCAAACAACAGGGACATTTTGCTAGAGTGTGTCCACAGAAGGGTTCTCAATCCCAGGGAGCCGAATCATCTGGATCAGCGTCACAGTGGAGTAGACGATCAGCTGCTGTTCATTCATTTCAGCCAGCACCATCTCAGTCACAGCAGAGGCCAGGAGGAAGCCAGACAGTTGGCCAGCCTCCTAGACAGCAGGCCAGAGTATTTGCTTTGACCGAGGAGCAGGCTCAGGAAGCACCAGATGATGATGTTGCAGGTAACTGTTCTTGATATAGTTATCCTGATTTTGTATTGATAAATACGGATGCTTCCCATGCGTTCATTTTTAAACGATTTGCATTGAGTCATGCATTGCCTGTTGATTCTTTATCTACTGTAGTGTATCTCTTTAACGGTTGGGGAGAGTTTTATAGAAGTGAATTCTATAAAATATTGAATACTACAGTGGGATGAGAATGAGATCGAGTTAGATCGTGTGGTAGCTTGTATTGTACTAGTGCTCTCTGATTTTGAGACTGCATTACTGATATTGATATGCTAACCAAGTACAGAGCTTCCATAGAATAGTTCCAGAAGATGGTGAGAATCGGATCTGAGATGGCCAATGAATGAATATGGTACGATAAGGATTCTAGATTGAGAATTCCTTTGATATCCATACTATCAGTGACTTTATTATTACAGCAAGGAGCAGAGGAACTCCTTATGTATTCAGTTGATTTACTGAAGCTAAGTTTATCATTGGCTAATTTACCAATGATATGAAAGTTATTGATGTTTTCCCCGATAAGACTTCAGATCTGATTCCAGTCAGAGAGATTGATTCTAGCCTTGAATTGATATTGGAAATTGTTGAATTGGTGAATCTTGATTGAGACCGATTGCGTTCAGGGTGTGTTATATCTGAAGATGATGTATCTGTTGATGTTAACAGAATTAAACCGTAATTAGTTGGCCGAGGTGGATATCAGTGTCAGATATTTGCGGTTTTATGAGTGTAGCAGATCAGTATCGATGAGTGATGTTTTGAATATGATTGAATATTGCTGTTATTCTGAATACGTGTTTGAGACGGATAGTAGATGATGGAGATTATATTGTACAGTCCGAACCAGAACTGATTTTGAAACGTTAGCAGTTCAAAAAGTTGATTAGAATGTTTAGAACTTGATATCGATAGTCAGAATAAGGTGTCGATCAGAATATCAGGTAAGTAATACTGTATTGTATGTTAATAACTGACTTGTTGGTGCACGATATTTCGAATTTGAAATGACAGAGATTGTCAGAAGGGTGCAATACTTGATTCCGTAGGCATCCTGATAGCAGAAAATGTTTTGATAGAAACAAATGAGATTAGATGTGGCAAAGTTGGTACTGAAATGTCAAATCACTGATAGATAAAGACAGAAAGATAGAAACCAGGAGATTGGTTATACAGATTATTGATTCTGTAATAGAAATGGGAGTACATTTTTATGGATTGATGACGAAACTATTAAAATTTTCCTATGACTGTATTGCGACGTGATTATGATTGTAATTGATAGAATGTTTGAATCTACATATATTATGTGTACAGAAAGATGTACAGATAAGATCAGATGATCAAGAGTTATGTCAAAAGAGTGATTAGACTGCACTGAATGCTAAAATTTACGATATCATACCATGATTTTCGGTTGATTTTGTATTTTTTGCAGAATAGATCATAAACTCTTTCACCTATCATCTATAGATTGACGGATGGTCTGAGTAAACTATCTGGATACTGGATAATATCCAAGAACTGTAGTGCTGGATTCTAGCACTAGTTGACATGATTGATTGTCATTTATGAATTTTAGTACAATGAGAGCTATTAGATGAGTATTGAAATGTTGTACAGTGAGAACTGTCAATTTTCGTGGTATAGAGATTTATATTTCGATAATACTTGGGACTGAATCTGATAGGATCAGAGATCTGATATCGAAAATGCGAGGGAATCAGAAACAAATGAAGACAACTAAAAATTTGCAATTAAACAAGCCAACGTCGGATGATGACTGTTGGTGTTTAAGGTTGAAGAATGAATATATTCTTGACCGAGATAAATAAATTTGATAACACCTGATAGTTTTGGTTGTTATGAATTGTTGATTGGTATATACGGATGTTGTATAACCAGTATTGTAAGATTAATTCTGTTAGAGCTATTTCGAGTGATATTATGAGATTATACTTCTTGAATGATTGTTCCAGAGTAAAATCTGAAATTCGTGAAGGAAAGTTATTTCCGGATGAAGAATATTCCGCTGTTGGAAGTACAGTACAGTCATTAGGGCATCGAAGAGGCTACCTGGAATACTGAGTCTGATATGAGGTAGCGATGTTCAGAGTTATTACACTGAAAGGAGTTATGACTAATTATATTATACATTTCTTTCTTTACCTGATTTGATTGCCTGTGATTTCTAGGACGAAATCATATCTTAAGGGGAGAGAAATGTAATGCCCGAGATTTACGGTGTTATTAATCTAAGATTATTGATCTTGAACTGATATGGGCATAGACAGATCCTCCCGAGACCAGATTGGGCGAAAAATATGAAATGTATAATTTTGGGCCGAATGCTTCGCGTCCGGGCGGAGGTTTTTGTCCGCCCGAGCGCCACTTGACAATGAAGAAAGCCGAACAGTTCGCGCCCGGGCATAAATCTTTGACCACCCGAGCGCGTTTGTGCAAAATGCGAGGGCCGAGAGTTCCGCGCCCGGGCGGAACTTTATGTCCGCCCGAGCGCGAGACGTGCAGTTTGAAAAATAAGACGCGTGGCTTGGCATGCACTTGGGATATATATATACACATATACATGTTGCTATCCTAGAAGAAAAGAGAAAGGAATTCAGAGGAATTTCCTTATTCCTTCGAAGGTGTTAATCGTGATTCTGTAGACATCCGCATGTCAGATTTTGAATTCGACTTCGGTACTGGGTTCCTATCGACGTAGACTACAACTGGACGTAAGTTTTGCTACGTTTTAATATGTTTTGAAATCATGGTATTGTCAGAATCTGATATGATTCATATATGATGTTCTTGGCATGATAGACATCGTATAATTGAAACTGGACTGAGAAACAGATATCATATGGAATTGTTATGATTTTTGGAGTTGAGTTGATTGAGATTTGATATCAGAATTGACTTGTTATCGAATATGTGATGTTAGAATTAATATCTGACTGATATGGTAATGCTGGGTATATTGAGACTATGACGTTATACTGTTGAAACAGAATTTGATTGAATTCTGATTATATCCAGTGTTGATTTAGTGGTGTATTGATACCGTACCCTCGATATTGTTATTGTCAGATTGAGTATTGACAGGCTTTGAGTTCGAGACTCCGACAGAGTCAGAGTAACAGAGAGAAAGGTATAAATTAATGTTGTGTCGGGATTGCACAACTCGAGTGAGGTTTGACTCGAGTTTCCCTAAATCACATACTTAGTTTATTACATTGATATTTGTAATTGATGAGATTGATGTTTGTTGTCTATTGATTTATAGCCACTGCATGTATTGACAACTGAGTCGTCTAGTCATGGGCTGATTTGCCTAGTCACCGGCTGCTTCGTCTGGTTATTGGCTGATTCGTCTAGTTATTGACTGATTCGTCTAAACTTTAGCTGATTCGCTTAATTACTGGCTGATTCGCTTAATTCTTGACTGATTCGTCAATTCTGCGGCTGTTTCGCCCAGACACTGGATATATGAATTATATCGATGCCGTGTAGGAATTGATTCATTCCTATCGACTGAGATTCAATATAATTATCAATATCCAGACATCGGGATCCATAGGTTAGAGTTGAGTCGAGTCTGAGACGACGCGTTGGTTGAGTCGAGTTTGAGTCTGAGTGCGATTCATTGCTTGATAATGATTTATGTTTCTGATTTGACACATTTTATGAATATGTCATATTCTTTTTTATATGCTTTTATATGATTGCATGTTTACATTGTTTATACTGGGATGTAATTCTCACCAGAGTTATCCGGCTGTTGTCTTGTTTTGTATGTGTGCATGACAACAGGTGGGGCTGGATCAGGGTCAAGAAGAGGATGAGCGAAGACAGTTAGCGTGGAGATCCGGACTTAGGAGTATATCTGTTATATCACCTGAGGTGTAGTGAAGAAACAGTAGTTATTATGATTTCTTGTTGTACAGGACTTGTACTTAGATCTGATTAGTGATCTTGTAAATGAGATAAGACTTATTTCATATGCTGCATACTCTCGTGTTTTAAAAAAAAATTAGACCTTATTTATTATGATTGAATAATTATTCCCAGAAAGTGATTAAGAATTGAATTAAGTTCGGGTCCCCACAACCCTGATCCTGCCCCACCTATTGTTATGCACACATACAGAAATAACAGCAGCCGGAAACTCCGGTGAGAACAAATCCCAGTATAAAACATGATATGCATGCATAAACAAAATATAAATCAAGAAACAAACTATCATGAATAATATTAAAGCAATATGTTCAATAGTCTATGAAACCAAATCAATATAAGCATGCAATATCAATCAAATCATGTCTTGACTCAATTCGACTATACTATAGGGATCCCGATGTGAATAAGACGTCACTGTCTGTTACCTACCCTCCCAATCGGGGTAACTGTACGTCTTATTCCTAGACTTCGGCCCTGTCTGTATCGAATGTCTACAATCGGATTGAATCTGATCCGAAGCGTCGATACCACCGAACGTCTAGTTTGACAAGTCTGTCAATGACTTTCTTATCTCAATGCTTGAATATAATTCTACACACAAAGCATAATCATATCGACAGATTTGAATATAATTCTATAAACAATTCAAATCCATATCAAAAGAATAAATAACAAGTCTAGTATGTGATTTTGTTGGAAAACTCAAATTGAATCTCATTTGAGTTGTGTCTTCCCCAAACAAAACATGAATTATACCTTTCTTGTCGTAGTCGTTGTCGAGGTCTAAGTCTTGAAGTCGATTTTGTCAATATATCAAATCTGAAATATCAATGTCGGATAACATTCTATCAATCAATAACTCAACTCATTTATGTGAAGTAAAATACTCATTCCTGATGTTATTTCGACGGCATAACAGCGTAATCTCGAGATACCGGCAATGCCAACAAGTCAAACATCAATTTATCCATATCACCAGTTTGTAACACAAGCATATACATCTCATAACTTCAATATGCTACATAAACTCATCACATATATGCTGAAATTTCATAACAAGTGCAAACGATGTCATTCTTTCGATCCGACTGCGAATAACCGTTACTTATAATCATAAGAACATGTATCTACAAGCATAACAAAATTTCCCCAACATCAATATCTCAAATCAGGTTGAAAGTGCATGAAACTTACATCCCCTTGAAGCCTTTGATGAGAGGAACAATAATCTCAACTCGTAATGCAAATCGGATTGCTAAATCTTCCAAAATCACAACTTAAAAGTATCAAAAAGTTTGAAGCTTTCTCCCTTGAATTCCTCGATTTTATCTGCTGAAGGAAGAAAGAAATAATGACAATACACTTATATGTGCATGGCCAAGACAAATGGCTTATTCTTTGGAGTACACGTCTCGCGCATATGCGCGACATCACCCGCGCATATGCGCGAGACCTACGGGTCTCGGCAATGAAAATCCTAACTCCTCGCGCAGATGCGCGCTTCATCTCGCGCATGTGCGCCAAAGTCTCTGGAGGTGTCGCGCATATGCGTGCCTTATCTCGCGCATGTGCGCCAATGTTTCTGGACGTGTCGCGCATATGTGCTCATTTCTTCGCGCATGTGCGCCAAAGCTTCGGCCCTTCTCATTTATTCTGAATATTTTCTCATCTTTTCCATTTCTTTTCTATTCCCATCTCACTTAGTGCTTCTCATTTTATATCATGCATACTCATATCTTCTGAGTCTCACATCAATGAAGACTAATAAATCTCAAGCCTTACATTTCTCCCCCTCTAAGAAATGATTTCGTCCTCGAAATCGTAGGCAATCTATCAATGCAAGTATATGAGGCAATATAATCAAAACTGAAGAAATACTCACATCATGTAAATAACTCGGGATGTTTTTGTCTCATATCTGCTTCTGTCTCCCACGTCGCTTCTTCAATGCCATGACGACTCCATTGGACTTTCACGAGCGGAATAGTATTCGTTCTGAGCTATTTTTCTTTCCGATCAAGAATCTGTATCGGTTGTTCAACATAACTCAAAGTCTGGTCAAGCTCAGCTTCGCAGGCTGAATGACATGAGAAGCATCAGGCATATATCTATGCAGTATCGATACATGAAAAACGTCATGTATCCCGGATAGAGAAGGAGGAAGAGCCAGTCGATATGCTCGATCGTCAATCTTTTCAAGAATCTCGTATGGACCAATGAATCTAGGAGACAATTTCCCACGCTTGCCAAATCTGAAAATGCCTCTGAAAGGAGAAATCTTCAAAAATACTCTGTCCCCTTCTTCAAATATTAGTTGTAACATACCATACTTTTCATACTCAAAATTTGCGGAAAAATTAAAAATTTTCTTGAATGTAAAAATACTTTCAATGTCTGCCATAAAATATCTCAACCAAGTCCCCCATAAGACATGGTTGTTCAAAATAACTACAATAAAAATTTGTTCACAAAAGTTTGCTCAAAGTATTCCCATCAAAATATGAAATCAGAGTAATTTAACTTTTGCATAAAACTTAAACATGGCGGTCCTCGGGTTTAGCCTCCCGCTCAGTCCAAGCCTGCCCCTTGGTCACCACCTCCTGTCTCCTCATCAACATACTCACCTGCATCGATCAAGTCTAGTGAGTCTAAAGACTCAACACGTATAAACTAGAATAACGAGAACTACGTAATAAAATCGCATGCACTTTAAAATAGGACATACATAACTTGAAGCTTGAACTTGCATAATAAACTGGGACATACGTACGTACATAACTAGACGTGCCATCACATAAAATTTTCATAAACATACTGCATACTTAAACATACATAACTTCCTCATTTTGCGTAGAGGCATGTTTCAAAGCAAGTGACCCATAACATAATAAATGCCTGATCAGACAAACCACAGTACTGGGCTGATAGGGACGTATCCACTGCCGCATACATGAGATCCCCGTTCATAATTTAACGGGCTGGTTGGTCCCCGTTCATAATTTAACGCTTTCCAACCACGATCTAACCCGTTCATAAATTAACGGGCGGATTGGTCCCCGTTCATAATTTAACGCTTTCCAATCCTAAACATAATTTGGTCACAAGACATTTAGCATACCTCAAAAACTTAAAATATTTTCTTGCACGTCATACACACTTACTTGGCGTTGAGGGATTCGTTGGACTTCGATCGGGGCCGTCGCTGCACATACTATCATGAATTCACTTACTTAAATTGCATAGCTTAGACGTAGATAATCATGCTTACTTACGAGTTCGTTCAATTCCTTAGGACGTTCTAGAATTCCCATGACTCGACCTTGTGAATCCTTGTACTAAACCCTGACATCGAACCTCAAACATGTTATCGTATTTTCCCAAAATATGAAGGACACGGACCCCGTGCCTACATCCGTGTAGGGGTCCGTGTAGGCTCGGGTGAAAAGGTTCGGAAAGAAGGGTGGACACGGACCCCGTGTCATGGTCCGTATGGGGGTCCGTGTAGACTCTGGAAAAAGACACCGAGGAGAAACAAAGGCACGGACCCCGTGTCAGGGTCCGTGTATCTACTGTGATCGTGAACTTACGAAAATTATGTACATGCTTTGCTCAACTTTCTAGACTCGGTTGCACGGACTATGAATCGACACCCCGAGACTCATCCTAGCATACTATAACATCAAATCGCTTCCATACAACATCCCAAGCAACGATGTTCACCCTATGGTACATACAAGTCAAAAAACGTGGTAATTGACACCAACTCGATTCCTACGACTACTAAAGTGCTTGAGTACCTATCGACACTAAACGACGTATCAACTAACATCCCAACATCATACTAATCATACCTAGATGCAGCAACGATCATCCGTCGATCCCCAACGAAGCATGCAACATAAAAACTTCAAGAACACAATTTTCGTAAAAGTCGCAGTTTGAGCAGTCCCACGAAAAGCGTCATAACTCACTCAATTTTCATCCAAAAATTTCGAATTTTATATCAAATCGAAGGCATCAAAAAGTTCTACAATTTTGAAGTTGAAATTTTTCTCAATATCTCGACCGAAAAATTCGCACTTTTAGGAGGAACAGTAAAAACGTGATTTTTAGATCTAAAAGGGCTCCAAAAACGATTTAAACATGATTGCTCAAACTTCTACACAACATACACATGTTTTACGCATAAATAGCAACGCACGCATAATATGACATGATCGATGCGTCAAGAACAGAATATACGTGCCTTTTGATTATTTGAAATACCGTAACGACGACACCGAAGCGAGACGGAGTGAGGGTGGATCCGGGACGAACGTGGCACTTAAAATCCATGAAGAAAATGCACGAAAATTCACTGGAAGTTGGAGAGGGGAGGGGCGGCTACAAGGGTTCTTAAAAACCTTGGTTTTCTCTCCTTTAAAATCTGAAAAATGAGATGTGTAGGGTGTGTTGTGTGTTTTAGTGTGTGTAAAAACGTGTAAGTGTGTGTGAGTGTGTGTAACGGGTGTGTGTGTTTTTAATTAGGAGGAAATAGTGCTAAATTAACTAAATTAAATTCTAATTAAAAGTTAACACACACTAATTTGATCAAACTCTACAATTAAAATAATTACACACCAATTTTTAAAATTTTAAACTCTTAAATCACTCAATACCTAAATAAGGCTTTAAAATACTAAAACTCTATAGTTTATTTAAAATGACCCATCCTAAATCTTAAAATAAAATAACACATTCTAAATTGCCAAAATCGTCACCGGTCTTTTCCTCGATACCGCCTCGAATAATCGCCTGAAACATGAAGCTCGAAAAACATTTTAACGTGCATCACATAAATATAAATAAATTAAAATAATGCATTCAATTAAAACATGCACGGCTTAAAACTCATTTTAAAATTAATTAAATGATTTACTAGTTAAATAAATGCATGGGTTATACGTGTACTGAATTTGGGCACTACATTAGTGGTCTACGTCTGACGTTCGCATACTTGGCTTGCCTGTCTTGTGCCATCTTCATTCGCTTCTGAATTATTTTTACCTTCTCGGTCATTTCACGAATCATATCAGGCCCAAGTTCTGGTACCTCAGATATATCATCCCAGTACAACGGAGATCTGCACTTCTTGCCATACAAAGCTTCAAACGGTGCCATTTCGATACTCGTCTGATAGCTGTTGTTGTACGAGAATTCACACAAAGGTAGTGAATCTTGCCAACTAGTACCAAAGTCTAGCACTACAGCTCTCAACATGTCCTCTAACGTCTGGATAGTCCGCTCTGACTGTCCATCTGTCTGGGGATGATAAGCAGTACTCAAGTGTAATGTCGTACCTAGAGCCTGCTGCAAACTGTGCCAGAAGTGTGAAGTGAATCGTGGATCACGATCTGATACGATAGATTTCGGCACACCATGTAATCTGACTACCTCTCGGACATATACCTTGGCCATCTGATCATGTCTGTCATTCTGTACGGAATAAAACAGGCTGATTTGGTTAATCTATCTATCACAACCCAAATCGCATCATAACCCCGGGATGATCGAGGTAACTTCGTCACGAAATCCATGGAAATGTGGTCCCATTTCCATTCAGGAATAGACAAACTCTGAAGTAAACCTCTGGGCTTCTTTCTCTATGCCTTCAACTGTTGGCAATTCAAGCATTTATACACAAATTCGGCAATATCTGACTTCATCTGTTTCCACCAGAACTGTGTCTTCAGATCGTTGTACATTTTCCTGCCACCAGGATGAATACTAAACCAAATACAGTGCGCTTCTAACATAATTTGTTGTTTCAATTCTGGTACATCTGGCACAACAAGACGGTTATCCAAGTACAGAACATAATCATGTACCTGATGTTCTGACTGATGTCCTGATCTGACCATCTGAATCGATTTCTGAACATTCTGATCAGTTCTCTGCGCTTCTTTGATTCGCATAATCAAATCTGGTTCAACTTGAATCGAAGCAAGTCGTAGATGTCTACTAGCTGTATCAAATGCTAAACCCGACAAGCAACAATCTTCAATTATATTTGAAACACCTATCGTCGATAAGGATAAGGAACATACCTTTCGGCTCAAGGCGTCCGCTGCTGTATTTGACTTTCCTGTATAGTACTTGATCTCGCAATCAAAATCTTTCAGTAGATCAAGCCATCTACGCTGCCTCATGCTCAACTCTGACTGAGAAAAACAGATAATTCAGGCTTTTATGGTCAGAGTAAATCTCAAACTTCTCGCCATAAAGATAATGACGCCAGATCTTCAATGCAAAATACGATAGCCGCCAATTCAAGATCATGAATTGAGTATCTGGTCTCATGTGGCTTCAGCTGTCTAGAGGCATATGCAATTACATGACCCCGCTGCATAAGAACACATCCTAGCCCTCTGTGGGATGCATCACAATATACAACGAAATCGCCCGTACCTAAAGGAATCATTAAAACAGGTGCACTGGCCAGCCTCTTCTTCAACTCTAGGAAGCTAGACTCGAAATCCTCAGAGCACACAAATGGTGTATTCTTTTGCGTCAACTGGGTAATCGGCTTCGCAATACTGAAAAAATCTTTGATGAATCGTCGATAGCACCCTGCTAAACCCATGAAACTGCGTATCTCAGGCACCGAAGTTGGTCACGGCCAACTGATCACATCTTCAACTTTACTCGGATCCACAGAAATACCATCTCCATATATGATATGACCCAAGAAGACAACCTATTTCAACCAGAATTCACACTTGGACAGTTTGGCATACAATCTCTCTTTTCTCATGTCTGCGATACAATCCTCAAATGATCTGCATGCTCAGTCATAATCTTAGAATACACCAAAATGTCATCAATAAAAACAATCACAAACTCATCTAAATATCTCTGAAAGGCACGACATCAACCCCATAAACACCGCTGGAGCATTCATTAAATCAAAAGGCATGACAATAAATTCGTAATGTCCATACCTGGTTCGGAATGCTGTTTTTGGTATATCAATATCTCGTACTCGCAGCTAGTGATATCTAGATCTCAGATCGATCTTGGAATAAACAGAGGATCACTGCAACTGATCAAATAAATCATCAATGCGAGGCAATGGGTACTTGTTCTTTACCGTCGCCTTGTTCAGTTGCCGGTAGTCAATACATAATCGCATTAAACTGTCTTTTTTCTGCACAAATAGCACTGGTGCGCCCCAAGGAGACACACTCGATCTAATGTATCCCTTGGTCAGAAGATCTTCTAACTGTGCTTTTAATTCTTTCAACTCTATTGACGCCATCCTATACGGAGCTCGAGATATAGGGACGGTACCTGGCACAAGGTCAATGCTAAAATCTATCTTTCGAACTGGAGGTAACCCTGGAATCTCCTCTGGGAATACATTCGCAAATTAGCAAACCACTGGCAAATCTGCCAATGTCGAGCTCGGCTTCAGTAAATCTACTGAATAAATAAAGAACCCTTCTGCTCCTTGTTGCAACAATCTCCTCATTGTCAAAGCAGATACTAAGGGAATCCGAGATCTGGAACCCTTTCCATAGAATTTCCACTCATCTGCCATTTCAGGTCTGAGTTTGACGATCTTGTGGAAACATTCTACGGTGGTTCTGTACTTGGTTAGCATATCAATCCCAACAATACAATCAAAATCAGCCAAACCAAGAACAGTGCAATGTAATTAATCTCATGGCACTCGAATTGTAATATACAATTTCATACTGTAGTCACAGATACAAGACCACTTCCCAACGGAGAAGAAATAGATACTAAAGTCGACAATGACTCAACAGGTAATGAATGCAATAATGAAAAACGTTCAGAGATAAATGTATGCGATGCACCTGTATCTATCAACACATATGCAGGATAACCGCAAAGAAAACAGTTACCTGCAATAACATCATCTGGCACATCCTGGGCTTGATCCTCGGTCAGTGCAAACACCCTAGCCTGCTGTCTAGGAGGTTGACTCACAGTCTGGCTACCTCCTGGTCTCTGCTGGGCTGTGAAGATGGCGGCTATAATGAATGTACGGACGTCTGTCTCTCAATCTGAGGCACTGATGCCGATGACCCGGCACTCTGGGATCGCTGTGTACCTCTCTGGGGACAAACTCTGGCGAAGTGCCCCTGCTGTCTACAAATGTTGCAGTGTCCCATGACTCCCTGACATTGCTCAGTGGCATGTCTGCCTCCACACGAACTGCAATAAAGACCACTATACTCTGAACTCTGACCCTGGCCTCTCTGTCGGGATCCACTGGAACTTGATGAACTACTTCTTGATTTCTTAAACTGTTTGCCTTTAGCCTTCAAAAACTCTTTCTTGCCACTACTGCTTCCACTATCAAATCGAGGAGGAGGTGGTGGAAACTGCACGGCGGGCTGTGGCTTCCTCTGACTCTGAACACTATAAGAAGCCCCTCGCTGCCTAATCAAGCCAGCCTCTGCTCCTTTCGCTCTGTTCAGTGCATCAGAAAAAGTGTTGGGTCGCCCCATGTTCACTAAGGTAAATATGTCAGGGTTCAAACCATTAATGAACTGATCTGCGGCCGCTTCATCATTCCCTGCTACATGAGGTGCAAATCGAAGCAAGAACGAAAACTTGGCAACATACTCTTCTATTTTCAATTGCCCCTGTCGTAAATTCGCAAATTTTTCCCCTTTGTCTTTTTGATAAGATACTGGAAAGAAACGCTGAAAAAATTCATATTTAAATACCTTCCAAATAATATCAATGCCTCGATGTTCCAGGGCTCTTTTCGTTGTCAGCCACCAATTCTTGGCCACTTCTTGCAACTAATGTCCAATTAAATTCACCCTCCGTTCATCTGTATAGGAAAGAGATTCAAACAACATCTCTATATCGTCTAGCCAGCTCTCACAATCTACTGCATTCTCGGTACCCTTCAAGGTAGGCGGATGGAATGATTGAAATCTCTTCAATAACATCTCCATAGGTTTCGCAGTAACATCCATCTGAGTTCCTGACGTACTACCCTGTTCTGGAACTTGACCTGCAGCTGGTTGTGGTATTCTTCTAGGCGGCATATCTGAATATCAAACAGATTAATATACAATCTATATAATATGTCTCAGCCCTCTCTTAATCATATGCCATTGATCCAGAATCGGTTCTGATTCAGTCTCGACAATTATATGCTGTAAATCAACTCAGATACAATACAACATATAATAGGGAAAGCATTAAATCATGCTAGCACATCAAAAGCAAGGAAGAAGACTCGATCTAACCCCGCTCATTCTATTCTATCTCAGTCTAAAGGATCTATCGCTCTGATACCACCTGTTATGGGGACCCGGGCTCTAACTCAGTTCCTTTCGGGATTAATCGGATCATTGTTAGAAAACGTGGGTCAAAATTTTCGATTTTAACTTTAAATCAAATGTATATAAACCAAGCATAAGAACTCTCTTTATTTAATTACAACAAACGTAAATACATGGTTTGTTCTAATACATCCATACCAAACTAAAGTTCCATACCATACCATACAATCTTCAAATCATAAGTAGTACAAGTTTAGTACAATAACCACTAGCAGTCCTCTGTGCCCGAAGTCAGCACTCTATCTCGATCTCATCTCGGTCGTGACCCTGATCCTGCTCCACCTGTTGTTATGCACACATACAGACATGACAACAGCCGGAAACTCCGGTGAGAACAAATCCCAATATAAAACATGATATGCATGCATAAACAAAATATAAATCAAGAAACAAACTATAATGAATAATATTAAAGCAATATGTTCCATAGTCTATGAAACCAAATCAATATAAGCATGCAATATCAATCAAATCATGTCTTGACTCAATTCGACTCTACTCTAGGGATCCCGGTGTGAATAAGACGTCACTGTCTGTTACCTATCCCTCCCAATCGGGGTAACTGTACGTCTTATTCCTAGACTTCAGCCCTGTATGTATCGAATGTCTACAATCAGATTGAATCTGATCCAAAGCGTCGATACCACCGAACGTCTAGTTTGAAAAGTCTGTCAATGACTTTCCTATCTCAATGCTTGAATATAATTCTATACACAAAGCATAATCATATTGACAGATTTGAATATAATTCTATAAACAATTCAAATCCATATCAAAAGAATAAATAACAAGTCTAGTATGTGATTTTGTTGGGAAACTCAAATTGAATCTCATTTGAGTTGTGTCTTCCCCAAACAAAACATGATATACCTTTCTTGTCGTAGTCGTTGTCGAGGTCTAAGTCTTGAAGTCGATTTTGTCGATATATCAAATCTGAAAAATCAATGTCGGATAACATTCTATCAATCATTAACTCAACTCATTTATGTGAAGTAAAATACTCATCCCTGATGTTATTTCGACGGCATAACAGCGTAATCTCGAGATATCGGCAATGCCAACAAGTCAAACATCAATTTATCCATATCACCAGTTTGTAACACAAGCATATACATCTCATAACTTCAATATGCTACATAAACTCATCACATATATGCTGAAATTTCATAACAAGTGCATACGATGTCATTCTTTCGATCCGGCTGCGAATAACCGTTACTTATAATCATAAGAACATGTATCTACAAGCATAACAAAATTTCCCCAACATCAATATCTCAAATTAGGTTGAAAGTTAATGAAACTTACATCCAATGATTATTCGTTCGCCGGAACCAGAAGTAAAAATTTTGGTGGATAAGGATCCCGTGCCCTTGAAGCCTTTGATGAGAGGAACAATAATCTCAACTCGTAATGCAAATCGGATGGCTAAATCTTCCAAAATCACAACTTAAAAGTATCAAAAAGTTTGAAGCTTTCTCCCTTGAATTCCTCGATTTTATCTACTGAAGGAAGAAAGAAATAATGACAACACACTTATATGTGCATGGCCAAGACAAATGGCTTATTATTTGGAGTACACGTCTCGCGCATATGCGTGACATCACCCGTGCATATGCGCGAGACCTACGGGTCTCGGCAATGAAAATCCTAACTCCTCGCGCATATGCGCGCTTCATCTCGCGCATGTGCGCCAAAGTCTCTGGAGGTGTCGCGCATATGCGTGCCTTATCTCGCGCATGTGCGCCAATGTTTCTGGACTGTGTCGCGCATATGCGCACATTCTTCGCGCATGTGTGCCATAGCTTCGGCCCTTCTCATTTATTCTGAATATTTTCTCATCTTTTCCATTTCTTTTCTATTCCCATCTCACTTAGTGCTTCTCATTTTATATCATGCATACTCATATCTTCCGAGTCTCACATCAATGAAGACTAATAAATCTCAAGCCTTAAAGATAAAGTCCTTGAATATACAATAGGTACCATAAGGTCTGCGTCGCAACGTAAGATCATGAAACTTATTAGGAAGTGTACCGTATATTCTAAACAGGTTCCTAGTCGAATCAGCTGCCTAAAACAAGGATAAAGGTCGCTCGAGCTTGAGACTAGCATCTGTGGTGTAAATGCCATGTTTCATTGGCAAGGGCATGGAGATGTCCATTCACACAGATGGGTGATCATATGACGATGCACCGAACAACCCTCCCTCGGAATATCCAAGTGGTTCCCACTTATCGAGTGGAATAGTCCGCAGTTATGGTTGTACACCATTAGTCCTTTGACCAGGGACAGTGTAGGGGCTATACATACTAGAATGCCCTTTGATCCATTTACCGACTCCATCGAGGGTCATCAGGTGGCGAGGTTGGGTGTAGTTTCAAAATACGTAGGAGAAAATGCATTGTAGTCAGGGATTCATCGTTCGCCTATGGATGAAGATATCCTTTGTGATCTGATTAGTTAATAGTGCAAGGAGTCTCTGGCGAGAGCAAGAAATGTGCCTTAGAGAAAGGTGTTTTCCTAGTTGCACATGCCATGCCACTATTAGTACTCAAAGATAAATCGCATCTTTATCGAATTTATATGCAACTCTCGATATACCAATGGTTGCAGATTCGATCGAGATATATGTGTTGAAGGGACCGTACTGTACGCTAATAATGACTAAAGGTTCTTGCAGGCACTATTAGTGATACCTAGGGGATCATGGGGCGATGCTACTAGACGCTCTTACCATGATCCGATGGGTGCAATCAGAAGTGAGTTCTGACATTCTTGATCAAGGTGTTGGTGAAAAGAATGGGGCTAACTAGGGTAAGCCCGGATAAGAATAAATATTATTTTGAATCACATGGAAATGTGAACCCACAGCTAGCGGTATCCCTGAACCATTGAGGGTCACACAAGTATCGGATCCTGTGTTCCCGTTGAGATAGAAAAATTTCAAGGAGTTGGAATTTGGCGACTATAGTTTGATGGAGATCAAACAGGAAGCTTATAAAGGAGTTTATTAGCTGATTCCGTAGGATGGAAGAAATGGAAGTTGGCGTGATTGCTAAATAAGGAAGGAGAGTGGAACTGCCTGTTTTGTGAAGGAGTTCACTAAAACTAGCAGCTGCCAAATATGGTAACTGCCATATATAGTAAGTTCTAAATTTGGTAAGTGAAAATTTTGATTTTCGAAATTTTCGATTTTCATTATATGAGCAAGATTTGTATCCTTGGTATATCGGCGCTCTCAGATCGTCGATCGGGGTTATAATGAGTTCGGAATCATTTTTTTAGTGAATTTAGAATTTACTGATTAAATGATTGTGCTAGTAGTGGTGACTACTAACATGCATAAATTATCATAAATATTCTAGAAGAGTCTAGAATTAAATTAACTAAGGAGTTAATTTATAAATTAAATAATAGTTATTTAATTTAGTATATATATATATACATGTATATATTTTATATGGTGATATAAAATATGTGTATATGATATTATTATATCATGTATTATTAAAAGTTAATAAATACATTATATATTAATTATATGGGAGTTTATAATATAATGAAATTATTAGAGTCCTTGTGGGAGAGGAACTCCTAATTAGATAAGGAGTCTCACTCTATATATACACCATTAGGGCTCATTATTTGATGATGGAAAATTGCACACAAAACCACCACAAATCCTCTCCAATTTCTCCTTCAAAGTCACGTCCACCACATGAAATTGGTGATGGAAATCTTTGCCACAAAGAAAATTAGTTTAATTAATTATTGATTAAAAATCAATAATTAATTTCTTAATTGTTGATTATGAATCATGAGTGAAAAAAATCTTGAGAATCATGATGTCATGGCCACTTCAATTCTTGGAGAAGAAAGATTTCGGCCATCAAGCTTCCTTCCACTGCCGCACTGTCGTCGCTGCACCGTTTCCGAGTTTTGGGAGAATCATGATGTCACGACCACTTGAATTCTTGGAGAAGAAAGATTTCGGTCATCAAGCTTCCTTCCACTGCCATGCTGCCATCGCTGCACCGTTTCCGTATTTTGGAAATTCAGAGGCTACAGTCTCAACGCACAAATCGCTTTAGATTACTAGTGCAATCCAAGCGAGGAAGATAGTCTTCGATCATGGACCTAATTAGACGATCCACAGAAGACGTTCGTAGGAAATTACAGGAAGGGCTATATCCGCCTAAACACCGGAATAGTTTGGAGTCCAAGCATTGAGAACGCAAAGGTATAATTCTAAACGTCCTATGAATGGTTTTAAACACACGATGCCCAAGAAATTTTTTTTAAACTTCTGCTGTGCCTTGGGTGCGAGAATACGATGTCCCAACACTAACTGCTCCTTGATAAGTATCAAGGAGTAAAGACCTTCATCAGTTATAATGTCTGAAGTGTGAATGACGTCGAGACGCCTCTTATACTTGATTTTAGTTACCTTCTATTTATCAGTAGCAACTAATCTATCTTGCTGGATGGTAAGCAATTCACGTATCTTCGTCCAGGTGGACATGAATATTTGAAAGACATAATCTTCGATGTCTTTCTTCCAACTCTCCATGCGTGGAAGTTTTCCTGCATGATTAGGATTGTTGGAACTGCTTGGTTTATTCATCTGTGCTTAATTGTTATTATTTGCGTAAATATTCTGCATCTGATGTGGTTGATCTTATTTATTGACAGACCATAACTGAGGAGACAAAAGAAGACGAATAGACATCAGTCAACAGGAATGTAATTAATTTATCCAGGATGAGATTCTCTTACTCTCTTTTATTTATATGCATTTGTTTTTAACTGATAAGACATTTGTCACTTGATATTCAACTGAACTGATTTAGTTATCAACTAATCACTCAGTTATTGACCTAACTATTCTTATCATATAAGTTAACTGATTAATCGATAAGTTTTCCATATTAAATGATGGGACTGTTAAAAATATGCCTTTAATTTTGTTTTTTAATGAACAGTAATCAATCACATGGCCCCACATAGTCCAAACTTTCATTCACGATCACACACGAAGTACACAAGTTTATAAAATCAATTTATTTGGGACTGACACTGTAGAACCCAAAATTAGTACACGTAAATACCATGCATTTATTTAATGATTAAATCTTTTATTTAAGTTCAAAATGGTTTTAGTAATCATGACTTATTTAATTTGCATTATTTTAATGATTAGGTGATGCACGTTAAAATGTTTTATTGAGTTTCATGTTTCAGGCGATTATCCGATGCGGTGATCGAGGAGAAGAGACCATGGACGATTTTTGGTAATTTTAAAACGTGGTAATTTATTTTAAGTTAGGATTAGGACATTTTTAAATGATTTATAAGTTTTTAGCATTTTTAAAGTCTAATTGAATTATTTAGTAATTTTAATATTTTAAAACTTTTAAAGATTTAGTACATGTGCATCGTTATTTTTAATTAATAGACTTTTAGTAAAGTTAGTGGTTGATTAACATTTAATTAGTTGTTAAATTGTAATTAAGCAATTTTTAATTCCCTAATTACTACCTAAACTCACACACACAATTTTACACACACCTATACACGACCAACACACACACACATTTTCATTTCAGAATTTATATTTTTGAGAGCAAAAGAAATCTAGGGTTCTTGTCTAGAGAGCAGCCGCCCTCCCCTTCAAGATTTCAGCATATTTTCGTTGAATTTTCTTCAAGCAAATCGCGCCACGTTCGTCCAGGATAAACCTCGCATCTTTCACCGCGTCAGTATCGTTGTTTCGGTACTTTCAATTATCAAAAGACATGTATATTCTTTCGTTTCTGCATCGTTCTTGTCATAGTAAAAACTTTGATGTTTATTGTATGGAAACCATGTGACTGTTGTGAAAAGGTTTGAGCAAAAACGTTTGAAATAATTTTTGGATCAAAAAAATTTTAGATCTAGGAATGTGTCTGCTGTCATTTCGATTGCTGCGATTTTTTGGTCGCTTTTATGGTAAAACTTTATGTAGAACTTTTCGATACCTTCGATTTGATATAAAATTCAAAATATTTGGATAAATATTGAGTGAGTTATGGTGTTTTTCGCGGGACTGCTTCAACTCCGTTTTTCTGAAATTATGTTATTGATGTGAAGTTTTATGGTTGCAGGCTTCGTTGGGGATCGACGGGTGATCGCTGCTGTGTTTAGGCATATCGAGAATGATGTTGGAAGGATTGTTGGCGTTTCGTCTCGTATCGTTAGGCACTTGGTTGCATTAGAAACTGTAGAAAGCATTTTGGTGTCAAAACTCATGTTTATGGATTATGTTGCATCATTGTTATGCGTCGTTGTTTTGGGAACATTTGTTTGAGTCGAATCCTTGTCATAGCGTCCTAAGTATAGTCTTGTTGCATCGGTTCTAGTCGGTTAAGCGTGACTTTTAAAATTGCATCAAAATAAGTTATTTTGGGTTGGTTGTTCACAGGATTAGCGCCGCAGCGCCCGTTCTACGCAAGCCAGGCTCCACGACGCTTGGTGGTGCTAGGAAGTGCCGCAGCGCACCACTGTCCAGCGCCTAGGCACGCGTCCATGAGTTTTTAAAACACTATTGTAGGCCGATGTCTTCTATGTTTTGGGAAATGTTCACACATCTTTTTAGGATTTGTGTCGACAGTTGATGTCACGGTTTAGTACAATGATTAAAGGAGGTTGAGTCCCGAGCGACTTAGAATGTCGTAACAAAATTATCATTCCGTGTGGTGAGCAAGATTATTATGTCTAAGCATGGAAATTAAGTGCTTGAACTCTTGTATGTTGCAGCAGCGACCCCAAGTGAGATCCAAGGAATTCCTCAACGCCAAGTAAGTTTGTTTGACGTGCAAAGAAGTATTTTTAAGTTTTTGAGGTATGCTAAATGTCTTGTGACCAAATTATGTATGTGATTGGAAAGCGGTAAAGCATGACCAGAGACCAGTCCACCCCGTTAAAGCATGAACGAGTTTAGATCAGGATTGGAAAGCATTAAAGCATAAAGGGGGACCAATCCACCCATTAAAGCATGGATGGGGATCTCATGTATGTGACAGTGGTTTTACCCTGTCAGCCCAGTACTGTGGTTTAGTCTGATCAAGAGATTTATGTTATGGGTCACTTGCTTTGAAACATTCCTCAACTCAAAATGGTGAAGTTTATGTATGTTCAAGTATGTACAAGTATGCAAGTATGTTTAAGGAAAGTTTCACGTTATGGCACGTCTATGTATGTATGTATGCCAAGCTTTTGATATGCAAGTTCAAGTTCAATATGTACGTTCTATTTTGAAGTTGTATGTGGTTTTATTACGTATTACTCGTTATTTCCAGTTTATACGCGTTGAGTCTTTAGACTCACTAGATTTGATCGATGCAGTGAGGATGAATTGGAGGAGAGTAAAGGTGGGGACCAAGGAGCAGGCTTGGACTGAGCAGGAGGATAGACCCGAGGACCGCCCAAGTTTTAAGTTTTTATGAGATGTCAAATAGTCTGATTTCACGCTACTGATTATGAGATTTTTGATAAACATAAAAATTGTACATTAATTAAATGTTTTATAATATAAATATATAGTTTTTGTTCTATTAAATTTTTAAATATTATATGTTTTATAATAAATTGTATAAAATATAAGTTGTTGTGTAATTATATGTTTTTACTATTTTTTACAGGGTCGATAATACAAGAATAAACTTGACGTTGCAAATGAGATTAAGATGATTCTTGGACCTGTAGAAAGTTGATGTTAATATCTACAATATTGGTGGCAAGCATGAGATAAATATCTTCTTACAAGTGAGATCAAATTAAGAAACAATTAAAGTTATCAAAGGAGTGACAGTTTTACCATGCTCTAGTATGTTGACCATATCTCTAAAATTACTTGGTCAAATGGTGTGAAAAAAATACCACAACTCAACAACTCAGATATCTACATGTTTTATTTTATGTGTAAAAGAAAATTCGGACGGCAAGATTTTCAAAAGTGTTGTGCATTAAAATATAATTTCTTGGAACACCAATGAAGACTTATGTGTAAAAAATAAAATTTTATTTGTGGTTGTCTCTCCAAATTTGGCTATAAATAGGGGTGCATTGTAATGAATTGAGATATCCCTCATTCTATGAATGAAACCTTTGAGTTCATAATATTTCTCTCTATATTTTCCTTTATTTCTTCATTTAAATATAATTAGTATGTTAATTTCATATTCAAAGTTTTACACTTTGAATAATGAATAGCTAACTTCCTAAAGTTGAGATGAAAAGGTCTAACTCTTGGCATGATAATAAGGTTATTAAAAGGTAAGAATATATGTTTTATATTATTTAATCATTACTTATTGTTTATGTTATATTTATTTCTTTAAGCATTTTTATACCCTACTTATAAGTGGGAGTTTTGATTTATTGTTGCTATATGTTACACTAAATTCTTGGAACCATTTAAATGTTAGTTTGGCATTACCAACCATTTAACGTGGATGCCTTGATTTATTATATATTATAATATTATAATATTAAATTACTTGGAACCATTTAAATGTTTGTTTGGTTTTACCAACCATTTAAAGTGGGAACCTTGATTTACTATATATAAATATATCATAATATTAATTTCTTGGTACCATTTAAATGTTAGTTTGGTTTACCAACCATTTAAAGTGGGAACCTTGATTTAGTGTTTACAAATATATATATAGCACAATAAATACTTGATAACATCTATAAGTTTTGGTATATATTATATACTTATGAGATAATAATATATAACATATTATAAATATGATTATTTAATATATTGGAGCCATTTTATTAAGTGGATTTCAATATTATTCGTTAATGTTAACTTTATTAAAATACCAAGAGTGGATCTTTTAATCCTAACTATTTAAATTAAAATTTGAACAATTAAAAATTACCAATTAAAGATTCAAACAAAAAGAAAAAATAAATAAAAAGACATTGTAGTGGACTTATAATTACCTTAGCTTCCTCGTTGATACGATATTCGAACTCATCGAATTATACTACTTGTGGACAACCTGCTCTTGGGAGTGCAACAATCAAAGTCGCAACAAGTTTTTGGCGCCGTTGCCGGGGAAGTATAATTTAATTTCAAGTTTATTTAATTTTGTTTATAGTTTATTTTTCTTTATTTGAATTTTTATTGCTTTTGTGTTTTTTTATTCTTTTGCATTTGCATTTGCATGAGCATTTGGTCACATACACTTAGTGGTCGACTCATTCGAAATAACCCTTTATTTTTACAAAACATGGCGGAAGAACCCACCCAAGAAAATGAAGATGAAATTCAATCTCAACATGATCATGATAGACGAAAAAAACTTAGAGATCACATGAATCCTACACGTACTAGTGCAACTTCATATCTAGTTTTTCCCCCTGATGCATCTAATTTCAATTTTAAGCCTGTTATTATCCAACTTTTACCCAATTTTCATGGCTTAGATTCTGAAAATCCATACATGCATTTACGAGAGTTTGAAGAAGTGTGCAACACATATAATGATCTAAATTGTAGCATGAACACCATTCGACTTAAGCTTTTTCCTTTTTCTTTAAAAGATAAAGCTAAAACTTCGCTACAAAATCTTAGATCGGGATCCATTCAAACTTGGGATGAATTGCAACAACAATTTTTGAAAAAGTTTTTTTCCATCTCATAGAACAAATTCTTTCAAAAGGCAAATCACCACTTTCACTCAAAAACAAGGAGAAACTTTTTGTCAGTGTTGGGATAGATACAAAGAATTGCTTAATCTTTGTCCACATCATGGTTTTGAAATTTGGAGAGTTGTTTCTCAATTTTATGAAGGCTTAACACCTAAAGATAGGCAAATGGTAGAATTTATGTGTAATGGAACATTTGAAGATAAAGATCCAAATGAGGCAATTGAGTATCTCTATTCATTAGCTGAAAATACTCAAAATTGAGACACTATAGGTACAATCGAACCATGAAACAAGATTCAATCTCCTACATCTGGTGGATGTATGTACACTTTCAAAGATGAACATGATCTTCAAGGTAGATTTACCTCTTTGGTAAGAAAAGTTGAGGCACTTGAATTGAAAAAAAATGGTCAATTAAAAGCTATTCAAGAAATTACGTGTCACATCTGTGATACAAGCGATCATTCTACAGAAGATTGTCCCACTTTGCCCTCTTTTAAAGAATGTCTCCATGAACAAGTCAATATTTTGAACAATTTCAAAAGACCAAATTTTAAACCATTTTCTCAAAATTACAATCCAGGTTGGCGAAATCATCCAAATTTTAGTTGGAGGAATGATAATGATGCACAATTTTCACAACCACATTTCCAAAATAAACAAAATTCTCAAAATTATGCACCTTATGTTCCTCCACCTAAAAGAAAATTGGAAGATACATTGAATTCTTTCATTGCAAAGCAAGAGCCCATCAATACTAAAACTGCTCAAACCATGACAGATTTGAAAGATACTCTTGCTAAATTTGCATCTGCATTTAATGTTAATGAAAAAGATAAATTTCCTTCACAACCTCTGCCTAATCCCAAGGATCATCATTCACAAACTGGAACTTCTGGAACTCAACCGATGGATCAAGTAAAATCTGTTATTACCCTTCGAAGTTGTAAAGTTGTAGAAAAATCCATTCTTGAACCTTGTGAAGATGATGATAAATCAACTCCAAAGGATAAGGAAGTGGAACCCATAACTTGCGAAGAGGAGGTTCAACAGACAATGTCACCACCATTCCCTCATGCATTGAAAAATACAAAAAAAATCAAATTTGAATTCTGATATATATGATATTTTTAAACAAGTAAAAGTTAATATTCTTTATTAGATGAAATAAAACAGGTACCAACATATGCCAAATTTTTGAAAGACTTGTGCACTGTGAAAAGAAAATTGAATGTGAAAAGAAAGCAGTTTTAGCCGAACAAGTAAGTGCAATCATTCAAAATAATAATACTTTGAAATACAAAGACCCTGGTTGTCCTACTATTTCATGTATTATTGGAGAACGAAAGATTAAAAAAGCCTTGCTTGATCTTGGATCTAGTGTGAATTTACTTTCATATTCAGTTTATCAAGAACTCATTCTAGGCGAGTTAAAATTTACTTTGGTAACACTTTTACTTGCCGATAGATCTGTTAAAGTGCCAAGACGTATGGTAGGAGACGTACTGGTCCAAGTTGATAACTTTTTATATCTTGTCGATTTCATAGTTTTAGATACACAATGTAACGCCTTAGATTGGACGACTGTCCTCACTGTATCAAGACGGGTCTTTCCAGCGTGCTTATGTCCTCACTCACATGCACCCTGGGAAACTTCCCAGGAGGTCACCAATCCTAAAATTGCCCCAAGTCAAGCACGCTTAACTTGGAGTTCTTATGTGATGAGTTATCTAAAAGAATATGCACCTTTGTTATATGAGTAGTAAAAATCAAATCTTTTAAGACCTCTTCAACTGTATAGTCCATTACATTGAACAGTCTCGGAATCCCTCTCATTCCGATGTGGGTCGGTTCATTCATGTTCTCTCCACCTAGAAGCCTGCCAGGAGCCGCTCATTGTCCGTGCAACTGATGGCACCGACAATCACCCCCGGCCCTCTTCGGCCCCGGGCCTCACATGCCCACCAGCTTCCGCTTGGTTCGTCCTCCAACCACACCGTACTAAGAGAGGTCGGCTCTGATACCAACTGTAACGCCTTAGATTTGGCGACTGCCCTCACTGTATCAAGACGGGTCTTTCCAGCGTGCTTATGTCCTCACTCACACGCACCATGAGAAACTTCCCAGTAGGTCATCCATCTCAAAATTACCCCAAGTCAAGCACGATTAACTTTGGAGTTCTTATGTGATGAGCTACCGAAAAGAAGATGCACCTTCGTTATATGAGTAGTACAAATCAAATCTTGTAAGCCCTCTTCAACTGTACAGTTCATTACATTGAAAAGTCTCGGAATCCCTCTCATTCCGATGTGGGTCAGTTCATTCATGTTCCCTCCACCTAGAAGCCTGACAGGAGCCGCTCATTGTCCGTGCAACTGATGGCACCGACGATCACCCCCCGCCCTCTTCGGCCCCGGGCCTCAAATGATCCCATTACCCATTACTCATAGAACTTCTCCAGCCCAGGCACTGGAGCTTTGCCTTCCCAGGATTAGAACCCAAGACCTCCTGGACTTATATAGATCCTGGCAGCAATCCTGGTACCAGTTGATATTTGTTCAATTGAAACTGTTAAAGAAAATATTCAAATTGATCTTGATGAATTTATCAGGTATCACTCTTTACCAGGATCAGAGAAAGAATTTGATGCAAAATATGAGAACAAAGACGAACCACCCATACTGGAGTTAAAACCCTTGCCAGAAGAATTGAAGTATGCATTTCTTGGAGAAGATGAAACAAATCCGATGGTAATTTCTTCCAAACTAGAAAGTGATCAAGAAGGTAAATTAGTTGATATGCTTAAAAGACATAAAAATGCAATTGGTTGGACATTAAAAATCTCAATGGCATTAATCCACTAATTTGCACTCACAAAATTCACTTAGAAGAAAATGCAAAAACATCTCAACAACCACAAAGGAGATTAAATCCACACATGAAAGATGTTGTGAAAACTGAAGTTCTCAAACTACTTGATGTTGGGATTATCTACCCTATTTCTGATAGTAAGTGGGTAAGCCCAACACAAGTAGTTCCAAAAGAATCTGGCATGACAGTGATAAGAAATGAAAAAGGTGAATTGTTAACAAGTCGAGTCCCATCTAGTTGGCGGATGTGTATTGATTATAGAAAATTAAATTACGCCACTAGAAAAGATCATTTTTCATTATCATTTTTGGATCAAATTTTAGAAAGAGTAGCAGGTCATCCATACTACTGTTTTCTTGATGGATATTCAGGTTATTATCAAATTCCCATTGCACTCAAAGATCAAGAAAAAACTACATTCACATGTCTTTTTGGAACATTTGCATTCAGAAGGATGCCATTTGGCTTATGCAATGCCCCAGCAACATTTCAAAGATGTATGCTAAGTATTTTTTGCGACATGGTT